>NC_136996.1:4802500-5252500 GCF_032717465.1 Coenobita brevimanus | reverse complement strand
CAGGTGCTCTCGGTTTTTGCGGCGATGGTAGGAAGGCCAAATCTTTAAACTGGGGACGAAAGTAAGTGAGAGACGAATGATACGATGATTTATATTGCCAAAAACCCATGCTCAGAGAACCAAGGAAGGAAGAAGATAAGTGGAAAGTGAAAGACGGTAATTACATACCAAATCTTTAATTGAGGAAAAGAAAGTAGACTGGAACAGATTACATGCAGAAAACTAAAAATTAAAACTGATGGCCTGAGAAACAGACACACGCAAAGGATAATGTTTGGGAAGGGAAGAAAATAAGGTAAAGTTAAAAAGACAGGAATGAAAGACAAACTCTTTAATTAAGGAAGGGAAAGGACTGACACAGAATGATTATATACCTATGCGCTGCTTAAAACCGCTGCTGTGTGAAACAAGGTCGCATTCTTGCTGGTAGCTATAAAAGATTTTGTAGAATTTCTTCAATACGTAGGCGATTTTCTTTGTATAATGCACATTGATATTGGCTTGTATGAAAGTTACGTCCTTCTAATTCCGATATGGTTTGCATCAGTAACACGTAAGAGGATAAGAAGTTGCAATGGAGAAATCTAGTCGGTAAGGAGGAAACGCTACCAAGTCTCCCATGCTGAAGAGAATACAGTCCTAACAAAGGCTCAGATTCTAAGTGGCCTAGGATATTTCGTAACACCTCTTTCTTAGCGATTTATTCTGTATGAAGACACAGTATCACCTTGTCTGAGCTACCAAGCCTCCTATGACACCCAAAATATGGCCCTAAACCCATTGGATGGTCCTATTTTTTGCGACGGTGGCAGGAAGGTCGGGTGACACGGCTCATCGACGGACGAAATATCTGTGGGGTGGAAGTGACAGACTCGGCTCGTAAAGCATCGCGGTGAGTGGCGATTAGGGAGAGGAAATATAAATAGCATGAAGGGGTGGGTGAGCAACTGCCGGCCGCCCCACTTCACAGCGTACTAGGATTACCGGTAATGGAGTCCGCTCAGGCGTAGTGCACCAGGTGGCTCTGCATTGTTCGACACGATTTTTGTACTGGACGGGAGTACGGGATATAGGAAACGATAAAATGCACCATACCGCTTTCATCTTAACCTGGCCCAGATAGTCATCCCTATGCAGCCGGTTTCATGTAGCTCAAAGGCTAAAAAAAGGCTGTGCCACGGCTCTATATCGTTTCCATAACACTTCCTCGTGACTACCATACTCTGGTGTTATGTTCCTACTCAGCATTGACAGTGCAAAGATGGCAGATTCAGGCCAAGTTAGTGTGAAAAGGGTATAGTTTTGCAAGTATATCAATGGAGTCCAAAAAGAACTTAAAACATTATCAGCATTTCATTAGCAGTTCACATAATTCACTCCTCCATCACGTATCAGGCATATAACACTCCGCTGTACACTGTTATAAAGATCTCCCCCATCACTGTCTAATTCTTCCAGGGCCCCCTCCTTGCACTGGACATGCAGGCAAGCTATACAGCATTTTTGACTGTCCTTACTTTGTCCGTCAGTAGTTCAAAGAGTAAGAGAAATAATTAAGGTACAGTACTTGCGTCAAAACAGAGATATGGCATTATAATCAGTGTTAATTTTTCCATTTTCCTTCTCATTTCTTTCACCGTTCATGAATTCACAGTACATTTCAGTGCAAACATTTCTACGTTAATTCTTCTTCTCCTTTTTATTTTATTCACGCGAAGCTGCCAAAGAAAACCGTAACTGAAGCGAGACGAGATAAGACACGAGAATGACGAGAAGGCGCTCAGGTGTCGAGGGATCCCACACAGACAATTGACCTCGCTAGGGAGACGTAACCCGGAGATTCCTGACAGGGTTAGGTCGATCCCTGAACCACGAAGTCATGTACTGCCTGTCACTGTGTCCGATTGAAAGCCTGTCAAGCCGGAAAGCCGATGCGTTTCCCTAGGCTGTGTGTGTGTGTGTATGTGTGTGTGTGTGTGTGTGTGTGTGTGTGTGTGTGTGTGTGATTAATATGTAAGATTTATAAACACCACACATCCCTCTGGCATTTAGGCACTACCGAAATGATGTCTTCTTTCACCTCACTGTCCGTCTTTAAAAAGATGTGTAAAAATCTAGTAATATCAGTTGCCTCAGTATGCCTTCCTGGTTCTTCCCTTAGAGTCCCAGCCATCACTATCAGTCATTTTATCAGTATTTCTATTTATCTAGTGATCTATTCATTTATCTTGTCTATTTATCTTTGTACCTGTCTGTCTACCTATCTATCTGTCAGTCTGTCTGTCTGTCTATTTATCTACCTATTTATCAGCCTATCTATTTATCTATCTATCTGTCTGTTTGCCTGTCTGTATATCTATATATCTGCTTATCTTTCCATCTATCTGTCTGTCTGGCTGTCTATCTGTCTGTCAATCTATTTATCTTCTCATCCATCTATTTGCCTGTCTGCCCGTCTTTTTATCTATCTGCCTGCCTATCTATCTATCCATCAATCATCTGTTGGAGCAAACTTTCCCCCCATCAGTCCCCCCCAACAATATACCACTGTCGACCGCAGAAATCTCCTCACGTGACTAGCCTCGTCCTCCTCCGCCCCTTCACCGCCCCGCTCCAATTAATCCTCTTTTCCTTATTAATCCAGTTATCAAATTATCAGCGATTATACAGTCAAATTATCAGCCATTACACGGTGTCCGCCGCTCTTGGTGTAATTAAATTCTCGTTTCGCGATTCCTCCACCTCCATCTCTCACGATGTTAATGATTCGGATGCACTGCGGGTTATAAGGCGAGATTTGAGGTGAAATCTAAGGTGACGGGATATGAAGCGAGGTATAAGGCGAGACGTATGGCGAGACAGAAGAGGAGATATAGGACAGGATACAGTAGGAGACATAAGGCGAGATTTAAGACGAGATATAACACGGCGACACATAAGGCTATATAACTCGAGATATAAGGCAATGCAGAAGACGAACGACAAAGCGAGATATGAAGCGAGATGTAATACGAGACATAAGGCGAGAGACAAGACGATTTTCACTCCTTCAGTACAATGACGCATTTTCTGATTCTATTCCCGCTGAGACTAAACGAATTCTTTTAACATTAGGTAAAAGTCAAATAGGGAACAGATTAACCCCATCAAAGACGATTTACAATGGTTTGTTAAAGACTGAATAATATCATCTGGCGTCGTCAAGTTTAAGGTAAAAAGATCACGGAATGGAAATATTACTTAATGTTATATCTAGATCCTGGAAATCTAGAAATATGTGGTTGTAAGAAATGAGTAATAATATCACTGTAGGGAAGAAGTTAATCCTTTCCCTATTATGATATATATTTTTCTCTTTTATGCCGGCTACATCATGGGGATTTTATGCATTACGAGAAGGACCCCTTCCTGAAAGGAATAATACGCCCATACTAACCCCTTCCTTACAATTGAAGGTTTTTCTATTTCACTCATGCTACCACCAGACGATTTATCACGTTTCAGACATTTCGCACTGAAGAAGTAAACACTAGCTGGGCTTACAAGTGTATATATGTTTATATGTGAGTCTGCATGACTCCGTTTTTGTGTGTACTTGTTTTGTATGCTTCTGCGTGTGCGAGTGTATATGGGGTGTATGCTTGTATGTGCTTTGGATGTTTATGCGTGCCTTGCATATGAGTGTGTGTGTGTGTGTGTATATATATATATATATATATATATATATATATATATATATATATATATATATACACTTACCGTATATAATGTGTGTGTGTGTGTGTGTGTGTTAACTGCTTAACTGTTTGGGCTTGTAGCTAGGTACCGATGTGTGTGTTTGTGTGCATGTACTTGTATAGGTTTGCTTGTGTGCGTGTGCTTCTGCTTGTAAAAGTTTGCTTGTGTGCGTGTGCTTCTGCTTGTAAAAGTTTGCTTGTGTGCGTGTTGCGCTGTGTGTGTGCGTGTCTGTACTGCATGCTGACGATGTGTTTCATGTGTGTAAATGTGTCTGTCTGGCTCTCCCGCCGTTGGAAGTATCGTTCTGAGTGTTAAAATGTTCCAAAGTTTGTGTTGTTTCCATGAGCGTGTTTGTTTGCGTGAGTGCGAGCGCTTTAGTGTGTGTGTGTGTGTGTGTGTGTGTGTGTGTGTGTGTGTGTGTGTGTGTGTGTGTGTGTGTGTGTGTGTGTGTGTGTGTGTGTGTGTGTGTGTGTGTGTGTGTGTGTGTGTGTGCGCGTGTGCGTGTGTGTGCGCGCGCGCGTGTGTGTTCAAGCATGTTTGTTTGTGTATGCGTGCTCGCGTCTTCAAGCATGTGTTTATTTGTGTTAGTAAGCTCTAGGTGTCTTGGTTTCAGCGCTGCCAGTTGTTCAGATTATACCCACGTACAGATATCCCTCCATTGAGCTCTTGTCTTCCTCAGCTGCAGGTATACTCTTTTTAGTTTAACTTGGCCTATAATTGCCATCTCTCCATTTTGAACGCTGACTTTAAACAATAGATTAACACCAGAATATGTTGCTTGTCACGAAGAAGTTCAATGAAACGGAACCATAACACTGCCTATCTATGTCACTGTGATAAGAGAAACAAGCTGAAGAAGGACGAGAATCTGGGCCAAGTTAAGGTGAAGGAACTACAGTACTGCACTACCTTCATAACAATAACCATCCTCCTTCCACGCCACACCTTCCTCTTTCATTCCATGCTAAAAAAGAACGTAAATGTAGTGTTGACCTAAGCTGCTAATTGGCCAACTAAAGCATTTTTGCATTACTTAAAACTCCTGTCAAAGAGTAATGAGGAAAAGAAAAAAGAATTTGCTTAGTTCCCATTGCGGCTATGGCTCTAAGCAGGTTGAAGCTCTCATGATGGCAAGCTAAAAGTCTGCCTCCCCTGTTTCAGCGCACGCGAGTATTTTTTCCCTGTGTCCCTCCCGTCCGCGTATTAGCATCATTCCCTTGTTGTAATCCCGCGTTCATTCCATTAGGTTGGGTAAGACACACATCCCCTTCCTAGTGACCCGGTGACTGCACTCATAAACCCTCCTAAGCATAAGTCGTGTATAAAATTGCTTGGTTAGGCTTTTATCTTGACTTCTGCAGCTTCCAAACATTTCATAGCTAAGCGGGAATGAATGCTGAAAAATTAGACTATTCACTACGATTTCTGAGAACATTGCACCGCTAAGGAGACCTGTTTACCGTAGGAACTGATGACAATACGTTCGTTCTAACAAAGAACCTTCACCCATTCAGTCCGATTGTTGGCCATGTGTAGTCAGATTACATGATAGATTGGACTAGTAATCAAGGAGACTCACTCCTTCGTGGTTAGGGCTCAGTGGATTTAATGCAATCACGACTTGATATTTAATTTATGGAGAAAATAAACTGACTAAAGGATCCTGTATAAACTGGGGCCCGGGGTTCGACCAACTCATACCTCCCCAGCCCCATCTCCTCTCCCTCGCTGCCATTTGTCTGCCTCCAGTTCGCCACTTGCTCCATTAATTACACACAAACAATTTCATTTCACATGTAATTGATGCCGCAGCGTCCTAACCAACTCTAACTACGGGCGGTCATGAAAAGGGAAGTCACGGCACGAGCACCTGTACACAAGGTAACCGAGCTGCTGATTGAAACCGGCCCCAGTACACAAGTTAATCCCCCCAGTACACAAGTTAACCCCCCAGTACACAAGTTAACCCCGTGTACACAAGGTAACCCCCCAGTACACAAGGTAACCCAACTGCTGATTAAAACCGTCCCTCAGAAAACAATGTAACGCACCTACTGCTTGAAAGAGTCGCACCGGTACTATTATTGCCTTCAATCAAAATGTAATTGGCCATAGCACGAGCAGCTGTACACAAGGTAACCCGGGTGTTAATTGAAAGCCTTCCTCCCATACCGTTGTTGCCCTCAAAGTGTAATACCAGGAAGTGGGGGTTACAAAGCCTCGCCTGCCGGGACAACAATGCGGGCAAGTCTACACCTTCGTGCTCGCTCCCGGGTCCTGATATGAAAACAGTTTATCATTACACCCAAACAACCCGCCGCTGACGCCCGTACTAATTAATTTCACTAACACAAACTTATAATTCCAAATAGCGGTGGATTAATTAATTATGATTTATTGCCGTATTCCCCCTCCCCATTCCACTAGCCTAAAACTCACCGAGGAAAGAAATGATTATAACAACAAGTAACAGGATTAAGGGGCAACCATTTCATCAAGCCTTCTTGCATGCTTGCCTGCCTTTCTTCTGTTTGTCTGTCTGTCTCCCAGCTTACACTCCTACTTGTTTTCTGCCTGTTATTATTTTGCCTGCTGCTTTTTTCCCGCCTGCCTGCCTTTCCCCTGCTTGCCTGTCTACCTGCCTGCTTGCCTTTCATTTGCCAGGTTGTCTACTTGTCTTTCTCCTGCCTACTTGCCTTTCTCTAGCCTGCTTGACTTTTTCCTACTTGCCTGCCTTTCCCTGCCTGCCTACCTTTCTCCAGCCTGCCTGCTTTCCCCTGCCTTCCTATCTGCCTTTCTCCCCTCTTCTGCTGCCCACGGACTCGTCTCCCCTGCCAAATGACCTGATAATCACACTATGCCATTAAACAGCTGGGCCTTGAGTGCCTGGCAGGGGGATCAGGGGCCACACTTACCAACTTCCTTAAGCTTTTGTTGTCCATAATTTTGCTTTAATTCTTTCGTCTTTGTTCATATAATTGCCATACACTAATCCATATATGAGTACTTCGTTATTCATTTATTTTCACTCTTACAGTTATCATACACCTCACACATTAAACAGAGCAAACAGTTTTGAATCTTAAGTGTCTATTTAAGTGGGTATTAAGTGTATTTAAGAGTCATCAGTTATAGAACTACCATACACATCGCAAAAGAGGGACTAGATTTTTCAGCACCAACTGTGTATAAAAAAATAAAAAAAAGACTTCTTGATTCCTTCGTCCTCATTCATACAACTGCGCGATTCTTGATTCTTGATTCTTTTATCCTCATTCATACAACTGCCATACATTTCAGAATCAAATTAGAATGATTATTAAGCTAAGGATATACACAAAATCTCATAGCAGTAAATTAATACGGCTATTTATTAATTCTGGATTGGCACATTTTTCGTTTTCAACCATATACTTACCATACACTTGGCAGTCAAACAAGAATGATTATTAAAGTGAAAGACAGGAACAACAATAACATCACCAAAATTAACAAAAAAATAATCACAACCACAACCTCAACCACAACGACAACAACAACAACCACCACAACTTCAATCACAACAACAACAACCACAACTTCAATCACAACCACAACCACTACTCAACCACAACCACAGCAACAACAACAATCACAACTTCAACCACAACCACAACCTCAGCCACTACCACAACCACTACAACCTCACCCACAACAACAACCTCAACCATAACCACCACCACAATAACCACAACCACAGCAACAACAACCACAAAAACCACAACAACCACAACAACCACAACAACCACAACCACAAAAATCACAACCACAACAACAAATTACCCCTCAAAGTAGTAAAGTGGTATGGAGCCTTGTTTATCCTTGAAAATTGGCTAAGATCCTTGATAAATAAGAATCTAGAGACTGGCAAGAGGTCTCGGGTCCCTCCGTGTCTTGGCGCACCCGTTCGGACCCTTATTAATCTCCGCCATTAAAGAAAAAAAGAAAAAAAAAAAAAAAAGAGCATCGGTTTACTCTGCCTACCGTGGGGATCTGATGATTGTTTTTCTCTTTTTCCTTATTTTTTTTTTCTTTTTTAGAGAGGGGGGGGGGAGATAGAGGAGATAAGAAGAGGTTGAAAAAAAAAATTGGATACGGGAACCACAAAGAAAAAAAAGTCCAGTAGAATTATCAGAAGAAAAAGAATAGACACTGGTGGACGCATAGAGGAAAAATAAAAGACAACGCTGGATAAACTGAGAAAAGAAGATGCAGTTGAATAAAGGGAAGCAGATGAAAGGAAACAGATCATCAAAAAGTAAAGAAAATGCATAGTTAGATAAAGTGAGATACAATAAAAGACACAGAAATGTAAACAGAGAGAAAACAGAGGAATTAGTTGGATAATCATAAGGAAAAGAAGCAAAAAAAAAAAAAAAAAAGATATAACCAGAGGAATAAAAGTAACAGATAAACAAAAAACACGAGTATTTGAATAAGCAGAGGGAAAATAAAATTGCCAGGATATTTAACGGAATGAGAAGAAAGCAGAAGTTTGGGATATAAGTAGAAAATCAGCGAAAAGAAGACATACTATTCGAAGGTGAACAAGAAGAGTCAGCTTTAGAAAACAATAATGGCACATCTTTCTTGAGGGAAGAAAAGAAAGACTGATTAGTAGTAAGAGAAGGAGGAAGAAAAGAAAAAAAATAGAGAAATCAGAAGGACGAAAAAAATAGTTGAGGAAGAGAAGAGTAGAGCTTCAAGGAAAACGTGGCAATGTTTTGAAGGAGGAAGAAGAACCAGGTGATGAGACGAGACAAAAGGGGAAAAAGCAATAGGAAGGGGAGTAATGGGTCATCTTCCTCTACGGACGAAAAGGAAGATTGGAAGATTGGTTAGGAGTAAAAAAGGGGAGGGGGAGGAGGAAGATAGTTGGATGCGATCGTTGAAAGGTAGGGAGGGGGAATTATGGCAATCATGGGGAAAGAGAAATACAGGTAGGTGGGCTGTTGGATTAATTAGGCAAATGTGAAGGCCCGTTTGCATGATGTGGACCGAAACAAAGCTGTAAGTTAATTGCCTTGCGTGCGGTCGAGACAGCCTGAGTCTTAGTCCGGCCAAGGGTAGAGAGAGAGAGAGATAATAAAAGGGAGAGAAAGAGAAAGAGAAAGAGAAAGAGAACGAGAGAGAGAGAGTAAATATGAAAGAGGGGTGCAGGGAGAGAAGAGACAGAGCGAGACAAAAAAAAAAACGGGGAAGAGATTAAGGAAGAGAAAGAGAGGAATTACAGACAGAAGAGAGAAAGGGAACCAGAAAGGGAGACAGCGAAGAAGGAAAGAAGAAAATTAGAAGGAAGATAGTGGGGAGGAGGGAGAACGAATGGGTATAAGGAAGAGAAAGAGGAAAGATGGAGGTAGTCAAAGGGAGAGAAGGGAAGAATGAAACTGGGAAGAATCGTGGAAAAAATAAGAAAGAGATAATGAATGGATGATGAGGATATATAAAGACGAGAAAGAGAGGATGAAGGAGAGGTAAGACAGAGTGAGACGAAGATGAAGATGGAAAGAGTGATGGACGAAATAATCATGAAAGTAATATGGAAAGCTGGGGAAGGACTGAAGGAGAATCAGCATGTATACAGGGAAAGGGATGGAGAAGGAATAGAAAAGAAGAAAAAAAAAGAGAAGACGGGAAGAATCATGAATACAAGAAGAGATGAGAGAAGGAAAGAGAAAGAGTAAGTATAAAGAAGAGAGAGGGTGCGCAGAGAAAGGGAAGAGACAAGAGAGAAAGAGGGAGAGAGTTAGGAAAGAAAGAATCGTGAAATTAAATGGGAAGACAAAGGGAGGGACGAAGGATGAGATGGAAGGGAGAAGGAAGAAAGCCAAGAAAGGTGGAGTGCAGATGAGGACATGAAAGACAAAGGGAGGGAGGGAGGAAGAATGACTGGAGAGAGAAAAGACAGGCGAAGGTGGGGAGGGAAGGAGAAAGAGTTGGCTAGGGGAGAGACGAAAGAGGGAAGAGGGGAGGGGAGTGGGGGAGGAGGGGAGGGGGACTGGAAGTAGAAAGAGTTGGGAAGGGGAGAAGCGAGAGAGGAGGGGAGGGAGCGAGTCGGAGGGCGAGAAATGAAAAAGGAGATAGGATGAGAAGGGGAACGGTGTGGTAATATGTAAGGAGGTGCGAGGCTCGAGGAGGGGAGCCGGGAAGGGAAGGAAAAGTTTACTAAGTAAGTAGAAAGGGAGGGGGAGCGGGAAGGGTTGAGCACGCAGGAAGCACTACCATCCCGGGCTTCGTATTTATCAAGGATCTTATTCAATTTGCAGGATACACAACGCTTCCTAGGAGTTTAACATTATCAGAAATCGTTTTATTTTTCGTGGTTTCTCGCTTTAACATTATTATTCTAATTTAATTTGTCTTTCCCTCGTCTGTTCATCTTCTGCAATTAAAAAAAAAAAAAAAAAAAAAAAAACAGGAAGCACCACCAAATCAGGTTGCGTATTTATTAAAGATCTTAACCAATCCGCAGGACAGGTAACCTAAGTCTTCCTAACGCTTTATGAAAATATAAAAATGTTCAACTTCGCAATTTTCCTCTTTAATATTCACTCTAATATAATCATTTGCAGTATACACAAACGTCCCTGACAATTTACTGAACAAGAAAAATCGCTTAACATTTATTAATAGTGATATTATTTTGCAGGACACACACACACACACACACACACACACACACACACACACACACACACACACACACACACACACACACACACACACACACACACACACACACACACACACGTCTTTCTAGCAGTTCGCTGTTATCAGAAAAATCGTTTTGTTTTTCTACTTACTTCACTTTAGCACTTACTCTTTTTTTAATTAGTCTGCAAGATACACAAACCTTAATAGCGGTTTAATATTATCAGCCATCATTATCTTCCCCGATTATTTTTCACTATAATATTACCTCTTGCTCAGTTGTGAAGCGTTTGGCAATTGTAAGAGTGAAGATACATGAATATATAGACAATCTCACAGCACTGAAGCCAGGAAAGATGCATTACGGCCTTTGGTTTCTGGGGAAAAAAGAGGAAAAACCTATCTACTGAGTTTTTCTGTTTTCAGGACAGTGACGTTTTTAACATATTTCCGCGATTTCCAGACTATTTTATTGAATCCTGGAGAGATTTTTTTGAACTGGAGTTGTTAGATATGGCCCCCATTATCCCCTTCAGTAGTTGAGGGCTGTCCTAAGCTGCAAAGAACCGTCTGGTAGCGACAAGAAGCGGTTAAGACACGACGTATATTGAATGTAATCGTCTGGTGGTGGCAATAATAAAGATCACATTCTCGGGATGAAATGGTTGCTTAGACACATATGGGACAAAACACACAACACACACACACACACACACACACACACACACACACACACACACACACACACACCAGTTACTGAAAGAACTTGAAGGTTTTAGCCATGCGACGTCTCTCAACACGCAGCAATACTTCAGCAATTAACCAAGCCACAACAGGTCAGTTTTATTCAACCTCTGACTGTGAAGAAGAGGATGAAGGCGATATCTAGCCCTCACAGTTCGACCAATCCTTTAAAGCGAGTAAGTCTGGTTGTAGCGAGAGTAATATATAAATAAGTCACCCAGGATCAAAAACTAATTACTGAGAAGATGTGGCGGTCTTGGCAATTCGACATCTCTCATTACGGAATAATATTGGAACCATCCCCTCCACTTTTTCACCCACCATTAATCACGTTTAATGACACCCTGCACTATTTTTAATTAATGTAGTATTATCCCAACTATATAACCTATTTTTTCTCCCTCCCATACCCTGATCTTCTCTCGTCCGACATCTGGTGTCTCTGCGCTAGGGTGTTTTTAGAGATTTCGTAACTTCTCCGCTTTGGCGATTTATTTTGCACATTGTACTGCATTATCTCTTTGTGTTACTAATGTTATCCATGCTAATATTTAAATGATTTGAATAACATACAAGGGAATTTAGTGTAATGGGCAAACTAAATCGCTTAGGAAGAGGTACTACGAAGTCTCTCCTATCGCGCGTAGAATGGGACCCTCTGTAATACATGCATCGTTAAAATATTCAGTTATTCACGCCAAAAGTTAAGTTATTCCCTGTAGGCGCTGGAGAGATGCCTTCACGTGGTGGCACCAATATAACCTGGCAGCTCCATGGCCAGGTTATAAAAATGTCCCTCAGCTCCCTGCCGGTCCCCTCTGATGGAAAAGGCAGCTCTATCTTGCCGTTCACTGCATTCACATTCAGATAAGCCTGGACACCACCACCACCACCACCACCATCAAAACAACGACAGCAGCAACAAAACAACGACAACAGAACAACAACAGCGACCAAAAAAATAACAAAAGCACCGAAAACAACAAAAAACTGAAAAAACAGTAACAAAAACAGAAGCAAAAACAGCAAAAACGGCCAATAGCGACATAAGCAGCAACAACAGCATTCATTCCTGAAGCTATGGTCCGAATTTTGAGTTCAGCACGTCCTCTAGCACAGCACTTCTTCGTTACTAGCTTACTTTTACATAGGGGACGTCAGCACCTTCAACCAGAGGACCTCTTATTAAATTCTTACTGTTTTCCTCATCAACATCATCCAGTTATACAAGAAATTATATTAGGCTCACAGTTAACTATGCCAAACATACACAGAACCAAAACACACACACACACACACACACACACACACACACACACACACACACACACACACACACAAACTCCTCCCCCGTAATTTTTGTGTGTTGAAAAGTGTTGGTCAAAATAGGATAAGTTAACAAATGGTGATAATCGAGCAGCTTTACCCCTTCAATACGGTGACCTTTTTCTTTGATTATATTCCTGTTATCTCTAGACGATTTTATTCAGCTTAGGGGAAACTTTCCAAACTGATCAATTTAGGGAGGACTTTAGAAACATGAAGGGTTAGAGACAGCCTTCACAGACCCCTTCATTACGAGAAATCTTTTCCTAAATTGAATATAATGGTCTGGAATTACACGAACAAAGTACAAAATCCGTCATCAGAGTGAAAGGGTATGAACAAAAATTATATCAGACGCAAAAAGACTCGAACACTCGGCAAGAATCCAGCTGTCCCCTCCCCAACCCCTCAGAGAGCAATTTGCGTGTCGAAAGTGTCGGTTTGAGTGAGATAAGTTGGCTGGTGACAAACGAGTGGCTTAACCTAGACGATTTCTTTCAGCTTACAGGAGATTTTTCGAACTGGGGAGGGGAAGGGGATTAGATATTCCCATTATGAACCCCTTCGCTACCCTGGGGCTCCCGTAAGCTGAAGGAATTCGTCTGGAGGGAGCAAGAATAAATTACAACTAGGGCGTCATCGTATTGCCATACTGCGGTGGCTGAGTTTCATCTTGCAGTTATACAGGAAATTATAATAGACGGACATAGAATTATAACAGACGCACGTAGAGTTATTTTAAACGCACAAGGGATTATATTGGACGCACACGGAGATGTATAAGATGCACACAGTTATATAAGATGTGCACAGATTTATGCCAGAAGCACACAGACGCACACAGAATTATACTAGACGCACACAAAGTTATATTAGACGCACACAAAATTATACTGGATGCAGAGTTATATACTCATAAGACGCACACATATTTATAACGGACGCACACAGACTCAAATGCACACAGAATGATATAAGACACACACAGAATTATACTGGACGTGGACAGTTAAATAAGACGCACACAGAGTTATAGCAGACACGTATAAACTTAGACGCACACAAAGTTATACCAGACACACATACTTAGATGCAAACAGAATTATAGAAGACTCACACAGAATTATATTAGACACATATAGAATTACTGACGTGGGCAGAGTTGAATAAGACGCACACAGAGTTATATCAGACAGATACAGAATTATACTAGATACACTGAAATATATTAGACACACCTAATTATACTAGACGCACACAGAATTATAGCAGACGCACACAGAATCATAGCAGACGAACACAGAATTATATTAAACACACACAGATACCAGACTCACACAAATTATATAAGACGCACAGAGACTTACATCAGACGCACACAGTTATACCAGACGCACACCGCATTACACGCACAACAGTTATACCAGACGCACACAGAATTACACCAGACGCTCGTAAAATCATACCACCCACACAGAATTATACCAGACGAGCTGAGAATCGAAAACAGCGCAAGAATTTTTCCCCCCCGGAGCAATTTCTGTGTCGAAAGTGACGGGCAGGAATTAGTACAACTTGGGTGGTGACAAACGAGGGGCTCAATATTGCAGGGGGTCATTATCCCGGGGGAGGAATTAGCAGCGAATGGGGCTTAGAGAAACCACCCGCCATTATACAATTACAGAGATGAAGATAAAGAGGGCACGGACAGAAAATCTATGAACATGAACACAATGGTTGTCAAGGAGATTAATGGAGTAGGGATAAAAATAATCAAAGGGTGTAAGGAAAACCATTTTAGCCGGGTTCGGGAATAAGGTGGACCCGTTTCAGGACGATGGAGTAGTTTATATTCTGTTCTTGTTATCTCCAGGCGATTTTATTCAGCATTAGGATAGATTTTTTTTTTTTTTTTGTAGCTTGAGGAGATTCATAGTCATCATTAACCCCTTTACTACTAGGATTTTCTTTGAAGTTGAATAACAATGTACGATAATAGCAAGAATAAAATACAAAATACGTCCTAGAACTGAACAAGAAGGAAAATACTGCATATATCCACACACGTAGGAATGGATATTATTACCAAATGTCCACGAAAACCCTTTTAGTCTGACACAGGAATGAAGTTAAGAAACAAAGATATATATGTCTAGTCACTTAGTACATATTCATATATACTTTTCAACTAAATGGACGTCGAACTGAAGTCTGACATCAACTGGCATTCTGAGTATAGAAAAAAAAAAAAATCAGTGTATCAATTTAAAAGCTCGACCAAGCAAAATTTACAAGAAAATGCATTCAAGAAAATATATAAGATTTCATTTCATATAAGCTGCGTATGTCACAGGATCACACAGGAGCAATTAAGCAGCTAACCCCTTCACTACGAGAGGTCCGTGCTGAGCCTGCAATATCGTCCGGTAGTAGGAAGAATTAAATTGGAGTATCATCATCGTAGTGAAAGGATGGATGGAGGTGTCTTTAGTCCATGTAGTGGGTAGGGTTCCTCTCGTGTTAAATAAAATCGTGCTGAGGAAGCCAGAATGATATATAAAAGGCGTCATTGGGGTGAGAGGGGTGAAGCAAGGCAGGGCAATTAAAAGATGGTCCCTCTCCATAAAACATGTAATGACCCCTGGCAGCAGACACGGCAGTACAGGGAGGGTGAGACGAAGGGGAGGGGGGTGAAGGAGGGGAGAGAGGAGGATGGGTAAGCTGAAACGATAGGGGTATAAGGGAGAGGGAACGCTGAAGGGAGGGATGAAGGGGTGGGGGATATGGGAGTAAGACGAAACGATTGGGGGAGAAAGGAAGGAGGGGGCGCTGAAAGGAAGGGGGTAAAGGAAGAGAGAGAGGGGAATGGATAAGCTGAAACGATAAAGGCATAAGGGAGATGGAAGCACTGAAGAGGGGGGGGGGGGGCTGAGGGGGTAGAGGAAGTGGAGATAAGATGAATCGAGAGAGAGAGACGAACGAAAGAGGGATGAAGGAGGGATGCTGAAGGTAGGGGAAGTCGGCGAAAGGGGAAGACACTCCGTTAAATATTCGTAACCCCATCACCACCGTCCTTTGAGTAAGAGTTTGTGGAGTTAAAGTGAGAGAAAGGCAAGGGATGAAGAGATAGGGAAATGGATAACTGTGAGATAGGCAGAAGTTGGGACAGGGTGTGGGGGTGAAAGGGATGTGGGTGTGTGGACACTGGGTGTGAGGGTGGACGAGAAAAGCGTAAGACTTTATGGGATATGGGTTAGTGTGGGGGAAGAAGAATGAACATGGTAAGGGAAACAGGATAGGGTGTTGAGGAAAATGGGTGAAGTGAGTAGGGCAAAGGAATGGGAGTGTGGGGTAAAGGAAATGAGAGTGAGGGGAGGGAAACAAACAGAAAATTATGCAGAAGAGAAAAGATGGCTGTTTGGGGGTGAAAAGGGAGTGAGGAAGGGGAAGCATAAGTTGAAATGCAGGGGACTGAGTCGACTGTGTGGAGGTAAAGGGGAAGACAGTGCACGAAAACTGCAAAAAAAAAACGAGAAACTGCTAGGAAAAATGATGAAGGTACAGGGGATAAAGATAGGAGACGCTGTAGGGTAAAGAGAAGAACGTGCATGGAAAAAAGGAAGACGCTGCCGGAAAAAAGTTAGATAATGCAGGGGAAAAAAAGGAAGGTAGTGAGTATGCAGGAACAACGATACGGAAGAAAATGATGGGGCAGAAAAAACGGTACAAAGGGATATAAGATGATGTGAAAAAGAGAGAAAAGACAGAACCGAAAAAAAAAAAGAGGACATTACGGAGACAAGAAACAAGATAACGTGGAAAAGAAAAGAAAAGAAAGGAGGTGTGGGAGAAATGGAAAGAAAGTACTTGGGTTGGGGGGTGAGAAGCAGTGGAAAGAAGAAAAGGAAGACGGAGTGTGGAAAAAAAGATGCCAATGATGCAGGGAAATAGATGAGGAGGAGGAAGAAACGCAAGGAAAGAAGGAAAAAAGTTAAAATTAGGCGGGGAAAATAAAGATAAAAATGAAGGGGAACAGGAAACATGGGAATAGAAATAGGGTGTTATGATAGGATAGAGTGTGGGGAAACAAACAAAGGGTGAGGGAAAAAAAAGATTCGTTATGTGGGTGAAGGTAAGAAGGGGAAAGGTACCAGCAGACAGTTTGCGGACGTAAAATGAAGGTGTAGACTATGGGAGGGAGTTGGGAAAGGAGGGAGGAGTATGAAAGGGGGAAAAGGAGGGTGGAGAAAGGGAGGGAAAGAAGGATGGTGAATGTGCGAGTGAAAAAAGGGAGAATGAAGGGAGAGACGGAGGAAGGTAGAAGGTGCAGAGCAAGAAAGGGAAGAAGATGGCGAAGAAAGAAAAGGAAGGAAGACGGAAAGTTAGAAATGGAGAAGGCAGTGACGAAAAAGGAAAGGGAGAAGGGGAGGGAAGGGAAAGATGCGAGGGAAGTAAATGAGGGAGGAAGAAAGTGAACGAAAAAGGTAAGAGGGAGTAGGGGAAGGAAGGGAAAGATGAGAGGGAAGTGAGGACGAAAAAAAGAAGAAAGGGAGGGAAGGGGAACATGGCAGGGAAGAAAAGGAGGGGCGAAAAGGCGCAGAGGAAGAAAGGCGAGAGTGTAAATGAGGGAGGGGCAGATGGGGAGTGGGTGAGGGGGTGTGAGGGGGATGACCCAAGAGATGACTGATGTATTGTGTGTGTCGTGAAGGATGGGGCGGGGGGACGGAGAGAAAGGGGAACCACGCATGACCATGTAAGTAATTAACAATCTCCTAAATGAAACACGCATTTTTTTCCGGCGATTATGAAAGGAGGCAGGGTGGCTTATTTTTTCCTCAGCTCCCTCAAAAAAAAAAAAATAATAATAATAATAATAATAAATAAATAAATAAAAGTTAGTTCTAATTCTATACCGGAAAAGGCCAAACAGGTACGCGGATGCCGGTACTTATAAAATGCAGGAACCATTTTATAATAACCTTAATTATCAAAGAATGTCAGGTAATGTATTCTCTCCTAAGCATATAGAAGAAATTATAATTATCCTTCACGACTTATTACATACTGGAGACGTTGTGGAAGTACATAAAAATTACAAGGCATTTCAAAGTAAATCTGATTTTTTTGAGGTAGGCAGGTGTGGTTAGTTGAGGACGTAGGGTAAATTTTGACATGTGAAGGTGTATGGCACTTAGGAGGACCGCTGGATCTCAGGGAACGGAGTGTCTAGCCTATTCCCACACTCGGACGCACAGAAAAAATCAAAACCCCAAAACCAAAAACGAAGGTTAGCGTTGACATTTTATTTTTATTTTTTTTAAATATGTTTTCTTTTCTCTGTTCATCTTCAGTAAAAACAAAAATCACTGCACACCAAAAAGGCCCCGGATGCTATTAAAAAACCATTACGGAGCATTTCAAAGTACTTTGAATTATTTTCAGAGGGAGAGAATGAAAAGTGCCGCATCCTCCAGACAGCAAGGATGTGATGGTACAGGAGAGGGTAAGGATGGGGTTCAGAAACAATTATAGGGCCATATTACTTGCTGGCCTCGGAGACTTCGTAAAGCCTCTTTCTCAGCGATTTATTTTGCAGGTCGCACCTTACTAATCCACTTATATGTTGCTGACAGATAATGTGTCGTTATTAAATAGATATGAATGAAGTATGAGAGAATAAAATGCAATACGAAAAATAATCGAGGAAGAAGAGTTGCGATACAGTCTCCTGTGCCACCTAGATTAAGGCAATTAAAATCAACTCTTCCTCTTTACACAGATTAATTTTTGCAGGAGGAACAAGATATATAGGGACGAATCAACCCTACTACCCTTGTCTATCCTGTAAAATTATAGTTACGAAGGGGAAATCAAGTTATTATTTAGCACGATGGTCAACGAAAGGAAACTACCTATTCTTTCCACGTCTACTGCTCTTCCTAGAAAAAAAAAAAAAAATCCGAGTTACGAGAGGGGTTTCATCGTAAGTCCGTTCGTGAATCCGGATCCCAGGACGGTGTTGACATTTAAGGGAGCTGGACGTGCTAGCCAAACTTCTTCGCTCATTATAGCGTAAACTCGGCCCGATCCGCGTGCGTAGCCGGTCCCTCAGAAACATGCATCTCTGTGTCTCGTTTCATCTCTCTCTCTTTCTCTCTCTCAGACTGTGACTGCCCGCATAGTGTTATTATTTTATTCAGATGGCTGAAATACGTCCAAATCTCGCTCACACTAGACCCAAATCACTAACTGTAATATTTCCTACGAGGCCTACTGCAGGACGGAATATTTTTCTTAGAGGAAGGGTTATAGGAAGCGGCCCCCCCTTCTCATGCTGACGAAGTACGTATGGGGAAGGGATATCTGTTGTGAGAGTGATAGATGTGAAAGTTAGTGTTAGGATGGTATGTGGATGAAAATATCCGTTCTTCTCTGTCTGGTATTTTTTGACTTAGTGATTGCTTCTGTTTTCATTCTATTTGTATTTTTTCTCATTATCTGCTATCGTCATTTGTTTTTCACTTTCTGAATGGAGGAAAAAAATGGCCGCTTCCAGAGACCGAAAGGAAGTTGAAAAATAATGCACTGGGGATGAAGTATTATTTTAGCGAAGCAGGATATAACAAAAATAAAATCTACTTGGAATATTCGACCTAACTGCGTTACTAAGTGATTACCTATATTTTCATCAGTAAAGTTTTGAAGCTAATACTCCAGGACAGAATGCGCTGATACATGCAACTCCGACCACGTCTCGGAGAGAGAGAGAGAGAGAGAGAGAGAGAGAGAGAGAGAGAGAGAGAGAGAGAGAGAGAGAGAATAAGAAAGAATACGAAAAATCTCTGCTAGTAAGCCGCACTGAACGAATTTTATCAATGAAGCTTTACAACACAATGCAGTATATGGCAAGCAAGATCCACGATAAGGCCTATCACTGAACACAATAGCAGGCCGGGAAATAAGGCAGAATCATTACTAGCTCAGAATTCCCAGGTAAAATTAGCATGGCCTTATACAATATCAAGAGCATAGCCTTCCCATTTTCTCTGAGTCCAAGTATTTATTTTTATATTTATTTATTTATTTTTAGGCATCATGGGCTTCTCTCCTGGTATACAAAATTTCTCAGTGTGTTAGTATATATATATTATTTTTTTTTTAAATAACAGAACGGAGGAAGGAAAAACAAATGAATAAAAAAAAAATAATCCATACACTTGATTACTGGTGTCCTCTGTTCATAAAATATCTGTAACAGTTAGACTTGAACAGTTATGGGTTGAAATTTGGAGGGAAACAACTCTGGGGAAGCGAGTTCCAGAGAGATGCAGTTCGGGGAATGAAAGAATTCTGATAGGCAGAAGTTCTGCAATATGGCTGAGTGACATTACAGTCATGAGCGCTACCAGATGCCCGTGTAGCACGAGGGAAGGCATGGAGAGGTGGCACCATGGACGCAACTTCGTCTGAGCATTTGCCAAAACAATATCTGTAAAATAATGCCAGGGAGGCAACATTCCTTCTTACTTGCAGGGGAGGTAGTTTATTTGTAATGGCAGGGTTGTTAATGATGCTAACAGCTTTGTTCTGAATTTTGTCTACTTCTTTTAATGCAACCTCTCCACATCCATTCCACAAGGGTGAGAAATATTCAGGCTGAGCGCACACGACTCTTAAAAATTATAGCTAACTGCTCATCAGCAAAGAAGTTACGGACTCTGTACAATAATCCAAGTCTCTCTGAGGCGGTTTTAGCAAGTGATCTGAAGTTAAAAGCAGGTATAAAATTGAACTCCATGGAAGTTTTGCCAAGAGAATAACTAGCGAATCAAAAACACTCGGTAAGCACAATAATATTAACACTGAAGAAAAAATAAAGAATTATAATCTATTCACTTTAACTTGGCCAAAAGCTGCCATCTCTCCACCTTGCTTGCTGAGTTATACTAAAAGAATTATACAAGAATATGATGCTAGTCACGAAAAAGTGCTACGGAAAAGACGTATAGTGAAAAGGACGTCACCCGTTTCAGGGGGTTAAGTTCTGAGAAGTGGTGTAAACGAACTTTCGGCCATAACTGCACGTCGCTCGTTATTTTTTTTTTCGTGTGTGTGTGTGTGTGTGTGTGTGTGTGTGTGTGTGTGAGAGAGAGAGAGAGAGAGAGAGAGAGAGAGAGAGAGAGAGAGAGAGAGAGCTGCCAAATTACACCGACTGCCGTGTTTGCGTAAATCATTATCTTTATTAGCGGAGAAATATTTTAGCGTACATTAATCATCCAAAAAAACAAGCCATTAAATTTATAGATCCTCTCATAATGTACTTGGATTGGAGAACAACTTAATCTGAGCATAATTTTTCTCTCCTTTTCGTAGTCTTAATCGGAGCATAATTTTTTCCTTCTTTTCGTGATCTTCATCTGAGCATAATTCTTTTCTCCTTTTCGTAATCTTGATCTGAGCATGATTTTTCTCTCCTCGTAGTCTTAATCTGAGCATATTTCTCTTTTTCGTATTCGTAATCTGAGCATAATTTTTCTCTTCATTTCGTCTTCTTGTCATAATGTATCGTTGTGAGATGGTGTGCTGTAATGATATCAAGTTAGGGTTGAGATTCAGAAATATTCGTTCAGTTCCCTTTAATAACTAAACTATGATTCTTTTTTTTTACCGGAAGAAAAAGAAAAAATTTATCACTTATATCTTCTCGTAATCCAAATAAAAATAAAATAAAATAAAATAAATCCAAGCCTCTGGTTCACAACTGACGCTCCTAACAATATTCGCGCACTCAATTTTATCAATGGGGCCGTGTGTTCCGGTGAGTGTTGTGGTCTGGCGCTGGATGTTAAGTTCGGAGGATAATAAATATATAACACAGAATGAAAGAAAAATAGATATTAGTACAGACAGACAGACAGACAGGCACACAGACAGACAAACACAGATAGATAGAAAGATAAAGATATAGAGATATAGCTAGCTAGCTACCTAGACAGATAGACAGATAAGTAGACAAACAAGATATAGATATACAGTAGACATAACTAGCAAGCTAGGTAGCTAGATACAGATAGATAGATAGATAGACAAGATATACAGACGGAGATAGCTAGCTAGCAAGCTAGAAGGATAGATAGACAAACAAGATACATAGACAGAGACAGCTAGCTAGCTAGCTAGCTGGATAGACAGATAAAGACAGATGGACAGATATACAGACAGATAGACAGACAGATGGACAGAGTGGCAGACAAATAGATAGATAGACAGACAGATATGTAAACTTAGAATTTTCTGACATGATAATATTGCGAAGTCTGATTTGTCATATTGTTTGCACCCGCCACAAGGTACGAGAGATGTAGCTTTACCTCAAAATTTCCTCGTCGATAAGATACCGTTTTAGGTGAAGATCTACAGCCGGGGGCAAAATTTCGTTGATAATCCTCTGCCAGCCTTGTGTCCTGCCCTCCGTATCTCTCATCTTTCCAATATTCTTTTCTTGAGAGCTTTGTACAGATAAGTGCCAGCATAGTTTTGCTTGTGGCGGTACCCCTTCCTTTCTAGTAGGCTTTGATTTTTACTACTTCATTCCGATTACGCCTTTTTATTTTTTTATTCTTCTTACCTGCAGACGATTTTATTCAGCAGACACTCGGTACTGGAGATTCTGTGTCGCTGGTACTACAGAATTCACCCCTTCTTTACGATGACGTCATTTTGTTTTTATTGCTGTATTCTTGTTACCTCCAGACGATTTTTTTTCACCTCATGAGAGAACTCCTGTAATGAAGGCCTTTATGAAGCCTATATTGTATCTAGCTCCTCCAGTTCGAAAGTTTTCATGTGGCAAGAATGTGCGCTGCAGTAAAATTCATCCTCGTGTCAGTGAAGTACACGTATTTCACATGATTTCTGACTCGGCGTAGATGAGTGAAGAACAGATTTCGTATTGTTGTCCCTCTTCATAAAACGCATACAAGTTCCCAAGCTCTGCAGATATATGATGATGAAGACACAAGGCCAGTCTTTATTTACATTATTTATTTACCACTCAGAACAAGCCTAATACTCTACAGACGTATGACACTGATGGAACAAAGTCTGGCCTTGCAAATATGTAAGTTTTCCCTTGCTTTCATCCAGATATATATAAAAAAAAGGGGGGACGGGGGCCTCTCCATCGCCGGACACCACATTAATCATCTTATATATATTCAGCGAGTACAGGCCGTAAATCAAGGAAGAGAGGGGCGAAAATAAGGTGAAACGTCGACTCGTAAATCAGGGGACGTCTGTAGTTGGGCGGATTACTGAGGGATCGCATGAGGCGGGTGCATGCATTTTCCTGGCTTTATTTAGAGTGTTACTAATAGCAACTGGGACGCTGCTGCATTTATTCCACTGACACTCACCGGGAATCAGCTGCACAAGGGTCGCTCCATATACATTTCATATTAGTCAGTCCATAAACATTTCATTCTGGGTTTACATTTTACGAGAAATTAAGATGTTTACGTGTGTGCTCTTTTTACTCTAACTTGGACTAAAATTGTTATCTCTCTATCTTCAGTGCTCGCTTGTCCTAAAATTATTGTCTCTAACTTCAGCATTCGTCCTAAAAATTGCCATCTCTCTATCTTCAGTGTTCGCTTCTCCTAAAATTGCCATCTCTCTATCTTAAATGCTCACTTGGCCCAAATTTGCCATCTCTCTATCCTGAATGCTGAAATGTACCAGATGACTAACACTAGAATATGATGCTAGTCATAAAGAAGTGCTATGGAAAGATTGTAGAACCATCCTGTTATTTTCTTCTGCCACTGTTGCGTGAAATGAAGTGTAGATAAAAATGTGGGCCAAGTGAAGGTAAAAGGGGTATAGAAATATAAGGATACATGATTATAAATTAGAGTTGTATGGTGCAATTCCACATCTTGATATACGTACATATATACATGCATACAAATATTCAAATACACATACCTACACACCATTATTACTAGATACAAACATACATACAAACATAATTGACAAGGGCGCTTAATAATGTCGCTTTAGTGTCATGATCAGCATTATTTTTTCTCCTTAATTAGTCAACATTAGCCATTAGAGATGACTGGAAGGAATTCGCTAATCAATTTCCAAGATACAAATGAGTCCAAAGCATTGCAGCCTTGTCGAAAGTAATGGACTGGCATAGTTTCTCTCTCTCTCTCTCTCTCTCTCTCCCTCCCTCTCTCTCACTCTCTCTCTCTCTCTCTCTCTCTCTCTCTCTCTCTTGTAGTAAGACGAGGAAATAAATATCCGTAATAGTGAAAGAATCGGAAAATAGATAACAACAGACGAACGAGACACGGAGGCGATGATGTACCGCAAGTGAGAGAGAGAGAGAGAGAAAGAGAGAGAGAGCACCTAACACCTACCAACAACACAAGTATTACTGACGCACAGATTCAATTTTCCCCTGTCCCAATCATCCCCCAGACTACAACAGAGAGCAGGTATGTGGGGGAGGGTGGGAAGTAGGTGGAATATATATAGGGCGTGGGTGAGGGATGGGTGGAAGGGTCAGGGGTGAAGTGGGCGTCCAGAAGGTAGTGATTAAGGAGGCGGGGGAGAATGAGGAGCCCCGGGGGAGTAGTGAGCAGGTGTGGGAGGAGGGATGGAGGAGATGATGTAGAAGATGAACATGTGTAGTGATGGTCTAGGAGAGACTAAGATGTGTAACTGTGTTGGAGATATGAAGATGTGCATTTAGGATGTAGGCGTAGGTTGTTGGGAAAATTAACTGGGCAAGTGTAGTGTGAGAGAGATAAAGATGTGTATTTGTGGTGCACCAGTTTTAGAAGTTAGTGTAGGTGTAGAAGCGGTAAGGCTGAGGGTGTAGAAGATGAGTAGTTGTGGTATAGATGGATTAGTGATTAAGACTAGCAAGTGTGGTTAGGAGAGATTGAGATGTGTAAGCTGTGTGGTAAAGGAGATAAAGATATGTATTTGCGACGAAGAAGAGTTAATGTGCTGCGGGAGAGGTGAAGATGTGCTATGTAGTGTCAGTATAGCTGGTGTCTTAGGGGTTAAGATACGCAGGTGTTGAGTAGGCGAACGTGTAAAAGAGATGAAGGAAGCGGGTAAGGGTGTAAGACAGGTGCGAAGTGGGTGTATTAGCAGTGAGGATGTGGCAAAGAGGAGTTCCGGGTGCAAGGAAGGAGAGGGGTACTGAGGGAGACAAAAATTAGCCTAATAATTCACCTCTTCTGCTTCTCACTTTTCTCTACTAGCTAGTATTCGTGAACTGAGAGAGATCTGGTATGTTTCTCTGCCCATAGATGATGCCCTTTGATTTGATGCGTCAGGAAGGAGAGTGATGAGCATGTTCTAAGCGTGAAGAAGACGCCGTGGAATAGTAGGCGCACTGTTGTTCCTCCCTGCACAGGTGAGGGTTGAAGATACAGGTAAAGGGGTGAGCTGGAGGTGGGAGGAAGCTGGGTGGAGGTGACTACTGGTGACATGAAGGAGGGGAGAGAGACAGAGGGAGGAGTCGAGAAAAGGGAGAGTAAGCAAACATGTACACACGGCGGAGGAGCTAACCTGTGAAACGGAAGGGAGGGAGGAAGGATAGTACAGAGAAGAGGAAGTAGGGAACACAGTGTATTATATGCCTGGTATTATGAGTGAATGGCGAAAGACACCGTCAAGAAGGGAAGGAGGGTACAAGAAAAGGAGAGAAGATGTCATGAAGGAAGGAGAGAAGGAATAAGAAAAGGTTGCGTCAGTAGCAAAGAAGAGTACAATGTGAAGGAAAGAGTTGATGACTGAGTGAGAGAAAAATCTGTGCTGTAGGGAAGCTGATACGGATAGGATGGTGATGATGATTACGCAAGGAGTGAAAATTACAGTAATGTAAAGTGGACAAGAGGTAGTTGTGAAGAAGCGAGGAAGGCTGTGATAAAGATAAGAGGGGAAGGGAGGAGACCGCAGCAGAAAAAAAAAGGAAAGAAAAAATAAAGAAGTAGGGTTGTATATGGACAAGATAGGATACTGAACTAAGGAAAATTACCAATAAAAACTTCTCTATCACATTTTACCATTTTAAGTAACAAACACTAATATCAAGGTAAATAAAGCAAGCAGGAACCAAAATAATGCAGACGTGGATGTTGAGAATATGGAAAGCAAATCAGGTGAGAAAATAATGCTCAGAAATATAAGATGGGGGAAGCCGAAGTAGAGAAGAATCCATGAAAGAAAATTATGCAGAAATAGATGTTGGAGATGTGGAAGGAAGGCTACGAGCAAAGAATGGGTTAGAAATGTGAGAGGGGAAGCCTGAAGAAAGGGGTGGTGAGCACAAAGGAATACCCCCCCCCCCGATCCAGAGAGAGAGAGAGAGAGAGAGAGAGAGAGAGAGAGAGATGCCTACTGTGAGTCACTCTTCTGTACTAACCAACTTTTTTTTTCTCCTATCCTTCACATTTCATTTCCTTTTTTTTTTCTTTTTTAGTGGAGAGTGAGAAGCACAATGAAGGTCGCTGGGGTGAAGAATCGAGGCAAATCGCGTAACAGAGAGGGAAGGAGGAGGGGAAGAAGGAACAAATACGCGGAAACAATCAATACAGACGAAGAGAAACGAGAAAACAGAAGAGACAAAAGAGAGAGAAGAAAGAGAGCAATGAGAAAAAAGACGCTGAGAAAACTATGCATAAAGATGAGCGCCATGGCTGTGCAAAATGAAATTAAGCGTAAATAAAAAAACGAAAATACAGGAATACAACAATGACAGAAGAAAAAGCAGAGAAAATATATTTATACGTGGGTATTGAGATGGATGTAGAGAAAAATCGCAAAAGGTAAATAACGAACAAGCCAGAAAGAAGAGCAAAAAAAAAAAAAAATACCGGAACACAGATTAGGCATAGTAAAACAAAAAAAGGGGAAAATAAGCAAGCGGAAATGTAACAAAAAAGAAAAATGAAGACATAGGAAATAAAGAAGAAATAATTAATGGTGACAAAGCAGAAATAGAAAACAAATAAAGGGCACGAAAAAGAGGAAAAATAAAATAAAGGAAAATTATATAAGTTTACGAAAGAAAATGCAAAGAAACAATAATAACAAAAACATACGCAAGTAGAGAAAGATACGCAAATTGGAAGAGACACCACGGACAGAAAAAAAAAATAATAATAAAAATAATGTGGAAAAGATACGAAACAAACAGGAAACAGAGATAAGGATGATAATGGAAGAAAACGAATAATATTTGAGGGAAAAACACAAGAAAAGAAAGAGTTGCGCAAACAGGAGGAGAAGACACGAAGGAAAAAAACAAAAATAAGAAGACTTGTGCAAGAGGAACAGAGCGAAAACAGGAAATACGGACAACAGAAAAATGAACTGAGAGAGAGAGAGAGAGAGAGCCGCAGCTGGAAAGAGGTAAAGCCGCCCCGCAACATCCTCTAAGCCTGCCAAATGACAACTAGTGTGGTGCAGTTTCGGATTTTCTGGGGAAATTTTGATCGATGGCGTGCGAGGAAGTGTGTGTGTGTGTGTGTGTGTGTGTGTGTGTGTGTGTGTGTATTATGCCGAGATTGTTATAGCCTGTGAACTATAAATCATGCATACGAGAGAGAGAGAGAGAGAGAGAGAGAGAGAGAGAGAACCCCTCAAACATAATTAACAACAATCACAATATCCGGGCAAGGGTGGACTACTCTAGTCTGTTGTGGCCGCTATGGGACGAATTTGGGGAGGAGAGGGAGAGGAAAGATGAAGGAAGAGGAGGGAAAGGAGGAAGAAGAGGAGAAGAAGGAAGAGGGAGACGAGGTGGAGGAGGAGGAGGAAGAGGAGGAATAGAAGAAAGAATTGGTGAAGAAAGAAGAGGAGAGGGAAGAGGAGGCTGAAAGGAGAGGAGCAGGCAAATGGGAAAGGGGAAGACGAATCTATAGGCGGAAGTGGGGATGGAAGGGAGTGGGAAGGGGAGATGGAAGGAAGAGAGGGATGAAAAGTGGAGAAGGGGAGGACGATGAGGGAATAATAGGAAGAGAAAAGAAGGGTAAAGGGAGGAAGGAGTAGTGGATAAAAGGAGGAAAATGGAAGTCGGAGAAAGAATAGGAACGGAAGGAAGAGTCTCATAAATATAACAGAAAACGATAATTAAGAGACGAGGAAATACACAGAAGAGAACGCAGAAATATTAAGAAAAAGAAAGGTGTGTGTGTGTGTGTGTGTGTGTGTGTGTGTGTGTGTGTGTGCAGGAAGCTGAAAAGGTAAGGAAACTAACCGATGATCACTGTGCAAGAAACAATTACATAAAAAATAAGTAACTCGAAATCAAAATGGAAACAGTTAGCCCGAGAAGTTATTATCAGAGAAAGTAGTGCAGCAAGAGAGGTTAGCGATGCTTCTGAGGCTCCTGGTGGTACAGTGGCACAACTCTGGACACGTACTAGTAAATATCTTTGAGCTTCAGTTGTATTCAAGATCGTTTGTAAGTTTAGTTTAATTCTTACAGCTAGTGCCAGAGACGCCTTCATGTGGTGGCATCGATGTAAGTAGGTAGTGGAGCTGCCTGGTTATACACACGTCCCTCAGTTCTCAGAAAGGAGGATGATGGGCTACAGGAGAGGAAAAACTTCAGCCTGCAGTCCACTTGGTTCACAACAGCTACAACCCATTCAGCTACCAAACACTTTACGGCCAAGCTAGAACGAATATTGATGTGAATTATACTCCTAAACAATTTTATTCTCGATAATTATTAACCGCAATGGAGGTTTGTTAATCACAGAAATTAATTAATAGACTTTTTAAAATATGGCCACGGTTGGAGGATTCCGTGTGCTAAGTCCCACGGTCAGAGTTCAAGATGTCTCCGGAGATTTTTGTCATGTAAAACGCAGCCTTGGACGTAGTGTGGTCTCCTGCGGCTTAACTCCTTCATTGCGATGCCGTTCCTAATTTTATTCCTGCTACCTTCAGACGATTTTAATTTCAGTTAGTGAAGGAGTTGATGAAGGCTGTATCTAACCCCTCCAGTTCCAAACGCCTTTCCGGATCTGAATAAAATCATGTAGTGGTAACAGTAACAGATTACAGAATATGTCATCGGAGTGAAGGGGTTAACTGATCTGACCTGGGGTGATACAGCCTTGGACCTTTCCGCCTCCCAAAATAGGTCATAAGAGATTGAATTGTTACTGTTTCATACAAGGAAGTACTAAACGAATAGGGAGTAAAAGAATAAAGTAAATGATAAAAAGGAAATTAAATGACGACAAAGTGTATAAAGAGTAAAAAATCTGCTGTGACAGAAGATGGAAGTAGTTGCCTAAAAAAAGAATGAGAAGAAAGACTGTTTATTATGTTTGTTGATGCGGAGAGAGGGAGTCAAACGCTGCTGAGAAGTCTGGAAGAAAACCGTCCTTCCTACGAAGAAAACACGCATAAGAGCCATAATAAATAAACGTCCATTTCGTGACGGGTGGACACATTGCGTCTGAAAGAATGGAGGTCGGAAGCGGGGTAAAAAGACAGACTGAGGCAGACTATTTCATAAGTGGCATGTTGTAGACTGCAAAAGAACGATGAAACGCGGGACAAGAGGAGCAAACAAATGGGGAGAAAAATATCGATTAGAACAGCATATGAGAAATGGTTAACATAAATTGATCTAAAGATTTTCACAAAAGCCAAAGTGGAAGAAAAAGAGGTAATTTTCAGGTGCAAAAAATAAATTACAGAAGGAATGATGGAACCAGGAAAACTTTGGTATCTCCCGCGGCTGTGAGTGGCGAAAGGAACGGGAAGAGGACATTAAGGAGAAATGAGAGAGAATGGGCGGGGCAGGGGAGGGAGAGAAGGGAAATGACAAGATGGGAAGGAGGGGAGGAGGACAGGGGAAGAGGAGAGAAAGGTTGGGATGGGGGGAGGAGGAGAGAGATGGGAGGTGAAGAGGGAGGGGAAAAGGAGAGAAAGAGGGAGGGGTAGAAGTGACAAGTATGGAGGATAGAGGAGAGGAGAGGTGAGAAATGAAGAGAGAGGAAGGAGGGGAACAGGACAGGGTTAGAAGAAAGAAGGGCTAGGACTGGGAAAGGGAGAGAGAGAGAATATGAGGAGGGAGGGGCAAGAAAAGGAAGAATGGAAGGGAGGAGGAGAGAAGGTGGGGAGAGAAAGAAGAAGTACAAGGAGGGAAGAATGGGAGGAAGGCACGGGGAAGGAGAGAGAAGAGAAAAGAGGAGGGGCAAGTACAGGAGGGAAGCAGGGTAGGGTAATGTGAGAGAAAGAAATGGACAGGAGGGGAAGGAAAGTGAGAGGATGGAAATGACAAAGAGGGAGGGGAGGTGCGGGATAAAAAGAAAAGAAGAAAGGAGGATAAGAAAAGAAGAGTATGAGGAGGACGCGGAGGTAAGGATGGGTTAGGAATGGGGAAACAGGAGAAAAGAGACAGGGCGGTGAAAGAGGAAAAAAAAAAGACAGGAGTGAGAGAAGGAGGGAGAAGCAAAAAGAACAACCTCCCTCAGAGAGACTACTGTATATTCCGCTTCGTTGCAACCTGTAGACTTATCTGTTAAAGCAAGGATATATTAAGTATTTAAAGTTTCAGAAACAGAAAATTGGTCATAAGTCGGTCATCTAGGATTTTTTCAAAATTTCTAAAAGACGTGCATCAATCTCCTATATGACCCTACAATCATACAAAACAAGAGAAAATTCCAACAAATGGTTTCTTAGATACAACGTGGCACGGACGAACGAACGCCGTACGGATGGACGGACATGACCTAACCTAAGATTCCACTTCGTGAGAAACGAAGTGGAATAACAAAAGAAGAGGAAGAAAAATCAGGACACAGAGGGAGAGAAGGAGTAGGACAGTAGGAAGACGAGAAATGGGACAGGGCAGGGAACGAAGGGAAGGGGCAGGGCGGGGAAGGACATAAAAGGTGCAGGACAAGGAAGGGGTGAGAAGAGGCGGCACAAGGAAGGGGTGAGAAGGACAAAGGGAAACTGGAGAATGATAAGGAAAATAACAGGACAAGAGGGAAAGGGGGAGACAGCATAGGATATGGGGTAGAGAGAGGAGGGATGAGTGAAGGGACAGAATTGATATGACTGGGGAAAAGGAAGGGAGGGAGGAAAGGGGAAGAAGGATGAAGAGAGATGTAAAAGGAAAGAAAGGGAAAATAAGTTGAAGGAGTGGAAAGAGAATTTGGGGAAAGGGAGACATGAGGAAGGACAGAGGGAAAGAGAAAGAAGAAAAATAGAAGTGTGAGAGAGAATTAGGGAAGGGAACGGGACCGGAAGAGAAAGGGGAGGAGAGAGGAAAGGGAAAAGATGGAGGGGGAACAAAGGGAAGGAGAGAAAAGAGGGATGAGGACAAGGGGAGGGCAGGGGAGGGAAAGAGAGAGAGAGAGAGAGAGAGAGAGAGAGAGAGAGAGAGAAGGGGCAGGAGAGGAGGAAGGGGAGAGACGAAAAGTGGAGATGCAGCAGTGCAGGGGAAAGGTAAAGAAAGGGAAGACAGAGTGAAGAGGGAGAAAGGATATGACAGAGGGGCGGGGAGAGACGGAGAAGGACAGAGGGAAGGGAAAAGAGCGAGAGGGGAGGGAAAGGGGGAGAGGGAAAGAGAGGGGGAAGGAGGAGAGAAGGGCTCGGCAGAGAAGTAGAGAAGGGAAAGGTACGGCGAAAAGGAAAAAGGCAATGACAGGATGAAGCGTGAAAATGAGAGAACTGGGGGACGGGGAGAGGCAGAGCAACACAGAGGGAGGGGAGGGAAGGGGAGAGCAGAGGGAAAGGGGAAATGAGGGGAGAGCAGAGGTAAGGTGGGGAAGGGAAGAGGAGGGTGAGGGATGACAGAGACAGGACATATAACTGGCGTAGGATGGAGGATGGGATGTCACTGAGGATGAGGATTGAAGGGCGTTGATGATAGGATAATTGAGTGACAGGAAGATGCATTGCGCCACCCAGAGGAAAATGACACGACAGCGGGAACTTTCAGGGTTGTGTTAAAAGAAGGAGAGTGGAAAGCCAGTGAATTTAGTGACAAAAGAAATAAAGTGCATTAGTGAAAGGATAACTGGGCGAGAGGAAGAAGTACAGCACCTTTTAGCGTAATCGGCCCCACTGAGACAACTTTCAATGTTTATGTTAGAGAAAGAGTGGAAAACCCGTGAATTTAGCGACATGAGGAAACGGTGAACATCTGATGGTGACTGCGATCTCTGGCAGTGTCAGCAATTAGCCTAAGTGAGATAAACAGCTGAAATCGCTAAAGGAGACTGCGAATAAGAACCTAAATGAGATAAACAGCTGAAATCACTGAAGGAGACTGCGAATAAGTGAAAGGGAAGACTTATGAATGTAGGAGAGGAGTCGTGAGGGAGAAAAAGGGAGGGGAGTGAGGAGCGTGGGAGAGAAGCGAGGGAGGGGTGAAGAGTGGGGTGAAGGGAGGGAAGGGTTAGGGCAGCTGCCCCGGAAGCCAGTCCTCGTAGCGAAGCGACCAGACAGCGACAGTCCGACTCGAGTTACCCTGGACACCCTTTCCTCCCCTATTTATAAAGTATCCCAATCAATTCGGTGATGGAGAGGGACGCCTTCACGTGAAAACATCAATACAATCGGTCGGCTCAGCTGCCCTCAACTACTTCCTATCCTCCAAAAGTAGGATGGTGGACTGCGGGAGAAGGGTAAATTAAGCCTGCAATTCACAGGGTTCACGTTTCAGATGAACCTAGGGCCACAACAACATCAACAATCCTGATCAATTCACTAGACAAATAAGTTTCCATAAGAAAACTATTTGTCTACTGGAGATCGTTTCATTTTTCGTATTTTTGTCATTTCATTCACTCTGATTTATACGTGAACTATGCGGCAGCAACATGAGTGAAAACAAACATATAAACAAACAATCTTATACCAATTTTAAGCTTAGGAAAGTTTATAGATATGGTTCCCTCCCTCCTCTGTCCTGGTTCCGTATTTATAAAGGATTTGGGCCACCTTTCCTGATAAAAGTCTACGCAGCAGTTTATCACCGTTAGGAATTCTTTCGTCTTGTTGTGGCTACTTTTTACTTAAGTATACATCCTAGTTTGGCTGTAAATGTTAGCTACATGCATGAGCTAAAAGAACATACCACACGTAACTTAGACTCAGGAGAGTTTGTGAATACGGCGCCTGCCCTGTCCACCTCTTCCTCCCCTGTCTAACCCTGCCCCTGCACTGACCAACGCACATTCTAGTCCCGTCCTGTCATCTAGTTTCCTAATAACCCGTTTATGACGACGACGCTTTTTACCGGCATTTTAGTGTGGCCATCCTTTGACGACCTTATTGACTAGTGTATTACCTTGTTCTGCAGGTTTCTACTTGATGTACCGGTATGTAACTACTCCTTTTAGCCCTTTCACGTCGAGGGGGTACATTGCATTTCATTCTGGCGGGCACTACGCGATTTTATTCAGTTTATGAAAGACCCGTCTGTGTAAGGTGGCAAGAAGCAATGTTTATTAACCCCTACTCCAGGTGACGCACTTCTTTTCTTTTAGCAGTCTCTTGTAGCTGTGCCCTGGCGATTATATCAAACTGAACCTATTACCATGTAGGCCTGCTTGTCGCCAAACTCAGTGCTAACATCTTACCGTTTATATTAATGTTACTTATACATTTTTCACCTGTTTTATTCATCCAAACCTCAATCACACAAGCCGCTACACACTATCCATTCATACTCAGTTCTTTCAGTGTATGGTAACCTTTTTTGTGTTTATCATTTGCCTCCGCTAAACGACTATCTTCAAAATTTGGGACACCTCTAGTATGAAAAAGGTATGGAATAATCCCCTTTCATCCAGTGACTGGCTGAAACACAATTATGAATACCGCTTTGACTAACAAGAGACGATTTTATTCAAAGGAAGGAAATGTCTCCTGATGGCAAAGTTAAACCCTGTCAATATGATTATTGCTTTTTATCTGGTGGATATTTTTGCAACCGAGAGAAAATTGTAAACAGTTTTAAGGAGGCCTGTCGAAGTGAAAACTGTCAACTTCACTTTCCTCATCATCCTCTCTCTTCATTTCCCTGCCTCAATACTCAAATTCACCTTCACCTTCACTTTCTTCACCACCTCTCATCATTTCCCCGCCTCAGTACCCACACTTACCCCCACATAGGCCTGCACTACCCACATACCCTCTATCTGACTGCCCAAACTGACTCTCCTTCACCCCACAATTATCCTCTCATCCCACCGCCACTTGCCCTACATCCAGCCCACGTTTCCTATCTTTACCCAGCATTATTTACCCTCACTCTCTACCGCCTCCTGCCAAGCATCCCTGTCTACTCCCTGCTCACTCTCTCTCTCTCTCTCTCTCTCTCTCTCTCACACACACACACACACACACACACACACACACACACACATTCATCCCCATAAAGGTTAGTGAGAAGAAGCCGCGTTTCATGTCAAAGAATAATAAAAGCTTGTGGACGAGGCCGTGGGTTCCCTCTCTCGTCCACACACTCCCTCCCGGTCAGCATGGATTACGCCCTTCCTCTCCCCTCTCCTTCCTCGTAACCTCCCCTGACATAACACACGGCTGGCATGAAGCATCTACCCCACATACAAATTTCACCCAGATCCGAATCATCTCCTTGGGCGCGAAATACGAATTCTTTATGCCACGTTGCGACAGACGATTTTATTCAGCTCAGGATGTATGAAAAAGGCTAAAAACTGTAAAATCACCTGTAATAAGACAAGATTAGACTGAGACATCTATCCAACGCTTGACTCGTCTCTCTGAACGCAGAACACGAAATGCGGACGATTTTATTCATCCCAGAAAAACAGGGCACAACAAAAACGTGAGGAAAACAAAACATATGGAAAAAATCTGAAGCAGTATAACACATGACTCGCGCAAAACATCTCATGCACATTCGAACCAATTCACTGACTGGGGATTATTAACCTTGCATATTCCTGGGCTTATGTGGACGATTTTACTCACCCCGGAGCAAACATAACATCCGGGCGAAGTTAAGTATCCCACCCACATCCAGTGCAACTTTTGTTTTCATTTCAGGTATCGTCAGATGTCACTCACCAAGGAAGGACTAACTGCAGCAAATGTGTAAGGTAGTAGTGGTAGTAGTTGTGTTAGTAGTACTTGCAGCAGTAGTAGTAGTAATAGTAGTAGTAGTAGTAGTAGTAGTAGTAGTAGTAATAATAATAATAATAATAGTAATAAAACAGTTTGGAGTAACCTGGTGTCACATAGCAAAGAAGTGGAATAAATTTTACGTACTTCCAAAGCCGCGAAATACGAGCTTTTCCATATTATTCCTAACATCAGGCGAATTCACTAAACTTCATGAAACAGACCACAGCATGGCAATCAAGAACTATCACCAGAAAAGTCTAGAAGGAGAATTAAGAAAACTAATTTATTTCAGTCAACGCTAGACGATTTTACTCATCTCTGAGGGTTAATTTGCTGGCCAAGGCGTGGATACAGGGCTGTCCACAGGTTACGCAGCCCTTTTCATATGTGTAGAAGAGTCTATTTTCCATCATTTTCTACCTCACATAACTCTTTTCATTCTTTACTGAGTCGGATCTTTACGTCCATTGATTAAACTGTTCGTTAGTAATTTCACGAAACAGTCCGAATATCTGCGCTCCTCTCACTGGTAGTTTGAGCCGTCCACCCAACACACAAGATTGGTGAGGGCAATATATGGACCGCCTTGTATTGCCTAGTAAGTGAGAGCAACGCGTGCTTAGGATATCGCTTTTTTCCTTCTTTTCGTTCAAGAGCGCAGTTTTAGAGGTAGCTTCGAATTTCTAGGTCGCTCTGAAGATATCCTAACACTTGTTCCTTAGCGATTTGTCTTGTACATGACACCTCAGTATCCCCTTGTATGTTATCAATGCATATTATGTCGATAATAAGACGATACAAGGCTTCAGACAATACATATAAGTGAATGGTAATGTACAATAAGCAAAATAAATCGGTGAAGCAGAGAGTTTACGAAATCTCTCACCTCCAATTAGAATACAGCCATCTCTGTGTCAAAATGCTCTTGATAATCTACAGCACTTGATTCACTTGATTTGCTGAGAACGTTCCATATTAGTTTTTTTTTTTTATGTAAAGAAGAAAGAACCAAGGGCTAGAAACCCGCAAAACTGTCCCCTCCATGAAGAAGAAGAAAAAGAAAAAAAAAAAAAGGCAAATTCAAGATCCGTTCATTTCGAGATACCTGGACATTTCGTTTAAAAGTCGCGTAACTCTTAAAGGTCTTAGGTATTTAATTCTTGCCAACGCCAGTCGATTTTCCTCATCTTGGGAGTGGGATTACGTTGCCTAAGGATTGAAAAAAAAATATTTATAAACATAGGATATAATTTTCACACACGTCTCACTGCGCGAACAACTCTCGATAAAATAGTAAGTGAATGCGTGCGTGTTGTGGTAAAAGGTCAGTATTACAATGAAAACACTGAAGAGAAACACAGACTCTTGATCGAATATTTCAACTAAACCGAAAAATACGCACTAAAGTATTTTCCTATGCTTTACCATCACAGCTATTTAATTTTTTTTTTTCATTTCACCATCACCATCAGCAAAAATAAACAAACAAATAAAAATCATAAAGTTGTTCCTACAAGCACTGCCTCACAACTCATCGATTTGCCTTTAACATTAACACTGTTTTCACTTTCTTTCCTCATCTCCTTACTTCCTTTCTGAACTCTTCTCTCTTTCCTTTCCAGCCTTCTTACTTCCTTTCATATCTCTTCCATTTCCTTTCCAGTTTACCATTTATCAAACTTTTTCCCCGCTCTTACGCGTGCTTCGACAGATCTTCCGTACCTTCTTTGTTTTTATACTTTTTTTACTTTCTTTTTCCTGTTTTCTTGTTCATTGTATATTTCCATCTTTATCTTTCCATTCACTTTTTTATCAACCTCTTTCTCCCCCTTTTTTGCTTCTCCTAATTTCCTTTACCTCTCCTTCCTCCTGTCCTCCTCTCTCCATCCCTCCTCTCCGCACCTTCCTCCACGCTTCCACTTCTCCCCGTCCACTTTGGCCTCCCCAGATCTCTCCCCTCTGGCAGACTCTCTCCGTTTCCCTTTCTTCTCTTCCTCCATCCCTCCCACCCTCCTCTCCCTCTGCTCCCTCCCTCTCGCACCTCCCCTCCCTCCCTCCCTCACCTATATCTCTCCCCTCTGGCAAACTCTCTCCGATTCCCTTTCTTTCCTCCCTCCCCCCTCCCCTCTCTCGCTATCCATTCTCTCTCTCTCTCTCTCGGTAACCACCCCCTCCCCTTTCCAAGCTTCCCTTTCTTTCTTTCCTCCACTTCTCGCACTCTCCCCATTCCCACTCTCCCTCTCTCCCTCAGGTACCTTTCCTCCCCACGTACCATCTCTCCCCTCTAGCACTCTCTCTCCGCTTCCCTTTCTTCCCACCCTCCCCTCTCTCGCTATCCCTCCCTCTCTTACCTTCCCTCCCTCCCTCCTTCCCTCCCTCCGTGACCGCCTGCTCTGCCACTGTCCAGCAAAAAATCCAAAATGTCAATAAAGGAAAAGGATGACAAATTTCTTAAAACCGACAGGCGTGGAAAATAACGAATTCCATGCGCTTAAACTGGGTGAAAATAACATATATATACCTTCCCAAAATACCAAAATTCCTCGCATACTTTTTTTTTTTTACTCCGCAGTAAGTTTGGACGTTATAAAAAAAAGTGCAAAAATTTTAACCAACTTCAGCATAAAGGAATCAAGAAGGGAAGAATTTTTAAAAGAATTTATATATCCCATTGGAGCCCGGTGTCCGGAATACTGGACAGAACTGGGATTCCTCAAGTCTTTATAAAGCAGGGGACCCCCGGGTAGGGACCTATGAGCGTCGCGACTATGAGCCGATAGGCGGAGGGCGGTACGCTCAGTACCCACCCAGTGCCATGCCTTGCCTAGCACCCCTGGGATCCAATGGGATAATTATAACAAAACTGCCTATTTTTCTTATTTAATTCTGGAAATATTCGCACTGATAACTTGCCCTTATTCACCTACTACGACACATTTGTAACTTAATTCTTGCTGTGTCTAGACGATTTTATTCAGTTTTGAAGACATTACGAACTGGAAGGGTGAGATATAACATTCCCTAATACCTTCAGTACCAGGGGGTCCCTACTGAGCTGAATAAAATCCTCCGAAGGCAGTAAGGCTATTCAAAGTCATCGCAGTGAAGGGCTAAGCAGAGGGACGGGGAGTTGTATACACACCAATTAATGAGAAGATGTACCGGTGTATATATAAGATTGATAGATTTTAATTCCACATTCACTTATGCAGCTACCAGTGCACTCACAACAAAGTAGAGTGAGAGATAAAGTGAAAAAATGTCACAAAACAGAATGAATCATAACAATAATGAACTGCTATGGGCGTTTGTATGTTGCAGAAATTGACTAAGATCGAGTAATCGTATACACCTACGGAAAAGCTGTTTACTGGGGAAATCCAACAGTTTCAGCCCGACTTGGACCCCTCTTCACGTATATCCCTAGTGAGCAACTATTCTAAATGGGGTCAAAATTCTACCAAGACATAATTCTTCAACGACAGGACATACCGGCTTGGACAGGACGGCGATTTGGGTAACCTCAGAGAAAAATGATACGATGAGAGACTAATTCGTTATCATAGTTAACTTCTACGGAGACTTGCATATCGTGGAAATTAAATAACATCCTTTGTGAATATGATGCCAGGACAGAGCTCTATGTGACCACAAAAAGGAGTAACGCGACTCAGACAGCAACCCGCAGGAGCCTCACTAACACCCCCCTCCTCCATCTCCTGATCAGGGCCCCCATTCACAAAAGATCTCAACCATTTCTTATGATATACAATTCCCTACATCGGCGAATTATTGTCAGATATAATTTGGTTTTATCTATTTTTTTTCCACGTTATTATGAACTCTAGTTTGGCTTTGAAGTGTATGGTATCTTTATTGAGTTAGGGTAAAGGCATAAATAAAGCAACTCTTCAGGCTACCGACTCTACTTCCAAACTCATTCACTAATATCAGTCATTTTATCTTTATTGCTGACGGATGATTTTTATTCAAGTTAGGAGGGGCATTTATTAGTAACGGTGTTAGTGGCGGCTCGTACCTAACCCCTCCAGCGTGTACATTCTTTCCTAAACTGAATGAAATCGTTTGGTGGTAGGAAGGATAAAACGATAGATCGCGGATTGAAGAGGTTGGCTCATGCATTACTATCGTGTATGTATTTTTAAAGTCTTGCCTCCAACAGACGATTTTACTCAGCTTAGGGATGAGTGACTGTGGGCCGTACTAACCTCACACGTTCGATTCGTCTCACCTAAGATTAATAGTGTGTTAGGAGCAAGAATAGAAAGAAAATTACGTCATCCGGCTGAAAAGGCTGTCTCTCTCTCTCTCAATTAGGAATTTATGTTTCACTACATGTTATGAGTAAAATGTCCGTGAACGAAAGACACCCATTATATAATTCACCTAAACCATCTCTTAAGTTTGTAAAAAGATATAGAAAAAAAATTGTTCTAAATAACATGCATGCAGACTCCCTACCACTGTTGTTATTTAAAAAGAAGTTCAAGAAGTACAGTGATAATCATTGTATTGCTGACTTTCTCACTAGCTTCATCTTTCATATGCCTACCATAACATATCTGCCCCAAAAGTGTATAAATTACAGGAATTAGCTCCATCTTACTGTAATTATAAAAAAACATAAATCCATATGTATTGACGCGCGCGCGCACACACACACACACACACACACACACACACACACACACACACACACACACACACACACACGTATACATATATACATGCATACGTACATACATAGACATATATACAGTATATATATTTATCAATTAATGCGCGTTCGCCTGCTCGTGTGTGTGTGTGTGTGTGTGTGTGTGTGTGTGTGTGTGTGTGTGTGTGTGTGTGTGTGTGTGTGTGTGTGTGTGTGTGTGTGTGTGTGTGTGTGTGTGTGTGTGTGTGTGTGTGTGTGTGTGTGTGTGTGTGTGTGTGTGTGTGTGTGTGACATATGCTAAGGTAAAATTACATCTCCAGTTATGCATCTTTTAAAACTCGGAGTGAGTGATATTAGCTGGCATAAAAGACTTCGTAACACTTCTTCTTTATCTTATTTCTTTGCATATAATAACCAGGGATGTAGTTCAGATGTTGTTTAGCATTTATCACAGCTTGGTAAGAACATCTGATACATATTCTTCCCTTTCGTGTTGTCTTGCCTTAACTTCATTGATTTCCGAGAATGTTTAGCCTTCACTCAGATATATTCAGTTCGGTGCATGTTATTTATATCTTGTTAACATTATTATTGCTAAGGACAGATTTCTTAACCATATGTGGGACTTTTCGTACACAAGGGATGGGATATATATACTGTATACTGTATTCTTCATGTAATTCCTTTACTGAAAGAGGTCTCACCAAGAAAAAATAGAATCGTTTGGCAGAAACAACGATGACCCCACCCCCCCAAAAAAAAGAGAAAAAAAGAAAAGAAAGTCAATATACCGACATAGTATTAAAAAAAAGTCTGGTAATAGCAAGAACACATTTTTAAAAAGATGTCAAAGTTCTGAAGGTGTTAATATCGACACTGTTTAAAGAAATAATTTGATAAGAAAAAATCAATAAAATATAAAGACATCACCATACGGGAAGAAATATTATTGGCAAAGTTTCGATTATTTACCCTTTACCAGATGAGGCATTTTTTTTTTTTTTATTCTTGCAACAATAAGACGGATTTTTTTTCTGCTTACCGGTGATTTTGCCAGCTGGAGAGGTTAAATATAGCCTTCACTGGCAGACATAATTCCCAGGCTGAATAAAATCGTCCGGAGGTACCACTGAATAAAAACATATAATAATAATAATGTTGTCTTTGTGAGTGGTAAAAAAAAAAAAAAAAAAAAAATGGACGTGTTATAGAGGTTGTTGTTGTTGTTGTTGTTGTTGTTGCCCAGGCTCAACCGAAACCTGAACCCGGTAGATGGCGGGCTTAATTTTATATCAACATCTGCATCTGTATCTGTCTGTAAGAGTCCATATGAGGTTCACTGCACGAACGGGACTTCTCATCGCCGGGAGAGTGATATCCAGATGTAACTCTTCTCCATGCCGGCGAAGTACGAAGGGGGAAGTATCATAGTTTGCACCAGTTAAGGAAGATCGATGAGCGGTGGGGCCAGGGAAAGGGGAATAGCAGTGTGTCTTCCTCCCTTCCACCCTACTGTCCCCCATATCCCTCTTCACTCAGCATTGCAGTGTGGGACCTGGATGTAAATTTGATGGTTGCGTGTCGTTTTACAGGGAAGACTGAGACGTAGCAAGAATTAATGATCTTTCTTAATACCCCTCGTGTAGTAGATAGGCACCAACCCTCAGCCGTCTTCTCCCCTCTCATGAAGACTGATATATTTTTTGTATCCGATTCTGGGCATATGCTTGAGAGTCCCTTCCCTGAGGCCCTGAAGTCCTCTTACGTGCCATACACCTTCACATGTTACCATCTTGGCATTAGTACCACCCTTTATATCAAACAGACGTTAGTGTATGATGATATTAGCGGGAGTGTTTTAATGACATGTCGGTGAGTCTCGCTGAAAACCATTAAAGTATATTTTAACATAACTAAATTCATGGTACCGGTAAATTGTACGTGCATTTTGTGTAAGGTTCGAACTCGCGTCCTTTCGGGCAGCAGGCAACTTCTCTAACCACTTAGCGACGATTCCCACTTACTCCTGTTGAACACTACTTGTACTCTCTCTGAACAACACTTGCTCCTCCACTCACCCCCCCTGAAATCCAATGGTTCTCTCTCTCACTCAGTCCTGCAGAACACCGCTTGCACACTCACTCATACAGATCACCGCTCCCTCCCTTCCACTAAACACCACTTGCTCTCTCACTCACTCCCATTGCACACCACTTCCTCTCTCACTCACTCGCACTGTGCACCACTTTACCACTCACTCCTACAGAACACCCCTTGCTGTCTCCCTCACTCCCACCGAACACCACTTACTATCTCACTCCCACCGAACACCGCACTTATTCCCACTTACAAGTCCCTTTTGAATAGAGACAGTGAGCCAGTAATTTATCCCCCACAGTAAGATAGCCCCAGAAGTGCTAAGAACGCCCCGCTACGGTCGTCAGCGGTGATGGATCATTGGGGCGACAGCAACTCTAGATGCGGTGGTTTCGGGGCTCCCACACTACTTCACTACAACCACCCCAGTTACCGGTTTCCCCCTCCGTCCGTGCCCGGTGTTGCCTCTTACCGGTAGAAGTTATTACCCCCGCCGCCGTACCGGGAAATGGTATCCAAAACAATAACTATCTCTATTTTTTATTGCAGGAAGCAGTTTTATCGTGTTTATATTACTCCACAAATCGCAAGGACTTGTATACTCCTTTAACTCTAACTTGGCCTACAATTGCCATCTCCTCACCTTGATTACTGAGCTGTAACAATAGATTATAACTAGATCGCGATGCTAGTCATGAAGAAGTGCAGTGGAAAGGGTGTAGATCCGTAGCACTGTGTTTTTCTACCACTGACCTACGCGAAAGGAACAGGAAAAGGACGAAAATCTGGGCCGAGTTATAAAAAAAAAAAAAAAAAAAAAAAAAAAAGGATAAACGTCCTGGAAATGGAGTCTGGCGTACTGTAGCTGGCCACCACCGTGCCTTGCCTCGTCCGCCCAGCTTCACGTTCAATCATAAGCAGACGTCACTCCCCGTCAACCGGTTTATGAGTGACTATTTATACACGGGGAAGAGCAGGGGTGTACACTGCTAGCACTTAGCGTGAGGTGGTGCTGACAGACGGACAGGGAGGGTGGGTAACTAGGCATCAAGGGAGGGAGGCGGAGTCCAGTACTGCAAGCCATTCCAGCATCGCGCGCCAAGTTATTCTCTTTCCTGTATGAAATCTCACACTTTATATCCCAGGAACCCGAACCTAACTTCAACAGAATTACCTAACCCGAACATACCTTAATCTAACTTAACAAGCCATCCTAATCTAACCCTAACAAACTAGCCGAACCTAACCTAACCTTGACAGACTAACCTACCGTAACCAAGATTAAACAAACCTAACAGCATAACCTACCCTAACAGGTTAACTATACCAAATCCTATCAGACAAACCTAACCTAACTTAATCTAACCTAACCTACATCATCCTGTAAAAGTGACCAAAAATCGACTTCAGTTTGAAAATTGCGGGCCAGTAGGGAGCGGCGCTGGGTAGGGTGACAGGCTGTACTGGGCAACCCGCACTTGGACGGGATCGCTTCTCTCACTAGTCCGTATTCTCGATGGATTAGATTTCGTAACACCGCTTTCTCATCTATTTATTTTGTCTGTAGAGGCTAATAACTTCTTGTATGTTATTTATGATTTGGGAGGAAACACACGCCATCAATAACCCAAGAGTGGATATTAAAGTGGTAAATGCATAAATGTACCGCACTGATCTGGAGTACTAAAACTTCCTATATCGACATGCATACGGCTTTGTTAGTCCTATTCTAAGTAGCTCTGAAGATCTCGTGGTAAAATTATCTTGGCGATTTATTTTTCACACTGCATCTCAGTAACATGTACTGCTCTACTGATGTAAACTATGTCGATACTGAAACATAAGTACCATACAAGAGAGTGCACAGGTATAACATGGAAAACAAATCGCTTATAAGGATGTGCTACGAAGTCTTCAATGCCACCTAGAGTACGACCCAAGGGAAAAAAAAAAACGCCAGAGGGCCGCCGTAAACACCTCAGCATATAGCCATGTTCCTTTAGGCCGGCAAAAGCAATATGAAGGCTGTGTAGTTAGATATCGTACAAGCAAGGCCTAATCACATTCCATAAAGCCTCAATAGGTGATCAAGGCAACCAAAAATGGCCCATAAATTGTACTTCCCAGCATTTACAGCAAGCAATAAAAACTCACGGGTGTTTATTACCCAAAAAATCTCCAGGCATCACGGCAACGCGGCCCACCTCAAAGGGACACAAGCGTTTACCTTCTCACCCCTTCACTGCTATGACTACAATGTTATTCGGTTTTAGGAGAGAGATCTTGTAGTGTTGTGGTTAATGAAGGCTATATCTAACATCTCCAGTTCGAAAAGTCTCTCCAAAGCTTAAAAAAAAAAAAGAGAAGAAAAAAGTAAAAGTACAAAAAAAAAAAAAAAAATGGAGACAGCAAGACTGGACAGAAAATACGCGCACATCGTTGGACTGAAGGAGTTAAAACATTCGCTGTGATCCTGTAGTGTTTTCTTTATATTCTTGGTGTCATCCGACGATTTATATGGCTTAGGACGAGTACCCGAGTAATGAAGGGATTAATGAAGGCTGCATCTAACTCCTCTTCTACAAAAATCCCTCTCCAAATCTTAATAAAAGTTGTTTGGAGGTATCAAGATATAAAAAGAAAGTACGTCCTGGGAGTGAAGGGGTTCATTATCGTCCTGGTGGATTTGTTGCTTTATGGGTAAAATGAGCAGCGAAACGCATTAATGATGCCACTAACTCCTCAAATCAATACTTCACGCCGTCCACCACCGCCACCACCACTACCACTGCTACACATACCCCGCACCTCCCCTCCCCCCGCTCACACACACCAGTTGAACAAAAATTCCCACTTTTGCGATAATTTCACCCCACCTCACTCGTGCCATAATTTCGCCTTGTGACAAATTACATCCCTCTGGACTCCAGTACTTTGGAACTCCCTTACAGCCAGTCATCGGGAACTAAACTGTTGTCAAATGAGCTTTGTTTAAAAACTTGTGTGGATGATTATGCATGGATGGCACGGAATTTTGCCGTATTCCGAATATTGTGATTTCGCGACCACCGGCAATCACTCGCATTTGCCTCATAAAAGCTGAGCACCCGAAGGAAGCTGCCACCGACGCTGAGAAACTGACCTCACGCACGCACAACTAATCCATTTCCAGAACTGGTCGTTTGTCGGAACTTTCCATAGCATTAGCGCCGCCAAACGAATGCCGGTGTCGCTTTTATCACGGACAAGCACAATTTCTCGTTGTTTTGCGATAACAGCACAGGACTCACGCGACAAAGTATAGTTTCCTTGCATGTAAACACCAAACTAACTGTATAAAGATTTTCACTCTTTTTTTTCTTTGTTCTTTTCTTGCCATGCTTGAAGTTCCTTGCTGGACTGTGTGATAATTACAAAGTAGAGAGTTGCTGCCTCACACTAGCCCAGCCGCGGGGAGTGTCTTTCTTTCTAGTCTATTCTTGCTACGCCAGATATGATCGTCAGATGTGATATTTAGCTACGAGCAGAACTTGTACTTTGGGAAATACAAATACGCCCTTCTTGCAAGCCAAACTGCCAATTATGCTGCAGGTGTTTTTAATCAGACCAGCCAGAGTCCGTGTATGAGCCGTGCAACCTGATGACAATGCCTCACATACCTTACGATCAAATTACATATTACAGTATTTTTGCTAATCAGTTAATGAAACCGGAGACCAGCAAAACACACCTCGAGAGCGACTGACCACACATATTTGTACTCCCACCCGGTAATAATTATAATCAACTCCTTGACGTGATTGAAGCCGCCGGCCGACAGAGCTGGCCTGGTAATTTTCTGGTGTCATCTGCTTCACTGTGAATGGATTCGTCTATCACGTGTTGCTATTCAGGGTGGGGCTCCGGGAATATTTACATTCTATTAATCAAAAGCCTTCACGCGAACTTCCAATCCTCCTTTTACTGCCCCGTCGCACCCACCACACACACAACACCCCTTTCCCCCTAATGCGCCACCGCAGCCTGTATAGATAATTTCCTCTCATGAAAAAAATAGGGTAAGCGTGACGCGCATCTCACATGACACATGATACCGGTGTCAACTTCTTTGTTTCTCGGGGACGCGGGTGTAGCTTTATCCATCATGGCCGGCCGCTCCTGCCCTCACTCATAAATATGTTCCGGGGGAGGTTATGGCGACAGGGCTGTTGGTCGTGGTGGTTACGGCTGGTTATGTTCCCTGATGACTTATGTAGCTGTTGCAATGGAGCTTCGGTTATTTCGTGAGGGCCAATGTATTTTTTTATATGACTATGTGTGTGTGTGGGACGAGCTGTGTTGTTATGTGATGATGTTATTCTCTCTGCTTACTGTTTTTCAGGCTTATTGCAACGACTCTCATGGTCGTGTGTTGTATTATGCTATTATATTGTGCTGTCATGTGATTCTGGTACCTTGCATGTGATCTTCAGTTTTCTCTGCGTACTGTTTTTCATGATTACTGCAACTTCCACACTGGTTCGTTGTGGTCGAGGTGATATGTTTATTTTGCTCAGCTGTCATGTGATTCTGGTATATTGTTTTGTGAATATGTTATTCTCTGCTTAATACTTGTATCAGCGTTCATAGTGGTCCATTGTGGTGGTGGAGGCCCTTTATTTTACCCTGCTCTCATGGGACTCTGGTATGTTGCACGTGATCGTAAATTCAAACATATTGTAATTTCGACAGGGGTGTGTGGTGGTGGTGGTGATGTGTTTATTGTACTCAGCTGTCATGTGATTCTGGTATGTTGTATGTTATCCTGCAGTCATGTGGTGCAGCCGCGTGTTGTGTTACTTCTCTGACTCATTACCACACCCCGGCTGTCTTGGCTGGCTACTGTTTGTGTTGTTGTTTCTCCCTGTCATTCATAATTGCTTCCAGTCATTTGCGGTCGGTTGCCCGTGGTGTTGTTAGGGTTGCTCCTGCTCGTATGTGTGTCTGTGCGTGTGTGTGTTTTTATTCCTGTGCAATCAACGGCCACCCATCACAAGAAACATTGCTTGCATGTATTACACAGATTGTTCTCAGAAGGAAACAGCTGGTAATTCATTTCAGGGATCTAAGTATTGGTATTTATAGTAACCATTCTCGGTCTTCGTGTGTGTGTGTGTGTGTGTGTGTGTGTGTGTGTGTGTGTGTGTGTGTGTGTGTGTGTGTGTGTGTGTGTGTGTGTGTGTGTGTGTGTGTGTGTGTGTGTGTGTGTGTGTGTGTGTGTGTGTGTGTGTGTGTGTGTGTGTGTGTGTGTGTGTGTGTGTGTGTGTGTGTGTGTGTGTGTGTGTGTGTGTGTGTGTGTGTGTGTGTGTGTGTGTGTGTGTGTGTGTGTGTGTGTGTGTGTGTGTGTGTGTGTGTGTGTGTGTGTGTGTGTGTGTGTGTGTGTGTGTGTGTGTGTGTGTGTGTGTGTGTGTGTGTGTGTGTGTGTGTGTGTGTGTGTGTGTGTGTGTGTGTGTGTGTGTGTGTGTGTGTGTGTGTGTGTGTGTGTGTGTGTGTGTGTGTGTGTGTGTGTGTGTGTGTGTGTGTGTGTGTGTGTGTGTGTGTGTGTGTGTGTGTGTGTGTGTGTGTGTGTGTGTTTCCCTAGCAAGAAACAGCGCCTACGGGCAACAGGCACGGAGTTCTTAGAGTCAGGCGGAAAACGCTGTTGATTCATTTTAAGAAATCTGAATATTGACGTTTTTAGTAATTAGTTTGTCTTCGTGTGTGTGTGTGTTTTTTTTTTTTTATTCCGGAACACAACTAGAGGCCACCCCCTTACAGGAAACAGCGCTTAAGTGAAACAGATATTTTCCGAAGTTAGAAGGGAAAGAAAAGTTCATTCAGTCTGAGGGTCTGCATACTGATTTTTGTAGTAATTATTCTCAGTAAGGACTTGCAAAGGAGAAGCGACTAGCCATTATGACGAGGAAAATTTTATCGATAATAATGGGCCGCCACATCCACGTAATAGACATATATACCGGTACCGTCATTTTCGGGTTAAACGGAAGAAGCTAATAATGCCTTTTGAGGATCTGGATATTAGTATTTGAAGTACATATTCTCGGTAAGTAGGCTATTGACAAAAATGAACTGGCTGAAAATTATGATGAGAAAAATGTGATTATCCAGAGACAAGCCACATCTTGCTTTTCGCAAAAAGCCGTATTATAGCGAGTTTAGTTACTCATTATTTATATTTCACATTAATTTTTTCCTGTATTCCTTTTATATAAATCAAATATCAACACGACTGGCATAGACTCATTAACGTATACAATAATACTAACGCGTGGTATACGAAAATTACGCGGTGAGGAAATGGCGATGGGAAGCCTTTAGACGAAAATACTGTACATAGGATTCATGTTCTCATAAATATCATACAAGATAATTATACCGCGCCATACACAGAATACACTTGGAGGGAATAGATGCCAGAACACCTCCTCTTAACACTCCCAGCCTCCTACGACTTCCACTTGGCTAAATAAAATTGTTTGACGTTGCTGGAAAGGAATACTAGAGCTGTCGCGACCGTGAGAGACTGGATGGTGACAGTATTAACATTCTCAAGCTGGCTGAATAACACCATCTGGCGTGAGTTGCAATAGGATACTAGAGAAGAGGAAACCATGAATGAGCAAACCCCATGAATTCAGCGTCGTATATTTTTAGTTAATTCCTGAAAATAAACAGAGTCCCTGCGTAGTCTCGGGGTTAATAAAGGCGGCAGTTAATCCCTCGAGTTAGCAAAGTTTATTCTGACCTAAGCTAAACAAAATGAAATAGCAGGAATAAAGAAAAAAATAGTCGGGTTTCAAGGTACTAAGGTGAGTCGTATTCTAGGTGGCGTAGGAAGCTTCGTGGAACCTTTCTTAGCGACTTACTTTGCATATCACCCCTTAGCATTCTAGTGTAGCTATGTATATGTATGTTTTTTGTACTGAAATAGTAACACCTCTTCCTTAGTTAATTTTGTGTATTACTCCTCTTATTTTGTACGCAGTTTGCAGGTTTAATATCAACAGTAATCACCAATAACCCACAAGAGGATACTCAGAGGTAGGCTTATCTGCAGACTCTCAAAAAGCACCTAAAATACACGTCTCGCCTCACGGATGAATCTCCCACAAGAGGATACTGATGTGTAGTTTTATGTGCAGACTCTCCAAAAGCCACCTCGAATACAAGCCTCGCCTCACGAATGAATCCTCATCGCATTTCCGGTGTGATCCTCTGCGGGAGGTGACGGTAGACGCCCACAGGATACTGCCACTTAAGCCTCCCACATGAATCATCCTCGGAACGTTCAGAATGTTAATAACGAGGAAACAACTAAGAGGCTGGTTGGCAGGTCGTCTCGCACCGTCGACACAACACAGTACCGCATGATAGGTGACCGTCAGAGGGGATACCTGGGACCAGTATATATAACACATATATTTTTTAGAGTGAGATTAGGGTACATGAATTTCAAAGCTGTAACACGCTAAGAATGTGTTTGATGAGGTCCTAATACATGATGAGAGACAGTCAGTAGGAGAGTACTGGGACTAATAATGTTTTAAAAGTGATATTGGTTGATATTCATAAATTTGAAAACTGTAACAAGCTAAGAATGTCTTTGTGGAAATGGAGTTGCGTTCACAGTACATGATGAGCAACAGCCACTCGGGACTATTTGTGGCTATTAATAACAACACGTTTTTTTTTTTTCTGAAGATGCAGTTACACAAAATCGAAGACTGCAGCACGTTATAATTATCTTTACTGAGATGCATGAGCGTCCACAGTACATGATCGGTGGCCGTCGCTCGGGGCCACTTGTGACTAGTAATAACAAACACTTTTATTGGAATTACGCTAATTCGAAAGGTGTGACACGCTATATATCTGTAAGTTTGCTGATACGTCCACAGTACATGATGGGTGACCGTCACTAAAGACGATTTGCGACAAGTAGGGCCTAATAAGAACGATTTTTTTTTTTTTGCAAGCTGCAGTTACATCACTTCGAAGATTGCTGTGCCTTGTGAATATATGTGCAGAGATGCAGAGGTGTAGCTCTGGCTTAGGCTATATTTTGTTTGTGCCTCCGAGATAAAGATGTGAATTGTGCATTTCACTGCTGTATTTAGACTTGTGGTTTGGCTGCTATATAACTTAATAAGGTCAATACCATAAAAACTTGGCTTTCGACGAAAGTCGGTATTTTGTTGACTTACAATTCGCCAAGAAGTCACAGATTATGCCAGTTTGCATCGAATAGTTTGAGTATCAGCACTTATAACGTTGCTTTTTTTTTATTTTAGAATAAGTAGCCTATAATTTCGGTATAATTCTTATCATTACTAAGAACAATTTTAGTGTATTAAATTTTCAACAGACGGTGAAACTTTCGTTTTTTTTACATATTTTCTTTCAAGAGATGTATGCAAAGCTCAGAGTATCTTCTTGAGACACACATGTAAGGGCAACCTGTGTGTTACCTGTCTAAGTCAGCTCACCTCTGGCTGTGCAGTGTTGGGAGGATGGCAGGCGTGAGTGTAGAGATGCTGAAGGCGCTACAGGCAATCGCTCATGCTAGGCTGGGAGGCGCAGACACTCCCGTACCTCCCAGCAATCCTGGTCTTCACACGCACAGCGGCCGTAGCTCAAGAGCAGTAGCAATGGTGCACGCTAGATTTTCTCTGGATACACAAAGTCTCATCTCACTGACACGGAGGTAATAATTTAGATGCGAATGACTACACTAAAGAAAGCACTGTTGAGCGGCTATGGCAACAGGGACTGGGTAGCCGGGATGAAGTTTCCTTATGACCTCCTCCCTTGGAGGTTCTGGTCACAGTAGCAACACAGGCCTTGAGAACTCACCTGGGGCACCGCCGAATTTTTTAAACTTGTCACTTTTGTGTATTTTCTTAGATTAATATAAATTGTCGGGTATGGTTCTCGTGGGTCTCCCCTTCTCTCGGCGGTGACTTCTCGCCTTTGATAAATGGCCAGACAAGCCTACGTGTTTGGCCCTTTTTGTCCAAATTCTCACCCCAATTCACCCCAAATTCACCTGGTATTGTGGGCTGGTCCCTTTACCCGGGACTGTACAGCGCGGCCGCTCCACAACACTACTCTTCTTGGCACAACTTGTCAAAATTTTCTCACGACTTTCACACAAAATCACACAAAACACAAATCATCTCATGTCCGGCGCGCGTGGGGTCGCGGTGCCGGGGTGGCGGCGGGCGTGAAGTGGCCGCGTGAAGGGGGCGCGGCGCTCCTGACGAGCTGGGGCGCTGATACTCCTGACGCAGCCAAATGCGCGGCCCCGTCTTGTATGGTGGTATTACTCAAGTCAACAGAAAGTATATTGTAAGCAAAACCAATAGGCGAATATTTTATTGAGGCACTCAAAAATTTGTATCCTGGGTGGGCGGAATGTTGAGGTGGGCGGAAAGAGCCGCGTCGGAACTTCAACGCAGGCAGTAGAGGCACTGGTGTAAGGACACTGTAGAGGGGCCGGGCCGCCGCTGCTGAGTGGCACACCCGCGGCGCCACTGTGGCACGAGAGTGATACGGTACAGTAGGACTGTGTGGTGCCGCAGGAGCCTGGCGGGTGAGTGCTGACACAGCGGTGTGGGGCAAGCGGCGGCGCGCGGCCGTGTGAGGCGACGATGGGCTGGGCCCGGCCCGGTCGCAAGGAGGTTGCCAGTACCCCCTCGCGCACCCCACCGCGCGCACACCCCCTCCCTCCACCACGTGCACCGCCCCGCACGTCCCCACCACGTGCATCACCAACCCTCCATGCTCCTCCTTGCCCTCGACCCCCACACACGTGCGCGGAAGGTCACCTTAGGTCGTCTGCCTCACACCCAGGGACAACAACTTTAGTCCATCACAGTCTCCTTCGTTAGTAGGCTTTCATACAGGACAAAAGCGAGCAACAATAGTGCAACCTTTCTGCTGGCGTACATTCCTCAGTTTTACATGCCCGCAGCACCAAAGACATATTTGTAAAAAAGAAGTATGTGCACAAATTCATCGAAGTTTTGAGGAAGCATTATTCCTACAGACAGCAATTTACATTTCCCACATGTAGTTTTGTGGCGGGCAGGTGCTGGGTAGTGTGGACCCTGTGTGGCCCGGGCAGTGAGGGTACGAGGAAGGACAGGCAGCAACCCTGGTGCTGCTGCAACAATGCTTGCTGAAAGTAGGCTATTGAGAGGACTGGAAGGTCGCTCATCTTCATGCAATTGCCTTTCCACTCACCGTCCTGTTTTTGAGAAATATGAAATCTGACAGAGCGATACCAATATACAAATACTGTACAACAGATGATAAATCGATTACGTAGCCTCGTGGCCCGGGGACGCTTCCTCAGTCGAGCTGTCACTCAACCAGTGTGCACTGAAATAACATTTCGTAATTCCATGACTTAGAGAAATATCTCCCCTACATATACTACAGTTACTGTCAATAGTCGTTTTACATTGCATCAAAAATGTGTCGATTCCTAAGGAGATCTTGTCAAAGTGAAAAATGATATTAAGGTGGGTTGGGAGGCTGTAATCTCGCTTCACTGGCTCGGAGTCCCATACATGTAAAGGGATTATTGACCGCAACTGTACTCGTGTTAAAGCCTCGTTCCTCCTACAGTATGGGATCGGGGTACACTCTACATGAGGCTCTCCTTCTCCTCTGATTCATGTTCCAAGTGTATCACGGAGTGCTCTTGATCTCACCACACCACACCTCAGGAATACAGGAAATTAAGTTAGGCTGATGGTGATGATGATGATGATGATGATGATGATGATGATGATGATTTCTGTCAGCATCAATCACTGCTAAAAGGATCATGGTCGCTCCGGAACAGGGAACTCGGATCCAAGCAACAGTTACTTCTACATAAAAGAGAGAGAGAGAGAGAGAGAGAGAGAGAGAGAGAGCAACAAAACGCCCTGGGATATATTTCAAGGTGCCATAAAGTATCACCACCACTATCACCACCACCATCATCACCATCATCATCATCATCACCCTAACCCTTTTTTTTTCCTACCTACGGATGGGGTGTGGTACCATAAAACCTCAACCATTACAAAAAGGGTACACTGTGGTACATAACTCTGGTGCGCTGGGCAAAAGCATAGCTAAATGTTTATATTAGTGCTGTTATGCGGGTGATGCTGCCTCTCTTATAAAAGCAAATATAATGATAACAACCTCATTATATACAGGAAGGCAATCGATTTAACACCATATTTATTAACACATCATTCAAGGCGATCAGCTACGGACATCACAGAATTACAAGCAAGAGGTGATTAGAGAGTCAAGTCCTTTGCCTGTGAGTTACTGTCAACGCGAAAAAGAACTCGAACATTAAATATGACAGCAATTTTTGCCGACGGAAACCCACCACCGGAAGGACGCAAGTGTAGAGAAATAAGTCTCCGGGATGTGAAAGCCGTATTTCAGATTTCAGTCTCGAGTGGCCGTGTTTACGTTGTCGATATTCTGCCACATTAATTCTTAAAACACACTTGAGGACGTGTTTTTGTGAGCTTAGGGACCGTATATTGAGTGGTTTTAGAAATTTCGTAACATCTTATCCTTAGCTATTTATTCTGAACATTACACCTGAATATTCTGCATGTTATTGACACAAACTAACTGGATATTAAAGCGATATTAAGAAATAGCAATGCCTAATATGCAAAGTAAATCGCTAATGAAGAAGTGCCACGAAGCCTCCCCTAGGATACGGACCTAGGAAGCTTTCTAACGCCTTTTCCTCAGCGATTTATTTTGCTTACCACCAACATCTCTTCAGGCCGAGAACGTACTTTGTTTTTTATTGTGACGATTTCCAGACGATTTTGTTCAGCTTGGGAGTGAGGCCAGGGGGTGAAGGGATTAATATTCTCCTTTATATTATGTAATTTTTCACGAATGAGGAAAGGAGGAGAAAGAAGTCGAGAGCATGGTGGATAGATAAGGTGCGTGACAAAGCGTACATCCTGGGAAGAGGGGTCATTGTTGATTAGGGAAGTGCAAGGAGTTCATATTAAAGACGTTACCCCTCACAGGAGGCGGCATCAGACAGTAGATCATGCGGCGTCGGGCAACAGAGAGATAGATACAAATGTTCCCAGCCACACCGGGACTGACATGTATGCTTTCTCGGGATAGTGGAATCTTTAATCACTCATCGTCGCGTCTCCTCTAGTGGCTCATTTATTCCAACTTTTCTCAGACATATTTACCTGTGAATATATTAGCTTGAGAGTGTTAATACTGGTGATGTTAGCCTGGTAATCGTCAGGACAACTCTACTGTTCTATTCCAGCTTCCGCCAGACAGTTTCATTTAGCTAAGAGTGAGTTATTGGGATCTGGGTGTCAATATAGCAAATGCGGAGATACCGAAACTAGATACACAAGCACAACTTTCATCAGTAATAAAGATGTTTTTGTAGCACAGTCTTCATTGTTTTGTTGTTTTGGCCCCAGACTCATCTTGACGTGAACACGGTGGACTGCAGGCTCAAGTTCTCCTCCTGCAGTACATCATCTTCGTTCGGAGGATAGGGAGGGAGTTGTAGGGCGTTTGCATACCCAGGCAGTGGATTCGGCAGGTTATGTCGGTGCCACCACAAAAAAGTGTACTTCTCCAGCACTTAGCCCTCATCTCAAGTCAGGGATGTATTCCGAACTATCTCAATTTTCTCTACACTTTTTATTACCGTAAACTGGAGAAAACGGACAATATGTTTTCCAGGCAGCAATGAAACTTCGACCCCTTGAATCAGATGATGCATTTATTTTAATCTTACTATATCAGACGACTCTGGAAGGTTTAGATGTAGCCTTCAGTAACCCTTTCACTACTATGGATCTTCTCTAAACTTGAATAAAATAGTATGTTCTCAGCAAAAATAGCCGCAAAAATATGTCCTCCTCTACCTGAAAGGACTTGATAGCAAAAAAGTACATGACGTGACTGAACCCCACCACTTCAGTGGCACCCTCCATCAATAAAGCAAGCGCGTAGCGCCCGTTAAGCAGCAAACTCTCATCCCTTTTCTGTCCAATTCTCTATTGCAAGATTTAACCGTTACTCGCAGTCCTTCAGGTATCGTATGCAACATATCAGCTGCGTAACTGTTTCCCTCTGTCTGTATTTCCTACTGCCTATGATTTTCAGTCTTTCAAATGCAGTGTGTCCAGGCATCTTGAAATGAACGGACCTTGAATTCGGCTCTCTGTTATCTTGTTTTTTTTTTTTTTCTTGGAGGGAACAATATGCAGGCTCCTGGCCTTTGGTTCCTTCTTCCCTGCATAAAAAAATATGCGTTTAGTTTGTTCTTGTTACTGCCGGGCGATTCTAGCCAGCTCAGAAAAGATCACACATAAGGAAGGGCTATATAAAGGTTATACATATCCCCTCGGCCACGAAAACTCCCTCCTTATGCTGAAGAAAACTGTCTGTAGATGGCAAGAATAAAGCACAAAAGACGTCCTGGGACTGAAGAAGTGAACAATATAACAAGAAACGAATACCCACTCTCCTCATATCACTCTCTTAATCATGCCTGTAAAATACGTTCGCTACAATTAACACTTAAAAAATCTAGCGAATAGATGACAGCGATGTCTGGATATATTTTTATGGCCATGACTTTGCTCAGATTAGTTACAGGTGTCAGTGTGGAATCCGGAAACTTTGCTGAAAAAGTGGACGGATGGAAATGGCACCAATGTAATACTGTAACTTTTAATTAATTCCAATTCAGATTTTTCCACTAATCCTGTCGACTTATCGTACTTACTCTGAAATAACATATGCTCCATAATATTTGCTGGAGATAGTTTTCGGTGTAAATTGTTGCCACGCGTCGACTATTGCTCAGTGAATGGCTAATATGTTTTGGTAAAAGGTGATGATGAAGGCAGTTCTGTGAGAAGTGGGGAGTTCAGAGGAAAGAAACTGGATCTAGTACATAATAAATTAATGATTGTACGTAAAAGATAGAGATCGAAGCCGCAAAAAAAAAAAAAAAATGCAAATATCCACTCACTCGAGGCAGCGCTACTTTCAGGTGACTACACTGATTGACAAGCCAAATGGTTTCTTGTAACCCTAGAAACCATTTCCTACGTTGTGTGGTAACCATACAGCCAAATGATGTCTGGTGGTCTAGTTGTGCAATGTGTTTCAAGCGGATGGGGCCGATAAGGGTTTACATCCGTGGGTTGGTTTGGGTTTATTGCTCACATAATGCCACTCCGGGAATGGCGAGGCTGGTCACTCTGGCCTTAAATACCAGTACTGATTAGCCTAACTCCTGGCTCCTACGGTCTTGATAGGGCAAAGATGGACTGAATGATAGATATGTAAATGGAGTGGGAAGGGTCAAGAAACTAGGCAGAGGAAAGAATGAAACCTAAAGATCTATAAACAATAGGCTACTCAGTAAAATGAGTTACACATCAGTTCTCTCATCATCTAGGCCTTAAAAATTCGCAGCCCCACCTCACAGACCGATCTGCACAAAAAAAAAAAAAAAATCGTACTTTATAATGCCTGTGAGACATACAATATTTCGTCAACAAAGGTACGGCCAATCATCTACCAGTAAATGTTCTGGAGTATGTTGGCATATGCTATGTATCTGAACACGTTGAAGGTAGTAATATTTACCTATCTGTTTATCTGTCTTATCTATCTATCTACCTATCTACCTAAATAACAGTTCAGCATTTCATATTTGTTATTGTGCTGGTACTTCCAATAATTTAAAGACGGACAGACCAGTTCCATAAAAGAATGACCCTTTCTACATTTCAGATACGAGCCGCCGCGGCCCCCCTCACACGCATCTCTATAAATTGTGGAATCTATGAGCCTCGGACTGCTGGGAGTGGCGGGTTATGACAAATGAAGCGCGTCGGTGAGGGTTCGCGGTTACAGATGGCCAATAATAAGGGGAGCCCAACCGTCCCCTGGGAGGCACGAAAGAGCAGGTAGGCCGCCTCATCTCACTGCTGCAAGGGCCTTCACTTTCACTCTCTCGTATTCTTGAGTGTTAATTTGAGCAAACTCTCTTTATCCCAGGTTATTCCCGCCTGAAACAGAAATAGGGATCTGAACTGTAAATTTGACTGTTGTGTGCCATAGTTTGGACGATTGTATAAATGTTTTCCTTTTCAGTCACACACGCGAGAGGTAAGTTCTTCAATGTGGTGTCTTTTTTTTACCGCTCATTTTACTCCTGCTTCCTCCAGACGATTATACACAACACAGGAAAGATTTCTCATTATGAAGGCCATTTTGAACACCTCCAGCTCAAAAAGCTTTTAAAAAGTCTTAAATTGGAAGAATATGAGTTTGGACCGGTCAGACTGGTGGACTCATTTTGCTTTCTCCTAATCCCAGCAGCATAACCAGTGGCCTGGGTGAAATATCAGCCGTTGCGGGTACCATTCTCAAGGAGGATTGGAGACTTGGCAAAATTTCTCTTGACTCTCGTGTAGTTAATAGGCACGAGTCTAAGCCTTCTTCATCATCAGTGCAGGAGTGTTTACTTTTACTCCTTTGTATTCTTGAGGGTTAAACACTTCAATCCAGTAATATATATATATTTTTTTAGTTTATTCTTGCTACCCACAGACGATTTTACTCACTTTAAGGAAAGGCTCCACGTGTGTAGGGGTTAATAAAGGCTACTTCCAACACCTCTGGTTCGAAAAGCCTCTGCTGAGCTTAATTTAATAGCCTGAAGATAGACTGAATAAAGACAGACGGCATAGTACAGTAGATATGGGGTTAAGGAGGTTCCCAAGCGTCTTATAAAGGTGTATTTGTATGTGGTCAACAATGCACTGATCAACTCTGGAACATCTGTCTTCCTCAATCTGTCCTACCCACTGCCTATAGTCTCCAGTCCAGGAATCTCGAATTGAACGAATCCTGAATCTGACTGACATTTCTGTTCAGTTTTAGTTGGGGAGAACGCACACTGCTGTATCAAATAACTAGGTTCTTGCTTTTCTGCATGTCAAAAAGAATGTCAAGTTAATATCGCCCAGTCAATATATGCCTACTGTGTTCATGAAAAGATCTAAATAACAACCGAGAATACGCTGGGGTACTAACCAAATTTATTTATTAAGGAGAGGATATTTAAAGATATTCTAAGCAGACGAGAATACGAGGACGAATCTTACAGTTTTTCTTTGCTCTTCTCTGGCGATTTTATCTATCCTATCTCTGTCAGAGTGAAGGGGTTAAAACAAGCTCCATTTACCGCTTCACTACGAGAGGTTTTATCAGAAGTAAAATAACCTGACGGTAAAAGGATAAAACATACGAGAAAACATTATACTGAAGTGGAAAGAGATGGTGGGTCTTTGTGATGGGAAATTCAGTGTAGGAATGTGAGAGGTTGTGTGTAAGCCAAACGTACTTGTGTGTGTGTGTGTGTGTGTGTGTGTGTGTTAAAAGCAATAAGCTAAGACTAAATTACACATCTTTCCAAGCCAATAAAAAACAGTCTCGGTCTGGTACCTTTTTGCCATGAGAATAATGACGTGAGAGTGAACGTTTGGGCGTGGCTGAGAGTCGCTGAGGTGGCCTGGGGGATGTGGGCCTATACTCTGTTCACTTTTACCTGCTTTAATATTGCCATCTCTCCGTTTCGAATACTAAGCTGTAGTAAGAGGTTAACGGTAAAATACGATGCTAGTCACGATAAAGTGCCATATAAGGTTGTAGAGCCGTTTTTATTGTCTTATACTGCCACTGAGCTACGGGAAGGAAGTTGAAAATGACGAAAATTTCTGCAACATCAAACTGGTCGAACTATGGGGCACTGAAGGCTTCTTAGCGCTTCTTCCTCAGCGATTTATTTTGAACTTTATACGTCAATTTACTTTTATATGCTACTAATGCAAATTATGTCGATATTCAAAAGATAAAATAAAACATATGAGAATATGAGGTGTAATATGCAAAATCAGTCGCTCAAGAGGAGATGCCACGAAGCTCCTTATGCCACCTAAAATATGGCTCTTTAGCAGCAGACGTGGGTTGGGCTGTTCAGGGAAGAAGTATAGTGCTCTTCTCCCTGATCACAAGTATTGATATAGTACAGTGATTTAGGTACAGTGAGTCGCTGGGAGAACAAAGTTAAGGAGATAAATACAGATGCAAAGTTACGATAACAAGAGAAGTCAGAGTAAATGGATAAGTCGCTAACAGAAATAGCGTATAAAATTAAAATATCAGAAATTTTGAGCTAAGGTAGTACATTTATCTCCATCATCATCGACATCATCATCATCATCATCATCATCATCATCATCATCATCAGTACAGTTATCTCCACCACCAACCACACCACCACCACCACCACCACCATCACCACCATCATCATCATCAACAGCAGCAGCAGCATGGCTTTTTTCCTAGCTAAAAATGAGTGAGTGGAGCACCAGATAATCCAGAGACTACGAAAGAGAGGGCACGAAAATGGGAGACCTACTCTGCCTTGTGAAATGAGCCACACAATCATCTACACATCACTAAGCTCCCGGAATCCCAACTCTACCCTAGAAACCGAACGATAATGGACGAAAATTCTGCGACACATCCTAACGAAACTATATGAAAATGTAATACAAAGATATAAAAAAAAATAAAAAAGGTAGTAGGGTTTAGGCTACAAATTCGTAATACTATTTCATGTGGTCCGGATTGCCATTACTGTTACTGGAATTTGTAAGCGACTGTACAAAAACTAGTATATACGAGGTTAGACTTTAGAGCAAATATACTAAAGGACTTGGTATATGTACAAAACAAGACAGAAGCAAAGTTGCACACACACATACACACACTGCCGAGGGACATACATACACCAAGGTATAACACACACACACACACACACACACACACACACACACACACACACACACACACACACACACACAGACTAACACGCACGCACGCATGATAAAGCCGCCTGAAACAAAATCGGTAGCATGACGTACACGCATGCCAAGAGAGTAACACTGCTGAACACATACGGTAGCATGACACCACAGCTTCACACACACACACACACACACACACACACACACACACACACACACACACACACACACACACACACAGCAGCAGCAGCAGCAGCAGGGGCAGCGATCACCATTAATGTGTCACCCGCGAGCCCCGGCCGCTCTGCCTCCTCCTATCATCCCCGGAATCTTGAGAATTTTTCCCTGTCGAGATGCGGCGATTACTGATCATATTTAAGCGCTGTCGAGGCCCTGGGCAGCTGCTCCCGTGCCTATCTTTCTAACTAGACAGGCCAGGTCGCTCGTGCAGAAGACGTATTCTCCTTTCGGTGGAAGTGAGGGAAGAAGTGGGAGGCATCTGGCAACCTTACGTGACAGAAAAAATCATCAGCCAAGAGTTCGACCCCTCCCTATCCGAAGCTGCCCTGCCGTCCTCGCCCCCCTCCCTCCCTTCCTCTCCCCCATCTACTGTGTTGCCCCCCTCCCTCCTCTCCCCTTTCTCCCTCCACCCCTCCCTGTCCCTCCCTTCCTCCCTCCTCCTCGCCGGGTTGCCGTGAAAGGGTTAAATCGGGGCATAGGGGCACAAAAGGGGGCGTGGGTAGAGGGGGTAGGGGAAGAGGTGGGGTGTGTGCTCTGGGGGAAGGTAGGAGAGGGAAGTGTGTGTGTGTGTGTGTGTGTGTGTGTGTGTGTGTGTGTGTGTGTGTGTGTGTGTGTTTCCTGTTGTGTGTGTGTGTGTGTGTGTTTCCTGTTGTGTGTGTGTGTGTTTCCTGTTGTATGTGTGTGCGTCTTTCTGTAGTGTGTCCTACTACTGTGTGTGTGTGTGTGTGTGTGTGTGTGTGTGTGTGTGTGTGTGTGTGTGTGTGTGTGTGTGTGTGTGTGTGTGTGTGTACAGGGTGGGAGGCTGGGCAGGGTTATGTGAAGGGAGCCAGTTATTTCATATTTGGGAGAGTGGTTGTGGTGGTGAATGGGAAACTCAGTGGTGGTGGTACTGGCTGTAGCGGTGAATAGTGGTTGGTGGAGATACTGGTTGATTGTGGTGCTATTTATTGCGGTGGCGATTGGATGGTTGTGGTGGTGACGAGTGGGTGTTGGATGACTGTGGCTGTGGTGGTGGCTGATGGAGGTACTGATTGTGATGGTGAATAGTACACTCATAGGTGGCGTGTACTGCTTACTTGTGGTTGTGGTAGATGATAGTGGTCGTGGTCGTGATAGTGAATGGTTGGTTCACTGGTGGCTGGCATCATTTATGACTCTGGTGGTGAACTGTCGGTGGTGGAGGTATTGGATGGTTGTGGTGGTAGTGGTTTCTTGGTGCTTGTGGTTGTGGTGGTGAATGGTAGGCTTAATGGTGGTGGTCTGTGCTGGGAAAGTGTGTCTGTGGTGGTGGTGGTGGTAGCGAATTATCTTACTCACTGGTGGTGCTAGTGGTGGTGCATAGTCTGTTCAGTGGTGGAGGTGGTGGGAACTAGATGGCTGTGGTGTCTGCTGTGATGGGTATTCGATGGGTGTGGTGGTAGCGGCTATGTTGATGATGGTGGCTGTGGTGGTGATGGAGTGGCGGTTGTTTATTAACTAGGTGTGGTGATGGAGAACAGAGTGGATGAGGTATTGATGATATTTGTAGTGGTGAAATGAAAGACTGAATGATGATGTCTTTCGTTGTTGTGATGACAGCAGTATCGGTGAGTGGTTAGCTCACAGTACAGTATTAGTAATATTATGGTCAGGATGGGAATGGGATTAGAGAGGAATGGCAGAACTTTCAAAAACTTTAATCTAATTCTGACGGTACTTTAAAGAACTGATAGAAACTTTAATCTACCTGTAATGGTACTTAAGGAACATGCAATGATACCGGCTGTGGTAGTAATGACTGAGATGATGGCCAGTGTGGTACTGCTGTAAGGGTGACAAAGAGTGAAAGCAAGATTAATGACGTCTATAATAAGTGGGCTTTCTAGTTCAGAGAGTAGTGATGAAATACAAGGCACAGTTCATTAACCTTTCATGGTCGGAACAACTGTAGTGTTGTATTCTATTCCAGTTAACGTACACGATTTTACTCAGCTGAGAGGGAGTTACTGGAGCCTAACTGTTAATAGGCTTAACACGCGAGAGGAATACAGTCCGCAGTCATTAAGTACTTTCTATACACTTTCTGCCTGTGAGCATAACAAAACTAGGTATTCGGTATTTAAGATTCAGTTATTAGTATTGTCCCTAACCCTAGTTTTATTACCTCATATGCTGTATGTTCGAAACATGAAATTGATTTTTAGCTAAGGTAATACTCTGCGGTAATCTGCACAAATGTTTACTCAATATTGCAGTGCTGTAATGTACACTCGATACTCTGTAAATGACTAGCAAGGATACGGTGCTCGACGAGAAAGTGAGGAAGTGGTACACCTTGACAAAAAACGTAGGCCTCATATCCCCTTCATCTCTATTTTTAAAAGGAATTCCGGCCATTCGTCATCCGAGACAGAATTTCCCCACCGCAGGGAAAGAACCAACTCTTTTAACCCTTCCACGGCCAGGATTTCTGTCAACTGAGCAGAACTGTGTGGTATAAGCCTATATTTAATTCCTAGGTGTACCATGACCACAGAAAGGGTAACTCGAGATAGTCCTTGAAACCTCTGAATGCCCCAGCTGAACTAAGTCTGAATAAAGCACTAAAACCCAAATAGTAAAGCCAGAATAAAGTGCCCAAGTGCACCAGCCACAGCGAAAGGGTTAAAACAGGAAGACGCGGGAGTGGTAGAGCGCGAATTCCTGTGTAATTTATGTGGGGCAACTCTGCTCTGGCTTGCTCTCACGTACCCTCGCCCACCACATTTGTGCAAGAGAGCGGGGGAAGGGGGGGAGGGGAGCTTCTGGAGGCGCACCTTCTATAGTCTGCTCACCAGGGGGTCGGATGTATAAACTCTCTCAAGCTTAACTCCTTCAGTCCTGTGACATATGTGTTATCTTATTCTTGTATTCATAAAATCTCCTAAATTTAGCTTCTTCAGTCAGGCCACGTATATGTTGTTTTTATTCTTGCCATCCTGAGCAGATTTACTGCATTTTGAAGAGAGACTTTATCAAAATTGAGAGGTAAGATGTGGCCTTCATTAATCCCTATAGTACTGTGACGTTCTCCTAAGCTGGGTAGAAGCATCTGGATATACCAAAAATCAAATAGAAAAAAATAATCTTCACTCATACGCTATCAAGGAATTCACAACCAAACCAGAGTTCATAATACAATGGAAAAAACACGACCAAACACTGATTTCTGATAACTTACTGTAATTGAGGTTTCTTCATCGTAAATACTGATTATGATTCTTTGTAATTACAGCCCCAGATGGAAAGCTTGGTAACTGTATGATCATCCGATTCTTCTTTTAGTTATGTAACGTTTCTTACGTGAGAGGTTTCTGTCCTTCACCCAAGTTACCATTCAAACTTCTGAGACTTTAACCCATTCAGCCGGAAGGAGGTAACTGTTTTATCTTTTCTGCCTCCAGACAATTTTGTATTAATTTAAGGTGAAGCCTCTTGTAGTGGTGGCGCTAAGGCTATATCTAACCCTTCCAGCTAGAAAAATCTCTCCTAAGCTGAAAGAAATCGTTTAAAGGCATTAAGAATGAAGAAGAAAGTCTGGACTTGTAGTGAAGAGACCAGTCAGAAATGAGGCCCAGCGCTCCTTTCGAAGTTCAGTAAGTGTTCCTTTCGAAGCCAAATTCAGGTATAGCACTGTGCTCTTACAGGAAGTATAAAATAATAAGCCACGGAATCACCCTCCAGAAGGTACCTCAGTATCCATTAGTACGTCATTGGTGCAAAAATATGTCAATACGAAAAAGATATACTATTAGACACAATTTAAAGGTTCAAAACACACACACACACACACACACACACACACACACACACACACACACACACACACACACACACGCAATGGAAGAGGTGCTGCAAAATTTCCTGTGCCCCAGCTGGCGAAGTGGGCCATAAAGTAAAAAGGCATCGAACCACCCCCAGGAAAGACGGCTTCAAAAATTCTCTGATATATATTTAAACTTTATTTCGAAGTGTGAATAAACTAAGATCACAGCCCCACAGGCCCCAGATATCAAGATCACTCATCCCACCTGCCAAAGAGAGAGACTGTGAGGCCCGGTGGAACGAATCACCCCACCAACGAGGACGCTGTCACGGGGAGCGGGGAGATGCGAGGTGATGAAGGAAGCTGTCGAGATTTGTGAGGAAGAAAGAGAGGGTGGGGTGGAGGGGAGGGCAGGGGGGGTCGGGGCGTGGGAAAGTTGTGGTGGAGGGGAGGAAGGGTTGCCAGAGGTGCGATGGGTGTGGTGGGGTGGCTTGTAGCGTTGTCAAAATCAGATGGCGCTAGAGTATCGCTAGGTATTCAAACCTCCTAATCGATCCAGAAATACGTCTATCCTCCTACATACTGCCACAGCATTGGTAACACTGCTGGAATATGCCTTGATTTACAACGCAAGGCACACCAATTTGGCGGTAGATAGATGCGAATGTCTCTAGAGCTGGTGCCAAAAGCGCTAAATTGGTGACGTTGGTGTCGGCGTCTGTGAGGGTCGCTGATGAATGACAAGGGTACGCCGGTTTGGGCTTACCTGGTCTCGCCGGGGAAAAATGGTGTTCTGATTGACTGATCGGTGTCTGGCCAAGCAATGAGACGCGTGCATCGGGTCGCTTTTACCTACCCCTGACAGGAACTAGTTAGGTGGACAGGCTTAGGTGACAAGCTGTGATTCTTTTACCTTAACTTAGTCCTGATTTTTTTTCCTTGTGCAGTTTATTTCATGCAACTCAAAGGTAGAATAAGACAGTGCTATGACACTACATTACAGTATTTCCACATCACCTTTTCGTGATTAGCATAATACTCGACTATTAATCTTGTTACAACTTAGAATTTAAGATGGAGATGGCAATTATAGGCCAACTTGAGTAAAAACGTAGAGTAGATTTGTATACCTGCATACTCGTCTTGGGGGTTAGGATTCACCAACAAACGTAATAATATAAGTGTGATCAAGCAATGAGTTGCGACCATCGAGTTGCTTCTAAATTCGTCTGACAGGCACTTGTGAGGTGACACGACTGACATACGTGTCATTAGTAGAGTTATATATACTGTATTCATCTTTGCAGCAAACCAGGGCTGAAACTCACAAGCAAACTTACGATCATCTCCCTGTCCTAACTCTGTTTAAAGAAAGGAGTGTAGAAGTTTTCCATGTTTTTAATTCTTCCTGCAAAAACAAATCTTAGTTACAACGGGGAAATGATCGTAAGTATCTTCGTGGATTTCAGACCAATACTACATACAGGTACGCAGGTCATAAGCAAAATCAAACAGAACAAGTTGAAAAAAAAAAAACAAGGAAGGTTTACCTGAAATCGCCGACTGGTTATTCCCAAACTCAGAACTTCCCTCAACAGCTTCAGACAGTGCTCGGCCAAGCGAGAGAAGAGGGCGCTGAGGCAGGGTCGAGGCTCATGTCTTACTCTCAGCCACATAACCATATTCGTCAGGAGTGAGAAACTGGTGCTGGAAAAAAAAAAAAAAAAACGTGCATTGTGGTCCGGGTACTTCAGGATTATTATTATTTTATTTTATAGACTAGGTAACCAAGGAGGAAGATTTGTCGTTTGGTGAGGTGTCATAAGAAGCCAAATATGTAAGAGAGAAGAGAGCTTACTTCCTTGCTGTTCTTCTGCTTGGAAAAACCCTGACTTAAACCACGGCTACGTCCATACTGTCTGACTTACAACGCCCATCTTCACAGGTGTCTTACTCTTGCCCTACCCCCACTAGTTACCTTCATTCCAGCTTGATACACCCACTCTTCTCTGTTCACCTCCACCCTTTTTATACCCCCATAACCAACTTATGAGGGAAATATGTGACTTATACCTTCCTATCACCAGACGCACCTCTCCTCATGCAATGACAATCTTAATATGATGTACTCGTTTTCGTTTCGCCTTCCTCCACCACTCACCACAAAAGTAATCCATGCTTCCGGTCCCATCTACTCATTTTTGTCCACCTATTACATTTTTCGTTCCTTCTTCCACCCATCTTCACACCATATACCTCCCCCGGCATGCCTCATCTCCCACCATCCACCTACCTCATCCGTTTCTGTCCTGATATGGTTACTATGATGGAAATTAACTGCTTAGACTATCAGCCGACCCGCAACTCCCGTATTCGCTGAGTGTATTTCCTCCATCATGGCCCGCTACTCAAGACCATCGTAGCCCATCCCGCCCACCCATCTTCCATCCCACCCAGTGCTGAAATACATGAATCAACATTATCTTTAAAGCTACTACACCAGTACTGCTGATATCTGACAAATGCCTTCACATCCGAAGCGACCTGAACTGACAATTGAACTCATTTATTCCTGCTTAGTTCACACAAAAAATCACTGACCATATCGACTGCAGTTCTTATAACAGTTTTCCCATTTGATAGCCTGACGCAGGTACGCGGTCGACGAACGGCTCCTCTTTTTTTTTTTTTTTTTTAATCTCTAGGCGATATTTCTTTTCATCTGCCCTACTTCTCCTTGATATTTTCGTGTTTTTTCCAGCCTTTATTTTCCCTCAGGTTAGAAATTTGGTTTCATGGCATGAACAGTTTAAGGACCTCCCACTGACCTCGACCCCTCCTGTCGTCCTGGGTCAAGCCTTTCAATCAGCTGACCAATCAAGCCACATCATCGACATGCCGCTTCATCGCCAAGTCACTTCATCGTCAAGTTACTTAAATGCCAAGACCACTTCAACGCCAAGGCCACGTCTGCTTCAAAGCCAAAACCACTTCTATTTTAACGCCAAGACCACTTCTGCTTCAAAGACAAAACCACTTCTACTTCAACACCAAGACCACTTCAATGTCAAGACCGATTCTTCAGCGCCAAGACCACTTCAACGCCAAGACTACTTCTATGCCAAGACCACTTCAACGCCAAGAACACTTCAATGCCAAGACCACTTCTACGTCTCCATTCCCGTATCTGTTCCATTGCTAGCCATACATCTTTGTTCTGATGTAGTGCCATACGGTCTTTGACACCCGGCACTAGGAATCGATTTTTCAATTCATTTTTGTTATACAGTATATACAGTATGTCATTACGTTACAATAATGCCGTAATACGTGACAATATAGTGTGTGTGTGTGTAATTCACCGGGTCGGTCAGGATCACTTGATGGTTGTGATCGTCAGCTTTTACCCTCCCGGAAGGGAGCTGAGAGCTCATATAGTCCGATCTAAGGGCAAGGCTGTGACCTTCACACACGCACACACCCGTCCCCTTGCTCAAGGGGGACAGTAACCACCCACTTCGTCAGTGAAACTTTTCGCAACCTGAGCGAGGCGCGAACTCCCGTCTACCAGATGGCAAGCGAGAACGTTACCACTGCACCAGCGAGCGGTGTGTGTGTGTGTGTGTGTGTGTGTGTGTGTGTGTGTGTGTGTGTGTGTGATGGTGGCCTGCAGCTCGGCGTTTTGAGGACGGGAATAAATTATCGTGGTACAAGAACGACATGCGGGTCCTCGGTGATCTCCCTGGACGCGCCTCTACGCACACTTGTCCACGTCACGCAGAGTAAGCCAGAGAGGGATGGGGGATGCTGGCCGCTGTTCACTTATCTTTGTCTATCTACCTGTCTTTGGGTTTACCTGTCAGTCTGTCAATATATCAGTACGTCTATCTGTTTGTCTATCTATTTGTCTATCTACCTATCTATCTATCTACCTATCTATCTATCTACCTATCTACTTGTCTGTCTGTCTGTCCACGCCACGAAGAGTATGCGAGAAAGAGACTCGTATGTTAACAGTAACGTGGGGGATACTGAGGACTGTAATTTATCTATGTTGTAAACCTATCAATCTATCGATCTACTACTGTCTATCTATCACTGTCTCTTCACGGAGACTAGAAAATGGGGAAAGCTGGGGAGTCTACTGTATAATTCATGTCTTCCTGTCAGTCTATCTACCTATCATTCTATCTGCCTATATACTAATCTGTCTATCTATCTACCTATCTATCTGTCTATCTATCTATCTATCTGTCTGTCCAAGTCACGGAGAATAGAAGGGTTCGTGTGTTAAAATTAAGATGGGGGATGCTGGTCACTCTTTAATTTACTTTTATATAATTTTCTGTCTACCTATCAGTCTATGTTTCTGCTTACCAGTCTATCTCTATCTCTTTCTATCTGTCTGTCTGTCTATCGATCTGTCATTCTGTCTGTGCGTCTGTTTGTCTGTCTGTCTATCTGTCTGTCTATCTCTCTACCTATCTATCTATCTATGTGTATCTGTCTATCTATCTATCTGTCTGTCTGTCTTCCTGTGTTTCTATCAATCAGTCTATATATCTATCAATCTAGCTATCTATCTGTCTGTTTGTCTGTCTATTTGGCTGCCTGTCTGTCTATCCACGTCACAGAGACTACGAGAGAGAGAGAGAGAGAGAGAGAGAGAGAGAGGTCGTATGTGAAGAGCAAAATAAGGGATGTTTGGAACTCTATCAACCTATCTATCTATGCAGTATATCTATCAGAATAACAATACTGTCTATCAGGCTATCTACCCACCTGTTTGTCTGTCTGTCTACATATTGGAAGCTGCTTAGGACAGGGTGATGTATGTTTGAGCAAGATGAAGGGCTGCTGGGGACCTTAATTTATGTCTATCTATTAATCTATTTATCTATCTATCTATCCATCTGTCTATCTAGCTATCTATCTACTCTTCCCTCTACCTACCTGCCTACCTTCCTTCCTACCTATCTATCTATCTATCTTTCTGTCAACTCCTCTCTCTACCTACCTACCTACCTACCTACCTACCTAGCTTCCTGTTTACCTGTCTGTCCATCTATCCATCCATCTATCTATCTATCTATCTATCGATCTATCTCCTTATTTGTCTGTCTTTTACCAGTGTTCATATCTACTCGTATCTATCGATCTATCTATCTGTCTGTCTATCTGTCTGTGTGCCTGTCTTCTATCGGTGTCTGTCTGCTTATCTATTTATCTATCTATCTGTCTGTCTATCTGCCTGCCTGCCTGTCTGTCTACGTCATGGGAGAGAGAGGGGAGGGGAGGGGGATCCTGAGGTATGCACTCTCAGCTTATCTGTTTGTCTCTTTACTTATCGAACAGGCTATCTATCTGTCATTCTGTCTGTCCATCATTCTATCTATCTGTGTGTGTGTGTGTGTGTGTGTGTGTGTGTGTGTGTGTGTGTGTGTGTGTGTGTGTGTGTGTGTGTGTGTGTGTGTGTGTGTGTGTGTGTGTGTGTGTGTGTGTGTGTGTGTGTGTGTGTGTCTGTCTGTCTGTCTGTCTGTCTGTCTGTCCATCCATATTCTCGTCTTTAATGAAGCTCCCTAACAACTATTCCTAAACGATTTATTGTGCTTATTACAACTTGCTATCCCTTTCTGCATTATTTAATTCATTTTAATATAACCACACACCATAAATAACGCAAAAAATTAAGTTAACCGAACAACCAAAAATAAAAATAAATCGCTAAGGAAGAGGTGCTAGGGAGCTTCCTTAAAAACCGAGAATTAGAACCACGGAGGCTGTAAGAAGAACGATTACAAATTAGAGCATGATTAGGAATGGTGGGAACTCTTTAACTTATCCATCTACCTACATATCTCTCAATCTGTCCTTCTATCTATCTGTGTGTATCTGCCTGTGTCTACCTATCTTTTTGTGTCTGTCAGTCTGTCTGTCTGTCTATCCACGCAGGGGGAGGGGCTATGTAAGAAGGAGTGGCATCGGTTAGAATAAGATGATGGATGCTAGGCTACTCTTTAAATTCACTCTTCTTTCTGTCTACCTGTCTACCAGTCTTTGTGCCTGTGACTCTCTGTCTGCCTAAATATCTGTCTAACTATTTGGCTACAGACAGAAGGGTAGAATGGTGGATTAGGGTGCGGGATACTGAGGACAATGTATTATATCTTATCGTCTAGCTATCATTTGGCTTGGTTTTTATGTTTGTCTGTCTGTCTCTTTGCCTGTATATGTATCCGTCTGTCTGTCTGTCTATCTAGGTGTGTGTGGTTGGAGGGGGGAGGGGCTAGGCAGGATATACGACATCCACCAGTACCAGTCGACGTTAATGTGCTCAGCCTTCCTTCCCTCAGCATTAGTAAGACAAGATGCTTATTAGAGGCAGAGTCGCGGGTATTATGACAAAGACTGTATCGTGTGTGTGTGTGTGTGTGTGTGTGTGTGTGTGTGTGTGTGTGTGTGTGTGTGTGTGTGTGTGTGTGTGTGTGTTTGTGTGTGTGTGTGTGTGTGTGTGTGTGTGTGTGTGTGTGTGTGTGTGTGTGTGTGTGTGTGTGTGTGTGTGTGTGTGTGTGTGTGTGTGTGTGTGTGTGTGTGTGTGTGTGTGTGTAAGGGGAGTGGGTTATATAGGATGTTCGCCCTTAATGACAGGAGCACCGCAGTGGCCACCCAAGTCTGTTTGATTTCACTAGGCAAGTATCTGGGTATTTTATTAGGAGTGGTTTAGAATGCACTTACATAAGATTGCGAATATTTCTCCCAGTCTGCTTCAGAGCCCCTTGCGTGTTTGTTTGCATGTTTGTTATTGTTGTTATTGCTGTGGTGGTGGTGGTGGTGGTCTCTGGTTCAGCTGAAACTTGAACCCAGTGACTTGGATGTTCAAATTGCTCTTTTCCTATAGTCCATATTTATTTCCCTAAACATGCATTATTTCTTTTGGCACATTTTAGGAATTTTATTGATTCTATTTTAGTGGCTAAGCACTTTCATAAATTTGGCACCGGAGATCATTTGGTGTTCTTGGGCACATTTTAGTGAGCACTGAAGCAAATTTATAAATACGGCCTTCGAATCTGCTTGATTTCACCATGTGGTTAAGCAGGTTCATGCATACAGCTCGCGAATCTGCTTGATTTCATTAGGAGGCCAGGCAGGTTTATGTATACAGCAAAAGAGTCTGCTTGATTTCATTAGATGGCCAAGCAGGTTTATGTATACAGCAAAAGAGTCTGCTTGATTTCATTAGATGGCCAAGCAGGTTTATGTATACAGCAAAAGAGTCTGCTTGATTTCATTAGATGGCCAAGCAGGTTTATGTATACAGCAAAAGAGTCTGCTTGATTTCATTAGATGGCCAAGCAGGTTTATGTATACAGCAAAAGAGTCTGCTTGATTTCATTAGATGGCCAAGCAGGTTTATGTATACGGCAAAAGAGTCTGCTTGATTTCATTAGATGGCCAAGCAGGTTTATGTATACAGCAAAAGAGTCTGCTTGATTTCATTAGATGGCCAAGCAGGTTTATGTATACAGCAAAAGAGTCTGCTTGATTTCATTAGATGGCCAGGCAGGTTTATGTATACAGCAAAAGAGTCTGCTTGATTTCATTAGATGGCCAAGCAGGTTTATGTATACGGCAAAAGAGTCTGCTTACGTTCATTAGGCACGTTTAAGGAAGGCAGGTGATGCGTCGAGAGCAGCCCAGCCCTGTAATGGACCGGGAGGAAATTGCTGCTTCTTTTTTATAATCCTCTAATGCAATGGCCGCACCTTAGGCAAACTCACCACTCTCTGTCAGCTGATAAAAGAAGGGTAATACTTTCTTGGCCTCTATTATGCAATTATATTTTGATCTTGGGCTGCAGACTAGGAGTATTTATTGCATAACCTGTAATCCAGAAAGTGTGCCACGTATTATTGAAATTAGTGAAGAGCCACATTGGGGGTTCTGTGTGTGTGTGTGTGTGTGTGTGTGTGTGTGTGTGTGTGTGTGTGTGTGCTGTGGTGAGAAGGTTTGTGTGTACTTGCTTGTCTGTGCCTATGCGCTTGTATGTGTATAAGAGAGTGTGTGTGTGTGTGTGTGTGTGTGTGTGTGTGTGTGTGTGTGTGTGTGTGTGTGTGTGTGTGTGTGTGTGTGTGTGTGTGTGTGTGTGTGTGTGTGTGTGTGTGTGTGTGTGTGTGTGTGTGTGTGTGTGTGTAGGTAAAGGGTCACGGGGGGCGAATATCCCCCTGTACAGATGGCGTGACAGGGCGAGGGTAAGCGGGTGCCTGCAAAAGGAAGGATTAAGGTGTAATTGTCGGGTGAGTCCCTAGGCCTATGTCACACGCCTACACGCACAGTACATCGGGAAAAGAATTAAGGTTGCTCAGGCCATCCACAGCTCATGCCATATACCTACGTGTAGCATGAGATGGGTGAAATTACGTTTAGAAAATAGTTACCGTTAGCTTTACTCATTTGCAGTGATGTATTTTCATTTTGGCCTACCACAAAACCATTTTATTAAGTAACAAGAAATCCTTATTAATAAAAATGCTTAAAAAGGGATATGTCTAACACCTTCATTTCGAAACGTCTTCCTCACGCTAAAAAAAAAAAAATAATATGGAGAGATCAAGAAAATTGGAAAGCATATCATCAGAGTGAGGAGGCAAAAGACGCAGTAGATGATAATTATGATGCACATTAGAAATTAATTTGTTTTCTAGTCTTCCTTCTCGAGAGGATTCATTTCCATAATGTCTCCACGGTTACTCTCATTTAGCTAAGGCACGCGGAAACAGAACTGAACATTATCATTTCCCCCCAAAGGTTCACAGTAATCACATGGCTGTCTGGTGCGTGGACTGGCTTTCACTGACTCAAACAGCTTAATAAACTCATCAGCCAGCCTACATTATGCTCCGTTGACGCTGCTGGTGAACTTGGAGGTGCGCGCACGGAATGCTATGAATCTAATTCCCTATGACGGACGCTGATCGGTCGGGCAGGGGGCTGTGTATATTGAGAGGGCCTTCAGATTGCTATCACGTCACAAGGTCCATTATTCCCTCCCATCATCTCCCTCATAAGGCTGTTAGTGATTTATAAAAGAAAGACAAAATAAGAAAGATAAAACGAAAACGAAAACGAAAAAAGATGCGTACTGGTCATGTACTTTAATCAATTGTGGTTTACATTAATTGCTTCCCTGGTCTCGGTTGTGGTCTTTGTCTGTGAGGTAAGTAATACTTCTCATTTTCAGGCAGACATGCTCCATTTATTATCTCCCTCAGCACGAAGATGTCTTTTGCATTTCATTCTTGCAATCCCCAGGCAATTTTATTCAGCATAGTGTACACTTTTTGAATAGGGGTTAACTTTTTCTTCATGCCCTTTTCTCTGGAAGGAGGCTCCCATAACCTAAGTAAAATTGCCAGCCAGCATTAAGCGTAAATTACAAAAAGATGTCACTGTATTTTAGGAGTTTAAGGAGCCGATTTCTTTAGTTTTTTGCTAATTTTTATTATTATTCCCTGACAGAAAATTAAGAAATAGAAAAATATCGGGGTTCTGTAGTTCCAAGTCTGGTTGCCTCAGGGTTACCCATGAATATCAACGGTGTGTTCTGCCACATTCCCCGGGTCTTTAGCCTTGTCGAGGGCAGCCGGCGCGACAAGCTACACAACTCCAGGAATCCCTCGTGCTTATGTCCATTGCTAAAATACACGGGGAATCTTGGTAGCGGACACGATATGCGTTTTAACCCACGTACCCTGATAAGCGCTAAACCAGTTTTATTCATGGCGTGAGGAAAGGGGCTGGACGGCCGCTCTCAGGATGTCAGCGATTGTTCACTGAGCCGCAGAAACTGGGAGGAATGCTGGGCGCTGGGGAAGGGAATATCTGGGACACATGAGATGCAGAATGGCTAGGGACAATGATTATATATATATATATATATATATATATATATATATATATATATATATGGAGCCTCTGTGGTACAGCGGTAAAGTGTGCGTTTTCGTACACTGAAGAACGATGGTTCGCGCCCCGCCAGGGTAATAACTTTGGGAGCGTTCTTCATGCCACGTACTGCATTGGCGGACACAAGGGGTGCTGTGGTTGAACCAGTGTCGCATACTGTAAAGTATGCTTGCACCCAGTCGGCTTGCGCTGGCCGATTACACTTGGTTCACAGGCTACACACACATCCAAAGCCACTCCAACACATCAATTACACTTACAAGCACTTCTCACCCTACATACAGTCTCTACCAGACAACCGAAGCCACTTGGTAGAGATACATTGGCTGTATCGTCCCCACGGTCGGGATAGGCCGGTCCTGCAGTGGACACTCAAACGGCTGATGAGATGATATATATATATATATATATATATATATATACACCAGTATATCCTTTCGCTACTACAGGATGTTGTAGCAGGTTGTTTTGGAAGAACTACATATTAGGAAACTGCTCAGTAATACTGCTTGTCAGAGAAGTCAGGTCTGTCCTATAAATTCCAACAGTATGGTGACGTCTTTTCGCTTATTTTCCGACTTGCGAACAGATTATCTGACGCAGTGAATGGGAGTTCTTTTGCGGTTCGTAGGCTCTCATAGATGAGAATGCCTGTTGAAAACAAGAGTTAATGGTAAAAGACGTCATCGCACTGAAGGTGTTACTGCCCAGGTGAGTGAGAAAGCCCAGAGTAACTGCGACCCACTATGCCTAAGGAGAAACATGTGATGAATAATATGCAGGGCTTATTCGATCATTATCTACATGCATGAGGTAACTAGTACTTTGTCAAACTCGTTAAGGCTTTGGTTGGGGTAGTACTTATAGAGCAGACATTGTAGGGAGTGATCTAGCAATTTCTTATGTTAGGGAGAAATGTTATCCCATGCAGGAAGGGCAGTCACCCATACAGCCAGCACACTCGCTAAGTCAACATTAATATCATCAATGGGCAGAAAAGCACACCAAGACTCTCCCAGCTCAGGGGTATTAGCCAGATGAGGAAAGTGAGAAGCAGAAGAGATGAAATACAAGGCGACCTTTATCCCTGACTACAAGGGCAGGTGTAAGGTCGCGCTAATTATGAACTGGTTCGACTGCGAGGGCGTGCATCAGACGACGATACTGATGGCAATGGAGGGGGATTTCCGAGGCGTCATAAAGGGATAACAAGAGTGCAAATGAGGTGGGGCGGGGGAGGTGAGAAGGGCTGCGGCATTCCCACCACGCCGCTGCAGTACATGCGTCACGCTCCGTCAGGGCGCCGCGTGTCCTCCCGCACGCCAAGTCCACACCAAGTCGCCCCACCCTGCCCCGATCCTCACTACCAAGGCACATCCACATTCAGCACATTTACACTTAATCTGTATGGAGGTTGGAAGAGGCAGCACTCAGAACAGTTACAGTTGGCCTACTTTCACTTGGTATGGAGGTTGGAAGAGGTAGCACTCAGCACATTTACACTTCGTCCACTTGCACTTAGCTGGTTAGGAGAACTCAGCACATTTACATTTGGTCCACTTACATTTGCTTGGTATGGAGGCAGTAAGAGGTAACGTGGGTAGGTAGGATGTTAATGAGAAGGGAAGAAGAAGGCATTGAACTAAATCTCATCAGCTACACGAGCCCCACCCTGCTCTCACCCATCTTACTACAGCACATCCACACGATACATTTACACTTGGTTGGTAAGGAAGCAGGAAGAGGTAGCGTGGATAGGTAGGAGGTTAGACAGGGAAAGAAGAAAGCTAAGGAGTAATACCTGTCCACTACGCGAGGATTTTTATGGCAAACAGTCAAACAATTTACAGCCAGACCCCAAGGGTTTCTCGGCCGCGGACAGTGTGTACTTCTGATCACATCACCGCCACCCCCGGGAAAAGGAATATACTGGAAGATAAAGACAAGGGTATTGGACAGAATAATGACGGTGGTTTGGTGTGGGGTTTATCGGTAGGGAGGCAAGTAAGGTGCACAGGTAGTCAGGGACAAGGGTGTGGGACAGGGTAGGTTAACAGGGAGGCAGGTAGGTAGGAAAGTAGGTTTGTCGGTAAATAGGTAGGAAGATAGGTTTGCAGGTGTTTCTTCCATGTCTCTCTCCGGCCAGTAGTAAAGTTGGGATCTAGGTGTAACACGGACTACTGCAGGTCGTATAGAAAGACTGAGACTCATGCACTGAAAACTGTTTATTCGCTCAAATGACGCTCATGCATTATTTTAAGCCACCTCCTTCCTATAGACTGGGTTGGAAGGACAGGATGATCGCTGTACAATGTCAGTCAATAATTCCTTTACACGAGTTGGGATCCGTATTAATAAGGTGAAATGCTCAACACTTCAACTCGCTTTCGTATTACTATATCACTTTCATCCTAACCTGGCCCTGATTTTTGTTCTTTTTCAGCATATTTCGCGTAGCTCAGTGGCAGTTAAAGATAGGATTTTGGATCTACACCTCACCCATAGCACTTCTATGTGACTAGCACTTGATTCTAGTGTTAATCTGTTGTTACAACTGAACGTTCATGATAAAGAGATGGTTAATTTAGTCCAAGTTTGAGTAAAAGGAGTACAAATTACTTAGTAAGATCTGATTAGGTTTTAGCACAGTATATGGACGGTGGATAGGAACAACTGACTGCGACTGTACTTTCCATTACGATGGTTTTGGGGGCTGAATATTAAATGGAATTGGAGGCTTCGTAGCACCTCTTCTTCAGCCATTTATTCTGCATGTCACACAAGAATATTCACTTGTATACTATTTACGGTTTTAATTTCGACATAGTTTGCGTCAATAACAATTTTGAGGATAATGAGAAAATGTGAGGAATAAATCGGCAAGAAAAAGGAGCTAGGAAATCTCCCAAGTCACTTATAATACAACTCATAAGTGGAAGAAAGCTTGATATGTGAAGAGAAGGAGTGTAAACCTTTCTGAGTGTGTTGGTGGGCTTGTAAATGAGAATAGCAATGAAGTGTGTATGAAGCTTGAGTGTGTGTGTGTGTGTGTGTGTGTGTGTGTGTGTGTGTGTGTGTGTGTGTGTGTGTGTGTGTGTGTGTGTGTGTGTGTGTGTGTGTGTGTGTGTGTGTGTGTGTGTGTGTGTGTGTGTGTGCATGAAGAATTGTGGTAATAATAGAGAGAGAGAGAGAGAATATTATGAATCCCAGCAGTTATAATAACAAAATTGGTTAAGTAGCTGCTGTACATATTTTAACTGGGAAGTAAAGCAAAGTGTGTGTGTGTGTGTGTGTGTGTGTGTGTGTGTGTGTGTGTGTGTGTGTGTGTGTGTGTGTGTGTGTGTAGTGAAGGTAGGAACATTGGCTGTTGCTCAATGTCCAATTTACTTACTATTTAAGATGTTACATACTTGCTTCTACCGTTCCTTTCCCCCTTTCTTGTTTCTCTCTCCTACCTCACTTCTCCATTTCCTGCCTTTCCTTCCCCTTTTCACTCCATTTCCTCTTACTGTAAATCTCCCTCCAAGATTTCCCCCGTCTCTCTCTCTCTCTCTCTCTCTCTCTCTCTCTCTCTCTCATGTGATCGCGAGTCTGTCTGTGTACGGACCTCGACAGGAGCCACCACGAGATTTGTTTTTAATTTTGTCCCTGTTGTTACCTCCGCCAAAAGTTGGAGGAGGTTATGCATTCACCTATGATTGTCTGTCTGTCTGTTTGTCCAGACGATATCTCCCAAAGTTCTCAATGAATTTCAATGAAATTTGGTGGAAGGGTGGGCCATGGGCAAAGAAAGAAGTGTTTAAATTTGGGGGAGGATCCTGATCCGGGTCCTTTGTATAATATTTTCAAAAGTTTTCAGTGAATTTCAATAAAATTTTGTGGAAGAGTGGGCCAAGGATCAAGGAACAATTGATTAAAATTTGGGGCTGATCCGGATCCTATGTATTCCATACAATATCTCCACGGATCCGGATCCCGATCCTTTTTAATGGCAATGGCATTGGCGGAGGTATGCGCTCTCTGAGTGCTTTCTAGTTACAGCTGCCATGCTCTTCACAACCAAACGAGTAAGTATCATCATGATCATCATCATAATTATCATCATCATCATCAGCAGCAGCAGCAGCAGCAGCAACAATATCTTTATTGTCATCATTATCATCATTATCCTGACTTCTTTTCCTCTCTAAGGATGGGGTGAGATAGAGTATAGAGATCATGATAAAGCATCATAGAGGGAGAGGTATCCAATGTCATTTAAGTTAAATGGGCCACATTCCCATTCAGTCACCATTCAAGCTCCTGAACTCCTGAGTATCTTGAATATCAATGTGAAAAATAGTACAGAAAAGCAAGACTATTTTGTGTAAAAGTGAACAGATAAGGAAACTACAATGCGTCCACCGTAACTTGGTGAAGATTTTCGTTCCTTTGCAGCCTATCTCACACAGCTCAGTGGCAGAACAAAACAATACTACGACTCTACATCTTCTCCTTAGCACTTCTTCTTGACTATTCGTATTCTAGCGTTAATAATCCATCAGCAAATCAGTAGTCAGTATTGAGAGATGGTAATTTTTGGGAAAGTTAAAGTGAACATAATATAGTTTCTCCCCCAAACTGGTGCAGATCCCAGATAAACACGATCCCAGAAGCCCTCGTCCAAAAAGCAGTGTTTGGGATCCTACAAGCCCGCCAGACCCAGCCACCCTGCCCTCCTACATCACCATATTTCAAGAACGTACCAATTCAGCCACTTTTTTGTGCCCTGGTGGAGGATTAGTGGGCGGGTTCTCTCTCTCCGCAGCTTCTCTACACTGCCGTTTTTATTCACTCTCTTGTAGCTCCACCAGTTACACTTTCATCATCATCACCATCACCTTTTCTTCCATCTTCTATTTACTCACGTATCACCATCATCACCATTACCCTTTTTTGCAACTTCTTTTTACGTATGCAGATCTACCAGATATGCTTTTCGTACGCTATACTATATACCATTTATGTTTATCCTTATAGCTCCACGATTATGCTTTTCATACTCTATATCTATCACAGACATATGAATGTAGATTTGTAAGAGCTCCTGCAAAAAAGATATTATGAAATATTAAGAAAGAAGTGCGAGCTAACATTGTTCCACTAGCAGTAATATTTAGAAAGGAGTAAACTGCAGCGATGATATACGCATACTTGAAAACATACCTTCCATGTTAGAAAGGTTATGCCCAGATGACCATAACCGGAATAAAAAGTGATGTACTCACTCCCCACTGATGTTTCCAGATGCTGACTGCGGCTTCTTTAACTATGTGAGGAGTGCAAAACAAACCTGCCTTGAAATGTGGTAGAATTAAGAACATATAAATAAATAAAATTACTGATTGTTGCTCCACGCCATCATAATGTTGAAAGCTACTGACACAGCGCGTAGTATAATAAAAATAATAATAATAATAATAATAATAACAACAACAACAACAAACAATACTTTTACTGCGCTTACACAAGACGTACAAAGAATATTGTTTGACCTACACGTAATTTAATGTGAGCAAATGAACAGGTTAGCAGCTGCTGATACTGTCTATGGCACAAACAACTACACGCTTACTCTCCTTGCTATTGCAGTATCGACAAGAATAATAAGCTAGTGTCCACCTTCCATTCCTATTTTCATATGCACTTCTATATATCAAAAATCAAGAAGCCTAGACAGAAAGTTTTCATTATTTACATATTTGTGACATTAAAGTAAGCGTATTAACTCTTACTAATTCACTTTTCTAGTCTCATTGTTGTGGATTTCGTTCTCTCAACCTTTATAATCTTCAGACATGTTCCTCTATCACCCTTCACATGTATCCTGTTCATCATGTCATATTAGTCATACTGCATCGTCTCATATGCCGTTCCAAATTATCATTATCTTACCCATCCATTATTTTCTACAACTCCAGCTAGCGTTAATTGCTCGTTATATAGTAGCTTCACTGGTTGCTCTAAAAGTTATGACGATTTCTTGCGTCTCTCCTCAATTAGATGCTCCTCCCTCATCTTTCCTCCTCACACCATTAGCTTTCTTGCTCGAGTTTTTACCCATTCCTCATCGTTCCTCCGTCCATAATTGCTGTCATATATTCCCTACCCAGATTCTTCTCTAGACTTTATATTTTAGTGGATCTCCTGCAGTGCTTGTCTTAATTACACACCTCCCATCTCCACTCCACTACCATCAGCATCGCTCTTTCACCTCATCACCTTAACATACACCCTATCTCCATTCCACTACCACCTATTTTTTTTCTTTGTGAGGAAGAAGGAACCAAAGGCCGCGGACCCGCAAAATTGTTCCTTCCAAGAGAAAAACAAAATACAAGAGAGCGCCAAATTCAAGATCACCTAATCTCTCAATCACACTCTTCCATTCTACTACCACCAACACCCCTCCACTTCACTTTCAAACACACCTCCCATCTCCATTCTACCAACACCTCCCTTCCACTTCACTTTCTCTCCAACACACCTCCCATCTCTTTTTCTCCAACACCACTTCTCCACTTCATTCTGGCTAACACACCTCCCACTTTTATTCCACCATCCCTACCCTGCCACTTTATTCTCTCACATACACCTCTCATCTCCGCCTCACCACTGCGACAACCTTTGTTCTACTTTTCCCTTCCCAGCATACTTCCCATCTTCATTCCACTTTTATAGCCTTTCACTTCATCTCTTCCAGTACATTCATCTTCATTCCACTAACACCACTACCACCACCCTTACACTTCATCTCTCCACAGCACACCTACCTCCACACCACTGCTTCCACCACTTTTCCACCTGCTCTGTCGCAACGCATCTTCCATCGACATTCCACCACCCATCCACCACATCTTTCTTAAACAGGATTCACTTCAATCCACTACCACATCACCATTCCACTTCGGTTTTCCCCTAGATACCTCACATCACTCTGCTACCATCACTCTTCCACCTCCCCTTTCCTTCACTCACTTTCTACCTCCATGCCACTAGTACCACCCTTCCACCTCACACTCCCCATTATGCACCCTTCTTCCACTCCACTACCACCTCACTTTGAGACACACTTGCCATTTCCACTCTTCCACTTCTCTCTCACACACATCACTTATCTTCAGTTCTCCATCCAACCACCACCGCTCTTCCACCACTTCTCTTCCCTCCAACACACTTCCCATCTCCACCACTCTTCCACTTCCCTCTCACGCACATCACCTACAGTACCTCCATCCCATACCCACCACTTTTTCACTTCACCCTCTCCACAACACCACTGCAACAACCACCCTTCCCCTACAGTCTCTATTACACCAAATCTCTCCCTTACTCTCCCTGTTGCTGCCCACCCTTCCCTCCTTCAGTCTACCCTTGCTTCTGCCTCACTGCCTACTCTACCCACTCCTCTCCAGCTCTTACATCACATCCTCCAAACCCAGGTAGCCCACGCCTCTTCCTCTCCAGCCTTTCTCCCATACTTCTCTCCTTCCTCCCCAGCCTTCTTCTTCTCTCCTCATTCCATTTTTTCCTCCGATTCTTCTCTCCTCATTCGGTGATATTTCTCTCCTCCCTTCCATGGCTCCTTTCTCTCTCCTAACTCTCCTCCGATTCGTATCTTCTCGTTTCCTAGTCGTCTTCTTCTCTTCCTATTACGATCCTGAACCCATCTTTCCACTATCTTCTTCCTCTGATCTTTCCCTCCTTTACCTCCAGCACATTTCTCTCCTTCCTCTCTAGTTCCCCTTCAGTTCTTTCCTCGTCACCATCGCTTCCAATCTTCCTCCAATCTTTCCCGTCTGTTTCCCAACTTTCCTCGGATCCTTTTTCCCTGGTTCAGTCTTCCTCCGACACTTCTCTTCCTCTGTACTCCTTCGATTGTGCCCTCCACCATTTCCACTTTTCCTCAAGTTTTTTCCTCCATCAACACTCTTACTATTATCTTTCCCTTCTCCCTCTATACTCTTTCTCCAATCTTTCCCTCCTCCTCTTCACCCTTTCTCCAATTTTTCTCCTCCTCCCTCGACACTTTTCCTCTAATCCTTCCCTTCTCCTACTATACTCTTTCTCTAATCCTTCCCTCCTCTTCTTCACCCTCTTCATTCTTTCTCCAATCCTTCCCTCCTCACTCTCCACTCTTCCTCCAGTCTATCCCCCATCTCTCTCAGCATTCCCTCATATCATAGTCTCCCGATCTTCCAGTTTCGTCCAGTCCTTCCCATCTCCCTCTCTACTCAACCTTCAGTCATCCTCTCCAGTTTTCTTCCACTCTTTCATTCATTCCTCGCCAGCCTTTTATTCAAATTTCTTTCCAACATTCATCTAGTCTTTCCGGCCCCTTCCTCTAATTCTCTATTCCTTCACCTCTAGTTTTCATTCTCTCATTTCTCTCCATTCGTCCGTCTTACCTTCTTCCCCAGTCTTTACTCCAGTCATCTCCCCTTCGCTCTCTCCCTGTTCCTGTCTTTCTCCTCTCTGCCTTTCACTGTTTCTCCCAATCCCATCCTACGTCCGTGGTCCATTCTTCTTATCCTCTGCCTCTCCTTGCCCCTCCTCTGCCTCTTCCTGCCTTTCTGCTCCAGTCTTCCACACCTCTGCCTCTCCCTACTTCTCCCGTGCCTCCCAGCTCCAGTTTTCCTCTCCTGCCTCTCCCTGTCTCTCTGCTCCAACCGTCCTCTCCTCCACCTTTCTGTCTCCCTCTGTCTCCCCCTGCCTCTCTTCTGCTTCACCCTGCCTCTCCTTTGCCTACTCGTGCCTCTTCCTGCCTTTCTGCTTCAATCTTCCACTTTCCTGCCTCCCCCTGCATCTTCTTGCCTCTCCCTACCTTCCTACTCCAATCTTCCCCTCCCCTGCTTCCCGCTGCCTCCCCCAGCCTCTCCCTACATTTCTGCTCCAATCATCCCCTCCCCCGCCTCTCCCTACCTCCCTGCTCCAGTCTTCATCTCCTCTGCCTCTCCCTGTCTCCCCCTGCCTCCCCGTACCTCCGAGCCTCCGGTCTGCACATGGCACTGGGTAAATATTTGTTCTATTGACACTATGAGGTTCGACTTGATAGGGGCGCTGCGTGGTGAGGGGGACGGCGGTCAGTGGGCCGACCCTTCTCTGGAGAGGGGGAGGGGAGGTGGAGAGGGGGAGGGGAGATGGGGAGGGGAGGTGAGGAAGGGGGAGAAGATGGGGAGGGGTAGGGTAGGTGGGGAGAGGAGAAGAAAGGAATAGAGAGGGAGGGAAGAGAGGAAGGAGAGGGTCGTGAAAAGAGAAGATGAGAAAGGAAAGGAGGGGGAAGAGAAGAGAGAAGGTGGAGAAAAGAGTAGGCATTAGAGACGGGGAGACAGGAGGGGCAGAGGAGAAGAAGTAATGCATCCAGGGAAGAGACGATAGGGGAGAGGAAAGGGAAGAGGGGAATGGGAAGGGAAGAAGGATGGGAGAAGGAAGAAGAGAAGGGAAAGGGAAGGCAAGAAGGAAAGGGGAGGGAAGACGAGATGAAGGGGGAAGGAAAAAGAGGAGGGGAGAGGAAGAAAAGCAGGGGGAGAAGAGGAGGAGGGAGAGGGATGAAGAGAAAAGAGGAAAGGGAATTAAAGAGGAAAAAGAGAATAAGAGAAGAGGGGTTAAGGAAGAGGAGAAATAAAGCGGTCTATCATCGTGAGGGGGACGGCGGGAGGATAGCGGAGAAAGAGGGATGGGAGATGGCTTGATGGGGGGATGGGGGAGAGAGCTGAGAGAGAATAAGGAAGGGAAAAGGGAGAGAGTAAGGAAGAGGAAGTGAGGGAAGGGAGGAGAAGAGAATGAGAATGAGAGGAGATGAGGTGAAGACGGGGAGGAAAAGGAAGAGGAGGGAAAGACGGGGTTGTTAGGAAGGGAGGCAAGGAAAGGGACGAGAGGGAAGACAAGAAGGAAGAAACAAGATATTGAAAGGAAGAGGGAGAGAAGAAAAAAGAATGATTAATGAGAGGAGAAACTAAGACTAGCCAAGTGGTGACGGAGGAGTAGGAAGAACCTGGGGAAGGGATGATGATTTACCTACAGAGGTGATACTGAGCGGGAACATTAACTACGGCAATACTTTGAACACAATTATGGGTAAATAAATATACTTTTTGCGAGGCTCTCTTAATCATATGACAGTTTTGGGAATGCTTACTATTTACTATATAATATGATAAGTTTCCTTGAGTTTGACAGTTTGTGGATATGTCAGAAAAGATTATTCCCGGTATAGTAGGTAACCTGAACATCCTTTTTTAGTTGAACTTTGACGCTACAGTTTCCAATGATTCTCCTTCTAAATTATAAACAAATCCTTTTGAAAAATAATACAAGTGTTCAGTTCTTCACGTGAAATCCTAGCACCACTGTCGACCTAATTCTGCGACTGTTGCTGGTGCGATTGGTATAGGTCGGTGCATACTGTAGCTACATACCAGGGTTCGAGTTCGAGTGTGTGTGTGTGTGTGTGTGTGTGTGTGTGTGTGTGTGTGTGTGTGTGTGTGTGTGTGTGTGTGTGTGTGTGTGTGTGTGTGTGTGTGTGTGTGTGTGTGTGTGTGTGTGTGTGTGTGTGTGTGTGTGTGTGTGTGTGTGTGTATGTGCACTGAGAAAAGGGAACGAAGAAAGGCTGAAAGGATGGGAGGGCCTTATCAAGTTTTTATCTGGTTGCGATCGGTTAACTGACTGTTAGTATACAAAGATTCATTAAATTCGTTCAGATATTTAGGATTCGACGGTAAACCGACAAACGGACAGACGACATAGACACCAGTATTCAGTTACGGTATGAGCTGCAGCCTTAATCAAATAATACCACCCTTTAAGTTCGTTCTCACAGGTAATTACTGCAGCATAATCTTTGTGTGGCCTACGATTCATATTTAGTAGGGAAGAGAATGTCTCGGTTTTCTGCCATCTTGCGCTGCTAGTATTCTGAGTCCTTTCAAAGTGTCTTATTATAATCACTTCACTTTTTCTTGTCGTACAAATTTCGTCTTTCTATTTTGAAGGTTGAGTTGTTTCAGTAGATTAGCAATAGAATATGATGCTAGTCACGAATAAGCGATGTGGATAGGATGTAAATCAGTAATACTGCCTCTTTCTGTAACTGAGTCAGGTGAAAAAATCAGCAAAAGGCTAATAATATGTGTCAGTTTAAGGTGAAGGAACTATAGTCATTCGAGGAAACCCGGATGTTGCAAGGAAAGTACGACATCCGCGTTTATCATCATTACTAGCCAAGAGTGCAATAATTAAAAGAAAAATAAAACGTTAAAAGAGGTAGGAGTGAAGAACTGTGAAAGGGGAGGCTTAATTTGCAGTGTCTTTGAGAGGATGTTGGTAATTAAGCGGGGACCTGCAAATTGTCCTGCTACAACCTCCGTCTCCCGATGTTCCAACTCCACCCACATTTTTCCCACCTACTTTAACCCTACCTAGCTCCTCCTCACGGTTAGGACCTCCCATTTTATCCTTATTCTACTTATAAACCTTGATTCTTTTTACTCTGAGTCTCTTATCTTTCCCCTGTTATACTGACTCCCTTATCCTGCCCATCGCATCCTTTTCAGTCTACTACTCTCGATTTTTCATTCCAGTTGCTTCCCAAAGTCTATCCCCACCACCCTGTTTCCCTTAGCTGGTTCCTCTCAACAAACACCTCACATTTGCCACCTCTCAGTTTGCTCCTATACCCTGTCCCTCAAATTTTTACTTCTTCAGCTCCTTCCTCACAACCTGCCTTTTCAGCCTTCTCACAGCATCCACTCCTTATCAATCTTGTTCTCTCAGCTTCCTCCTCTTGGTCTCCCTCATGATCAAATTGTATCACCCTTACTTTGTCTCTCTCAAACTAGTATTTCCCTCAGGTTGGCTCTATCCCTACCCTTTTCGCTCTCTCTTACAAGCTACCATTCTCAGTCTGTCTTTTGCAATCTGTCATTCTCAGTCTGTCTTTTGCAGCCTACTCTTCCCAGCAGGGTTCTCTCTGCTTACCCTTTTCGGTATCTCCCAAAGCCTGTCACTTTCACTTTGTTTTTCTCAACCTGCTTCACTTGGCCTGCCTCTCTCATCGTACCCCTCTCCCTCGTGCCTCTCTGCCATCCTAGCTGTCTATCTGTCTCTGTCTGTCTGTCTGTCTGTCTGTCTCTCTCTCTCTCTCTCTCTCTCTCTCTCTCTCTCTCTCTCTCTCTCTCTCACTCACTGTCTTTCCCAACCTACTTCCTTGAGCCTGCTTCTCTCTCAACCTACCCCTTTTAGCTTCCATCTCAGCTTACCAGTATCGCCAGGCTGCGTGCACTCGCCTGACACACTCCCGCACACGATAACATTATGCTAAACACCAAGCACGAAGGTCCGAGCGCTGAAAGAAACCTACAAACAGTGCCTAAAAACCGTACATTGCTGGGAGTGAATGCTGAATAAAGGAACCATCAGAGGGACTTTTGTTGTAAGGATCAGCGTCTGGAGGGTCGGATATCGGCTCTTAAGGACCACTGGGCTTCGGGTCAGGGCTTGAATGGGGTACTTATGCCCCTGTTGGCCGCGGGTGCCCATGTAAGGTTTAGGAGCATTGGTGTTGGTGTGCCCGATAGCGGAGGTGATAAATTCCCGCTCCGTCCGTGATTGTTTTCGGAAACGACGACATGGGTTATAAATAAGGACATTCCAGGTCTGTTCCGTACTTTCCAGCTTTGGTCATGGAGTTTTGATCGCCTGTCGCTTATGGAGAAGGCCTGGAAATCTGGAACTGGGGCCGGGGATATTTCTTTTCACTCACACGAAACTGGATGGCACAGACCGTCTTCCAATGACACACCCGCTGCCAGACGAGAAAGGGTGAGTGAGATATGGAAGCCTCTTACTCGTCCCCCTTCTCTTACTACTCTTGGTCCTGCTCCTTCTTCCCCAGTCGCTCCTTCTTGGCATTTCCTCCTTTTATTACTTTCCTTTCTTATTCTTCGTACCTCTAACTGTTAAACCCTTTCGCTGCCACGGACGTACCGTACTTGGGTACTAATAAAATGCAGAGCACATCATTCATGTTAGGGAATTTTTAGCTTATCACGGGTTAATCGAGACAACTTAATATTCCTTTAACTACAGGTATTTCCCTTAGCTGAATAAAATCGTCTTTTGGTAGCCTGGGTAAAATAAAATGTTCATGGAAAGCGTAAGAGTTAATCATCCTTCCTTCTCTATACATTTTTCATCCTACTTTTAATTACCCTTCATACGCTTACTCTTCCTCTTTCTTCTTTCTCCCCTACTCTTTCTTTCCCATACTTCGTCTATGATCTTCTTTTAGCTCTGACATTAATCCTACTCTGATATTTCATCCTGTTATTCTTCCTTCTCTAACCCTGCATTCTTCTCCCTGATCTTCCATATGCTCCACCGCATTTCTGACTCTTATTCTTTCATCTTCCTTCCTTTTTTTTTTTTACCAACCTCTTTCGGTGTTATTCTACCTTAGTTTCTCTTACTCCTGTTCCTATTCTTCTCATTTCTTTACTTCCTTCTCATACCCCCAGCGGAACTTTTCTTTCTTTATTATTTCTTTACTCATTCTTCTCTCTCTTCCAAAGTTAATCTGCAGTCCACTTTTGGCCGCTTCATTTTCCCTGTCACTGCCACTTCTTTCAGTCCACCTTTTCCTTTTCTTTTACATCTCCCTGTCCTTCCATCGCAACACCTCCACACCTAATTTTACTTCCGCCGTCCCTCCTCTAATTGTTCTCCTCATTTCCTTTTCCATCTCTACGTACTCTTTTTAATCTCTGTTCATTTTGTTCCTCCTCCTCTTTATCATTCTACGCTCTTTACTTCTTCATTATGCTCTCTTCTTCTAACTTCATTCCTCTTCCTGCTCTTCTTGATTATTCTGCTCTCTCTGGTCCATAAAGCTCTCCTTCCCTCTTCCCTTCACTCGCCTTTATCTCCGTCAGACATTCCATTGGTAGGTCATTTATGGGTCGTCCTTCGGTAGTGTTAGTAGCTCAGCGATTTATAATTCCTTGGAGGATAATCTGATTCATGTGTCGTGTGGCCAGCGATGCAGTCAGTACCGGGAGTAAGGGAGAGGGATTCACAAAACTACATACGATCGATTTTCCTGTCATAACTTTAGCTTTGTTTTTCAAGGAAGAAGTACAGGCATGGGAAGACACAGCATTCTCCTTTCCTCGTTCTTCCTACAGAAAAACAGATACAGCCTACGATAAATTTACTTTCGCGACTTCGATTTATTTTCGTAAGTGGAATAGGAGACACGGCGAAAATTAGAGTTACGACCAGGAAATGATCGTACGCTTGTGGCTCTGTACCCAGGGCTGGATTAACCCCTTCTGAGCAACTACGTCATTTTTACTTGATATTTGATACCAACAGACGATTTTCATAGTTTAGGAGGCGCCTCTGTTACTAGAAGTTTAATCTAATCGCTCCAGTTCAGGAAAAAATAGCCTAAGCTAAACAAAATCGTCTATAGAATGTAAGAGCAAAATATAAAAGGGGTTCTCGGGGTTGAAAGGTTTAAGTGGCAGCCTGGATGACACACGTTCCAGCTGTACGTGACATTAAATAAAAGTGAACTAAATTCGCAGGAAGAAAGTATCAATTTACGAAGCCTTCATGTCCACTGTGTCACGTCGATTCTGACATTACACTAGCACTGTAATTCCAAGTCAGTGTACTGTTTTACCTATTCTTCTACGAGGCCTTTCCTAAGTCGAATTAAGCGGTCTACGGTAGCCACAAATATATGTATACTGATATAAAGGCGTCAGCGTATACTAAAGAGGTTGATGGAGATTGTTTCACTGCTCGAAGTCTTCCCTGGTCTACGTAATATATTCTGGTGTGTGTGTGTGTGTGTGTGTGTGTGTGTGTGTGTGTGTGTGTGTGTGTGTGTGTGTGTGTGTGTGTGTGTGTGTGTGTGTGTGTGTGTGTGTGTGTGTGTGTGTGTGTGTGTGTGTGTGTGTGTGTGTGTGTGTGTGTGTGTTTCACTAGACTACTGTATAGTCAAAAAGAGTCGCCGAAAGTACACACCACAATTTACGTCTCCCTCTCGGCGCTACCAGTACTTAAGCACCATACGTCAACCTGGAGAAAATTAAAGCCAGTCCCTCCTCGTGATAAAGACACATAAATTCAGCGGTAAGACGACGCTAGAATCTGTATCGAGGCTCCTCAAGACGCTCCTGCAGTTACACCGACCAAGAAATATCAGCTTAAGGGAGACATTTGACGGAAATGGTAACAGAAGTGATAAATAACCATTACAGATTGGGGAAGTTTCTCTTAAGCTGAGTAAAATCGTCTTGTTTTACTGGGAATAAAGTGATTAAAGGTTTATCGTATAGAGGACATTATCTCAAAAAAAAAAGAAAAAAAGTCATAGTATTAAAATTTAGCACCCCTGGTAAGACAGGAGAAAACTGAAGTTATCTAGAGTATCTCCATCGTGAAATGACATAAATTAATTCCAGTCCTTTCAAGACGCTCCTGCAGTTACTCCCAGTCAGAAATGTCAGCTCTGGGGAGATTCCTGGAGGTGAGGTACTTAAAGGAGGCTATACATATACGCTTTACAGATAGAACAGTTTTCTCCTAAGGTGGTTAAAATTGTCTGGTGGCACTAAGAAAAAAGAAATGACATCAATGTATCGAAAGACACCCTTCAAATAAGAACTAAGACTGCGAAGGCCTGTGTTCAGTCCCCCCCTTTCCCCAAGACGCCTCAGCAATAACAAATTTCAGTGTAAGGCGGGCCAGTGGTATGATACGTGAGGTGATAAGAAGGAAGCGTTAGCAAATGCAAGTAAAGATAAACTATATCCCGCATTTAATGAAACCAACAGACTTGCCGAAAGCCCGCATCACAAATTCTCACTCCCAAACTTCAGAGTCATATATCACCATCATCATCATCATCACGACCTTTTCCCACCTGAAGCTTGGGTGAGGACAAGTACTCAACACCCCAAGCAAACCTAGAGACACTTAAAAACCTGCCCCTCCCCATGAGAAAGACACATAACTTGATTGGTGAGACATCGAGAGAACCAGTGTCCATACTCCAGCAGCTATACGGAGCCAGAACTAGTGTGGTTGAGGAGACTGGCATGAAGATTAGGTGGTTAATGAAGCCAGTATATTAATAACAAGAGTTCAGGAAAAGACTGTTGTAGAATGTCGTTTGATGGAAGTATGAGTATAATAAAAGACCTAATCGTACAGAAGGCATTGACTGAAAAAAAAAAATATATATATTGATAGCATTCACACCCAACGTAAACCTGGAGAAAATCAAAGCCAGTCCATTACTCGTGAAAAAGCCAGCCTGTCCTCGTAAAAAGGAGACACAAATCGGGCTTGGCAGTGGAAGAACCTGTGTCCATTTCCCTTCAGTGACACGGAGCCAAGAATGTCAGCGAGGAGGGAGACGCATGGATGACAGGGGAGTTAGTTAATGGAGGATAATCCCTATAGTTTTGGAAGGAATGGTAGTCGAATTAAGTTGTCTTGTTGTAAAAATAATACAATACAATATATAAAAAAAGGCAGCCTGGAGAAAAATCGTACCAGTCCCCGTCCTCGTGAGAAAGACGTATAAATCGTGTGGTATGACAATGGAAGAACCTGTGTCCATTCCCCTGCAGTTACAAGGAGCCAGAAATGTCAGCGTGGGGGAGGCGAGTAGCATGATAGGTGGGGTGATAAGAGGGCCGTGATTACAAGGGCCCCGATGGCATAATGGAAGGAAGGACAGTCGACTACGGAGATCTGCCTGATAAAGGGGCGGCGAGGCTCAGGGCATTTTTAAGAGTGCTGGGTGGACTGAGGTAGCGAGACGTAGAGCTTAGAGCACATGTATTAAAGAATAAGGGTAAGGTAGAGATTAGAGCTAGGAAACTGATGTAAAGTGAAGAGCGGAGGCGCAGAGCTGAAAAAATTTTAAAGATAAGTACACAGTTATGACAAAGCTATACGTAGAGATAAAGAGCACAGACATCTGAGAATAGGAAAGGTGGAGATTGGAGCTAGAATATTAATGTGAAGTGAAGAACCGAGGCTTAGAGATGAAAAATTAAGATACGTATACAGTTATGATGAAACAAGACAGAGTTACAAAGCATAAACATCAGAGTACAGAGGTAAAGGTGGAGAATATGACCACAAAATTAAAGATTTATCGAGTGAGAAGCGATGCGTAGAGGTTAGAGCATAAATTAGAGCACAGCGGTGAGAAAGGCAAGAAGGTGAAAGGTATATGCATTAAAAAACGAAATATATAGGCTAGAACACTGACAAAGATTAGAGATAAGGCAGTGCATAGCGCCGGAGAATCAAAGACATATGCGAAACCCGGAGGACAGAGAACGAAAATAGGAGATACAGAGGAGACGAAGGCTAGAACATATATTAGAGATTACAGGTGAGATATTAAGGTAACAACACAGAAATTAGAGAACAGATGGGAGGCACAGACCAGAACAAGAAATTATAACATACATAAGAATGATACTGGAGAGAACACGAACTATTTAAGAATATAAGTAAGAAATTAGAACAAAAGGAAGACTGGCATTGGAAAATCGAAATTAATGAAAGAATGAGGAACAAAAAATGGAAAATGGAGATGAGACGAAAGCCAGAGCACTGACAAAAAAAAAAAAAAAAAAAAAATAGAAGCTACGGATTAGATACAATTATGCTGACAGAAAATGAGAAAAAAGTGAAAGTAAGTTTGAACAAGTAATGTCAAGACTTTATATGAGACAGGCTGAATCGAGCATGAAGCGATAAAGAATACAGACGGCGGAGATTACAGCACAAGCTTCAGACATTACAGCTTAAGGCAACAGCATGGATATTTCACGTACAGGGTTGACGTGGAAGTTGGAACTTTGGAAATTAGAGCTGGAATAATAATAACAATAATAATAATAATAATAATAATAATAATAATAATAAAAAGGGGGCAACGGATGTTAAGGTATGGAAATCTGAGCAAGAGTAATTAGCCAATAAAGGCGACAGATGTTACGGCATGGAAACTGCACGAATGGTTAGAAAAAAAAAAAAAAAAAAAAAAAAAAAGGCTGATGTTAAGGACTCAAAATAACAACTTAGGTATCAGACAGAATTTAGAGCACATAAACTGGCGAATATAGATGAGGTATTAAGGCAAGAAGGATTAAACTCAAGCTGGCGACTGCACGAGGGTCATTAGCACCTTCACCAAGAGGACGGCTTATTTAATGTATTCTTGCTACCGCCTGACGATTTTATTCAGCAGAAGGGAGACTTTTCGACTTGGGGCAGCTGAGATGACGTTTTCATTAACCCTTTCCATGCGAGATTTTTTTTTTTTTCCCGAAATTGAAGAAAGTTGCATGAGTGTGGCAAGATAATAACATTAATGACGTCATTCAACTGAGTGGATATAGTCAAGCAAAAAAAAAAAAAAAAGAAAAGAAAAAGAATGCACATGCACTAGAAAACGACCCACAACAAATTATTTGCAACCAGATCTGAGTTGGACAGCTGGGGGAACACGGACTCCCGGAAAACAAGCTCTGATCAACAGTCTGACCGGTCCGGGAATCAAACTCACGTTCTTTCAGTTGCAAAATTCGAAGTACTAAATAGTACACCAAAATTTTCCCCTTATTAAAGCTGTACCACAGGCATTACAGTGCACAGGTGAAACAGTGGTCAGAGTACAGAGGTGAGACAAATGTCAGAGTACAGAGTTGACACAGAGATTAGAGTACGGTGGTGGAACAGGGATCAGACTACAGAGGTTAGGCAGAGGTCAGATTACAGAGGTGAGACAGAGACCAGAGCGCTGGCAGGAGAACCCCGAGATTAATGACTAGTGCTTATACCGCGCCATCCTATAAATCTCTAAAGTCTACGGAAGCATAACACCACCACGCCTCCGCGAAGACAGGTACGCAGATCTTCCATAGAGTGAGGAAATGAGTGACAGTGGGGTAATTATCGGTTTGAAATAGGGGTATTGTAGGTCACACTTATTTTGCTCCACTGTTGGGGTAAATCCGTAAAGTTTGGCCTTTTTTTTTTTAATCTCTACTTTTTGGAAATTCACATAAATTTCAGTCGCATCAGAGGATCTCCAAACATTAAGACATAAGCTACCCACATCCAACCAAGCTAACTTAGCGTAACCGTGAAGCAGTGTACCTGAGACCTAACCTTACTAAAACCGATATACACTCCGGTAATTATTTGTTCACTATATGCAAAAGCCGCTGACAGGAGGCGGCAACGTTCTTCTTTAAAGGTTGAATGCAAACCGGGAGGCATTAGATTCTGATGTGTCGCTTTGTCCGAACTTTCGCTATTTCTGCCAGGTCTCTTTATCGTTGGCCAACCAGGGATACTGCTTGTACACATAATATTATCAGATCAGGAGGGGAAAGGAGTATAGACGGACAGAAGCGAGCATATGAAAAGTAATATCAAGAAAATAATAACCTGAAATAAAACTTTAGACTGCATGCATCATATCAACGGGAAGGTTAGAGTTAGTATGCAATTAGGAAACACCAAAGGAAACTCTCTGTGCCTCTTGAAAAGAGGAGGGTCAATGCAGCGATACGTGATTTCCTGGGCTAGAGGAAAACAACGCAATCAGCACTACCCATGTGTTCTCTGCGTGCCTTAAAAAGATAATGAAAGAGGCGTGAGCGGGGATTCGAATTCTTAATTGAACATTTTCGTATTGCAGCCCTCTTTGGCACCACTCGCTGTAGATTTTTTTTTCTTCCAGGACGATAACACATACATTACACCTTAACCCAATCTACTGTACCCTGTTCTAGTCTACCCTTATCTAATGTCAACTAACCTACCCTATTCCAGTGTATTTTAAGGTAATCGTCTAAACTAACGTAGGCCTTCCTGGAAAAGAAAAGCGCCCCACTCGCTGCAGTTCGAAAATTTGCCTCCTGGTTCTGGTATAAGGCTGTGATGGCCCTACCGCCTGGCCATATGTGGTGCAAGCAGCCTCATAACTCTGACGGCACGGGAGGAGGCAGATGGAGCTGGGAATTCCTTCTCCTCTGAGTCACGTCCCTAAAGAGATCAAGGGACTATGCTACTGATAAGAAAAAGGGCTATGGTGATGAAAATGAGAGCAAGCTAGTAAAAAGATATTATCAGAGAAGTAAGGCATTAATTCCTACACCCAGGATATTGCTTACTAAAGCCGAATGAAATCGTCTGGTGTTAGTATAATCGGTGTATTGCCAGCTTCGTATGCACAGGGTAGGGTTTCATGTCTCCGGAAAACTTTGGGTCCTTTCCTGGAGTATACGCGCTTCCCTGCCAGCCAGTCCTAAGCCAATTTGTTGCAGAGGTTTAGTCAACACCGAGCTGCGGTGATGAGGAACGAATTAAGTGTGATCTCTCTTCTTCTCTTTAGAACTGGACTGATGAAGTAAGGATACGTCCACATTACAAAGCTTGCACCCTTTTTAGCCTCCAGGTCTAAAGGTTGGTTCTTACCCAACAGGTGTTCAGAAGGGGACATCATCAAAGCCCAGTGTAGAAGGAGTATACCTGCAAACTATCGAAAATCACATTGACTACAGTTCTTTCACCTTAACTTGGTCCAGATTTTCGTCTTTTTGTACCTTATTTCACGCAGTTCAATGGCCCATGAAGGCAAAACTAGGGCTCTACATCCGTCCCATAGCACCTCTTTGTGACTAGCATCGTAATCTAGCGTTAATCTCTTGTTACATCCAAGCATTCAAGGTGGATGGATGGCAACAGTTAGAGTGAAAAAGGTAGAGTGAATGGATAAATGGTTTCTTTCACTAAGGCCTGTATCGGTAGTTCTGTTTTCTCGACCTACACACACACACACACACACACACACACACACACACACACACACACACACACACACACACAGAATAGCAATCCTACGAAATACGCATGAAAATCCAAAATTAAACGATAGAAAAAGCCAAGAATCAACGAGGAAAACAGATAGACGAGATGAGAGGAGAAGGGTGTGAGATAGTGATCAGAGGAGCGGAGGGTAAGGCAGGAGTCACGAACACCACCATATACAGGGTTGGGAGTAATTTCTCAGCTTATCTCTTTACCTGAGTCCCCCCCGCCAGGTATTACCATAAACCTTCTTAATGACCAGACGCTTCCAGGCTTCGGGGGCGGGAATGGGGGCTGCCAGAACAGGTTAGTCTATTTAGCAGGAGAGGTTTCCCCAGAGCTGATTAATATAGTTTAGTAGTGGTGAGAATGATGTGGAGAATAATTATCGTAAGTAGAACGTTATCGTAGTGGAAGAAAACGGCAATGGTCTAGGATCATCGTAAAGAGTCATTGTGATAAAGATGGGTAATCGTAAGAGAGAGGACGTCATTGTAATAGTCATCGTAAAGGAGAAGGCGTCATCGTAATACGTTATCGCAATACAGAAGTCATTGTAACAGAGAAGGCCGTGACTGAAAAAGAGAGAAGATATCGCATAATACAGGGAAGATATAATACAAGGAAGTGATCATCGTACTGGAGAGATGACTGAACTGCTCCTCACTCCCTCAGTGTAGAGTCTCTCAAAAGCTATTAAAAACAAAATTCAGACGGTAACACAATGCAGATACAAAATACGTCAACGCAGTGAAGGGGCTAAGGCACCGATGTTTGAGATGTGTTTAACTTAGAGAATCTTGTTGAGACAAGCTGAACGTTGCTGTTGTGGCCCCGGACTCAGAACGTGAACCCAGTGGACTGCAGACTGAAGTTATCATTCTCCTGCAGTCCACCATCCTCCTCTCAGGGATCAGGGTGAGAACTGAGGGACATTTATTTAAACAGTCAGAAAATCCACCTCGTTATGTCTGTGCCACCACGGGAAGGCGCTCCTCTCCAGCACCAGAAATGGCGAAGAATAAAATTAAAGAAGTTTGAGAGAATAATAAACAGAAGCGAGTTAGAAGACGTGAAGGCTTAGAGGGTTACGGGAGTTTGTTCTTTATAGTTAGATTATCGGAAGCCTCTCCTAAGATGAATAAACTTGTCTATCAGGAGCCAAAAGTCAAAGATTTTTCGAGTCTTGAAGCGGTTACTGGCGACAGATATTAACCATTAGAGGACGAGACACCTTGCAATGTGAATACAGCCGGCTGCTGGTAGGAGGATTAAAGATTTTTCACAAGACTAAAATGGTTTAGGAAATTAGAATGAGAAGACTCGGAGGAAACAGTAAATAATAATCTATTGGGCTTGAGAGGCCTTCTAGCACGTCTTCCTTAACGATAAATTAGGCACAATACGCTTTAGTATTCTTCACGTTAATTAGATCTTTCCGATATGGGGATGAAATATATATATATATATATATATATATATATACCATACAAAGAAACAGAAATATTTGCGTGGATATGTAAACAGACTGGTAAGGAAGAAGTGATATAGAGTCTACTAAACTGACAAGAGAAAGGCACATTAACTTCCCAAATAGGACCTATTGTAGTGAAGGATTAGTAAGAACTCTCCATGTTATATTCTATCCTTACCACCGCCAGGCAGCTGCATTAAGCTTACGGCGGATCTCATCGTCCTAACTATGAACAAGACATCACAGCACACAAAGGGTAAGTTTCTGTTGAGATAAGAGTTCAAAGTTCCAACTCCCGTCAAATCAACTGATAGTAAAGCACTTGGGTTGGCTCACACAACACACACAGAAACAAACAAGATGGATTAGGTATGAAGGAATATGCTAGCACGAGCGAAAAAATTCTAACGTAAAAACTAAAAAAATAAAATAAAATAAAATAAAAACAAGGAAAGAATTGTTAGTCTACACAGAAGAGAGAAAACAAGGCGAGCAGGGGAGAGAAAGAACAATATGTAAACAAGACTTGGTACGGAAGGGTATGTGAGCACGAGTGAGATGTTCTAGGGTGAAGACAGCTGATAGCACAGAACATGGGTTTAAACGCACGGAAAAAAAAAAAAAAAAACAGAAAAATGGGGTTCGGTAAAGGAAGATGCGTGAGTAAAAGCAAGCACTGTTCCCACGCGAAAACAACTGGCAGCAAAGTACTCAGGCTGGCGTGCGTGAATGTCAGAAAACCTCAAGGAAAATGGACTAGGGGGACGGACGAGACACTGTTCTAATGTCAAAACAGTTTACACGATAGGAAAAGCATTTGGACTGAAAAGAGAAAGAACCTCAGGCAAATGAAAGAGATTCGAGAAGGACGAAAGCGTGCATGGACGGGGGAAGGGAAGATGTTCTAACGCCGCAGCAACTTAACACACGGGACTTCAGTTGGTGCACACGGAAAATGCAGACTTCCTGGTACGCGAGGATAGAAATTTCGCAACATCTCTTTCATAGCTGTTTATTTTGCATATTACACCTCTTTATCCTCTAATGCACTACCGGGGCAATCTGTGTCGACAATAAAAGTATATAAATAGCATAAATGAGAATATTAATTTGTAGCAGGCATAAACAATTTCTCAGAGAAAAAGTTGCCATGAAACCTATAGTGCCACGTAGAATACAGGTCTAAAGAAGAGATGTCTAAGCACGGTCCAGTTGGTCTTTGTTTCGGTACGATAACGTAAAATTTACTGTATATTTGCTACCATCAGACCAATTTCTCTTCACTCAGGAAAGGCTTCTTCGACAAAAGAAAATAGGAACAATCTCACCTATTTCGCACAATACTGTGATTAGTTATTTTATTATTGTTTCTAGCAAAGCCAGACGATTATTCAGTTTAGGAGACTCACAGGAACTGACGGTGGCATGAATAAAGTAAAAATGATGTCATCGCACAGAAGAAGCATAATGATATCTGTATTAAGCATGAGGAGGAAAAAAAAATCCCAATTGACAAGCGAGAGATTTTTCAAGAATGCAATTAACTTTCTGTCGTAACTGTTTTTTTTTTTTTTTTGCAAGAGGGACAAAAAATGCATTGTGCGGACTCCTCCCCTGTGTGTTGTTGTTCTTCTTGCAGAAAAAAAAAGTAGAAACGACAGAGGATTGGTCACAAATATGTTTCCTAATCTACCTCCTAGTCTGCTTTCAGGGCAATGACATGTGTTCGTATTCTCGTCGGTTAAGGAAACTCCCTAACACCTTTTCCTTACAGACTGATTTTTAGATACGACTAGTTAATATCAATTTGTATATTATTTATGATGAGTACAGTGGTATTAAAATGATTTAAATGACGCAAAAGAGGATTTGTAAAGCGTAATGTGCAAAATGAATCGCTTAGGCAGAGGTGTTAGGAGCTTCCATAACTGACGAAAATACGAGCCATGGCCTTGACCTGATGTGGATGTGACTCGATCGTCTTGTAAGAACATGGAGCTTACTTTTTTTTTTTAATGCAAAGAAGAAAGAACCAAAGGCCAGGAGCCCGCAAACAGCATGATCCCAACCATTTAGCTCAGGAATAACATGCTGCTAATTATATGTTTGTTTATCTATAAACATCCAAATTTACTCTCAGGCCTGAACTAGACAGTCCCAGGAGGTATTCAGTGTGGACAGTGGGTATTAGCTCCAAAGGTGGCATGTAAAGATATGTGGCACGTGGGAGTACTGCTGGGTCTCAGGGAACGGACTATCAATTCTTGGCCTGACCTTGACCCGATGTAGATATATAGGGAGCGTCTTGTGAGTATAAGAATAGGGTGTTTGCTTGGAGGAATGTCAGGTCTGGTGTTGGAGTAAAACGGACGCGAGGGAAGTTAAATATTGCGAACAATACTCCTTCCAGCAAACACGGGGACTTTTACGGCGAGAAAATAAGTAAGGTAACGCCAGCTTGGATAATTAATCATTGGCTCGTAAGCCAGGAAAAGGGAGATTTAGTTTCGGGTGTTCCTCTTTTGCTCCGAATGAAGAATTTTTTAAAACAAAAATATTTTTCTTGCATGAAAAAGACTGAGGAGATTTGTTTTCCGTATGGTAATAATAGTCTATATATATATATATATATATATATATATATATATATATTCTCGTATATTATCTCTTAAGTCTTGGGAGCGACGTAACAATTTTTCTCTCGCTAAGGCCAGACAATGTTACTCGCAGCTGGGGAAACCACCCAAGGTCTGAGAGCCAGAAACTCTCGAATTCTTAAGTCACGGGGAATGACTTATCTGTTTTACTCTGGGTAACGTCAGGTGATTCATTTAGATGCTGAAGAAAATTACAGAAATCTAGGATTTAATCCCTTCAAATAGAGGACATATTAGCAAATTCTTCCTAGCTTCTTACTATCTTATTTAGCATGTGAAAGGTTTTTCGAAATGTTAATACCTTCACTACAAGATGTCTCCTTTAAATTTAATATAACTGTCTAGAGACAGCATGCATAAAATGTAAAATGTGCATCTGATTCTCGTGATTAATGATGTCATGTCTGTGGGCTGATAATTCTTTATTCCCTTACCATACATGTAAGGATGTGCAAATTTCCTTCCAGGCGTGCGTGTGACTCCACTGTTATGGTGTGACTGGTGAGGCAAGTATCCAGCGCACAAAATTGGTGTGACGGGCAAACCTCTCCCCAAACAGGCGTCCTTTGTGACTTGGGTTTGCTGTGCCAACACCTCGACACCAACCACGCCGGATTCAAAACGCCTCCACACCCGCAACAACAACAAACCTCCACCACCCCCACCGATTCACCAACTTACGATCGATTGTCTCTCGTAACTAAGAATTTGATTTGCAGAAAGAAAAAGAGATATGTAAAGTTTCTATACTCCACTTTCCTTTGTTTTTTGTTTTCTGTATATACGTATCTAAGTTACGACACGGAATTAAGCGTTTGTTTAAATGTGGAACGCAGATCTAGGTCCGGATTGTAAATAACTTGCAGTCAAAAGCCTCTCGTATCTAAGACCTGTGTTCGGAAGAAGCATGAAAGGAGGGCTTAGAGATTTCGCTACTATTCCTTTGCAATAACATATCTTAGACGTCGTGGAGGGTATTCGATCGTAAGACTTTGTGAAATAGGACTGATGGGAGGAGGGGGTGGTTAATGTCCCTATCAGTCGTTTACCAGTCACATCTCTCCATCCGCAGCATAAATTAACGCACGTAGATTATTGGCAAAATCACTTAGCACTTTCGAGAGATAAATTTGATTTCTGTTATCGGGTTTCTTTTTCTAGCGGTTCCAGTTAAGGTGATATCCAGCTGCTTCCAGTGGTCGAGATGGCTCCCTATTCGCCATATTGAGAGACTTGGGTACTGATGCGTTGGGCCAAATTTGCTGGGATCGAGTACATAGTGAGTGCATGAGATGGCCAGGGTAAACACTTTCTATAAGGCTTGACAGGTACCTTCCTTCTCTTCCAGGAAATCTGCCCACGCTACAGAGTGGGGCAAGCGCTCGCCCACCACTCCACTGCATCTGCTTCACACTTGAGGTATGCTCGTCACACACTATTCTGTTGTATCTTATAAAAAAGCATAATTTATGGGGGCATTCCAAGCCTCCCTCAGCTTAAAGTATGGGTCCACAGAGGGAAGGGAATGGTAGAAGAGGTGAAATTTTAGAACTTTTGTCTTCGGCTGTACACAACTCATCCAACCTCATTCAGGAAGCGATCTACTAAAGCACTAAATTGAGGCGATAACACAGAGATTACAATCAACAATTTCGTAAAAAAAAAAAAAAAAAAAAAAAAAAGTCTTTGTTTCACCATTCTATTTCAGGAAGTGATAAGTATTTTTCTTTTCTATATCAGATTTATATTATATCCAGCCAGGATGGGGTGTGGCTATTTCAGTAGCCATTTTGTTATCTCTAAGGGAAAGTGAGACCTGTCTGAAGAGAAATACTGCAGGTTTAGTTAATAAGATTTGATACTGCATTAGATATTGATCTTAATCTAATATTACTCATTCATCAAGGTCTGTTAGTGTCTTGTACCGCGTTTCAGTAGGAGAACGGTGCGAGAAACTTAAAACGTAGATGACTGTTTCTCTATGCTTGTTCTGCCAGGAAGTACAACTGGTTCAGATAATTCGTAGACGCTTTGAAATATAGGACAGGGGTATCACTGTTGTCCGAATGGGAACATTAAACAGGACATAATGAGAATAATTTTCCCACTTTTGCATTTTATCCGTCCTCATTTTTGGATCCTACCTAGCTTTATCTTCATGTGGGAAAAAATAGGTCTGGTTAATGATACTGATGATGATGATGACAGGGATGATGATAACAGTGGTGGTGGTGGCAGCGAATCTTGAATTGACGTGAATACCATCCTTCCAACGCACAATACATTAGTCACCCAAACATTATTACAAGTTTGGAGGAAGATTTTTACGTTTTCTGCTCAGCTTCTCTGTGTTATTCCAGCGACTGTACGAATCTTAACAAAGCCAACTGTAGAGACGGCAAGCAAACAGAACCTTCGCAGCCACTGGGAGAGGTTCTGTGTCTCTGTATGTAAATAAACACCCTTAATAATGGAACGGGAAACGGTAGGGTATCAACGAGCCTCCTTCCTGCCATTATATACCTGTTGTGAAAGCGCGTATCTGGATTGATCAGTCGTTTGAGCAAGACAGCGAGATATTTTAGTCCCTATTAATGGCTTCTTCTTTTTACTTTTATTTTTACTTTTATTTTTTCTGCCCTCTCAAGCAGTATCTCAAAATGAACACACAAGACAGTGAGATACAGTAGTTTGCATTAATGAATTTTTTATCCTCCCAAGCAATATCTCAAAATGAATAATACAGGACAGCGAGATAGTCTGTAATGATGGCTTCTCTTATAACCTCTTATGCAATATACAAGACAGAGAGATAGTTGGAATTGATGACTTTTTTAAAAACTCTCTGAATACACAAGATAGCGAGATATTTTAGTTTATTATAATGACTCTTTATTTTGCCCTCACAAGCACTAACTTTAAATGAACATACAAAACGAGGTAGCATGTATTAAAGCTTTCTATTTTATCCTGTGAAGCAGTAACTCTATAGGAATATACGAGAGAGAGAGAGAGAGAGGTAGTTTGTATTAATAACTTCTTTTTTACCCTCTCAAGCACTAACTCAGAATATATACACAACTGTCCCGCCACCAGCTTCCGCTTTTAATCTGATAGTGTGTCCCGTAAGACAATGTGTGAAGGTTATCTGGGTGTTCCTCATAACTGCTTGTCGAACTATCTCTCTTATCTCTTTCTGCTGCCATTCTAGGGGTTTAGGGGCGAAGTGGAGGGAAGATAAGATATGAGGGAGTGTGTGGAGGGTGTGGATGCTGCACGGTTGCCTAGGATATACTCGTATCTAGGTTATCTAAGTGTGTCGTCATTCTAGGGATTAAGAGGCTGGGTGGAAAGAGATAGGATATGAGGGAGTGTGTATGGATGTGGAAGCCGTATATGTGGATTCTGTATGACTGCCTGTTATGGTCGGGTTGTGTTTTTACTTAACCTGGCCACTGAGGATTAAGATGTGGTTGCGTGAAGTTCAGTAAGCCTCAGTTCTGATGTGGATATAAATGTCTTTGGTTACTGTACTTCATTCACTTTAACTTGGCCCAGATATTCGTCTTTTTGCAGCTTTTTTCAAGGAACTGAAGGGAGAGAAAATGATAATGTTACAGCTCTACATCCAGCCCATTACACTTGTTCGCGATCAGCACCATATTCTAGCATTAATCTCTTCCTTCAGCTCAGTATGCATGATAAAGAGATGACAATTTTAGGCCTAGTTAAAGTGGACAGAGTATAGTCAAATCTACCACAAATCTGATAACACTCGGCCATCATCTGACCTAAAAAGGGGTGAGGGATCTTTGCCAAGTTAGAATAGTCGGAGTATAGAATGGTATGTTACCCTTTTAGTCGTCATTCCGGGAATTACAAATTAGGGAAACAGAGACTCCCAAACACCTCTGCCTTAGCGATTTATTTGTGGATATGGCCATTCAATATCCCTTTGTACGTTATTTACGCAGATATATGGCGACATCAGATGCTTTTATATAACAGTCGAGAACAGTAAGGTTTAAGCTAAATAAATTACTTAGGAAAAGGTATCAGGGAGCTTCTTGAATCGACGAGAGTGTAGAACGTGATATGTCTGACCGTATTCTCGTTGGCCTTGGAGCTTTCGCAACACAATCTCCTCAGCGATCTATTTTACCTATCACGCAACAATGTTCTCTTGTATATTATAGATACATTTATTGCCTATAATGAAGGATATAAATTGCCCACAAAAGAAGACTAGGGTATAATATGCTAAATAAATCGCCAAAGAGGAAGTTCTACGAAAATATACGCTAGTAAGAAAACGGCTTTTAGCATATGTAAGGGTAATGGATGTACGCTTGAGGAAAATATATGATAAGGTTTTTGACAAAGATTTAACCCTTTCATTATCACCAAGTCTTTGTTACACTAAATATATTAGTTTAATGGTAGTGGGTGGGTGGGGGGGGCATTAATGTTATGGTAGGAGCTGTATTGGTTGCATCCATGTTTGTCTGTTTGGCATGTGACCGCAATTTATTCCGATGTGTTAATTGCTTCCAGTTTATCTTCATCCTAAACCCCTCGGCTACGTGTATCGACAAGGGGGATCATTGGGCTGGTGGGGAAAATGGAACAACAGCTAATCTTTATCCTTCACAACGATGGATATCTCCTCTGTTGAAGGTAATCGTTTGTCAGAAAAGTCACCAGCTTAGAGAAAAGATCACAGAACTATGTAAAGCAAGTATTTTAGAGGCAATTTCTGTTAATTGAATGGAAGGGGATAGATTTTGCCGTTCACATGAGATGAAGTCTGGGGGGAAAAAAATCCGGTGTTATATAAAGAACGAAGTACTGTATCATAAAAAATTAAAAAAAAAAATGAAATCATAATCCTCTTACCATCCTAGTGTTTCCCCATCCCTTCTCTTTGCCCAAACCTCATTATTTTCCCATTCCTTGGTTTTCCTCTTTGTCCCTCTTCCCAGCCCATTTCATCTCATTCGTCCACTTTGCTCCTAAACCCACGTACTCCCCACCTCATTCCTTTCCTCCCCCCTCCCCACCATTCTTCACATCCTTCCTTCCCAAAATTCCTTTACTCCCCCTTCAACCTTGACCACACTCCATCTACTGTATTTGTCTCCCCTCCCGACTTCTCTGGTACACGTAGAGTTCAGTAAGAAAATAATAAGAAAAAAAAAGAAACAAAATATCTATGGAGTACACAAGAGCCATTAAGGACAATAATTTTTTCAACGTCTCAGAGGGCAAAAGGAAAACAAACTTCGTCCATGAAGTTAGCCAGTCCAAGAATCAAACTAGGGTTCCATCAGCTGCTAAACAGAGGTGCTAACACATCGCCAGCTCCCCTAGACCAAAGTTTCCTGGCGGTGTCTAGGCATTCTTTCGAGATATATTTCTTATTTTTTAATTTTGAGAAGAAACTGTCACTCCTAATTACCTGAAATGCACCGGTACTTGGTTCTCTAGTTTATGGTCCTTAAATCACCGAAAGAAAGCACGTTATGTTCTAATAATTGCTTTTTAACGAATGGTTTACAGTGTTATATGCTAATTATTGTAATAAAATGCTGTTTAACTTGCATGAATTCCTAGGCTCACCTGCACGACGGTGGATACACGTTGGCCATGAGTAACATAACGTTTTGATTTAAACTGGCTTTTTTTTTTTTTTATGTGTCCGACTCTAGGCAAAGGCTTCAGGGCCTATATCTTGGGGGTAGTAGCCTATCCCAAGGCCCAGTAGTCCTCCTACACCTCCACATGTCACCACTTCGGCGCTAACACCCACCGTCCATATTGAATACATGCTAGGGCTGTCTCACACAGGACTGGTGTATTGGTATTAGCGGGGGTATTTTTACGACATGTCGGCGGGTCATCTGGTAGATCAGGAAAGTCTGCTTTTTATGAAATTCAAATCCTTAAACTGTCCCCTGCCAATTAAGGAATTCGTAGAGAAGCCTGGGGAGACCTTTTTTCAACAGTGGATTGGCCAGGCTGATGATGATTATATATCATCATCATCATCATCATCATCATCATCAACAGCCGTTTGAGTATCCACTGCAGGACCGGCCTATCCCGACCGAAGCCAGGATTCGAACCTGGGTCCATCAGGACTGCAAGCCGCCTCTCTACCGATTCTGCCGGCTTACTTTGCATTACACGGGCTATTATTTTTTTTTTTTTTCTGGTCACTGTTATCGGGTACTACTTTATTCCAGTTGACTGGGATGCATGAGAGCAACAGTGTTTCATCCCAAACGGTAACAAATCTCTTTTAGAAACGGCTATCTAAAAGTAAGTATAAGATCTAGGCTTTGTTATGAAAGCTCTCAGGTCATTATTTGTCTCGATTTTCAGGAGTAACCCACTCACTAGCACATCACGTCAAACCGAAGGGGAAAAACACTGACTCTGCGTGTCCTCACCTGATGCTTTATGTGACTTCTTTTTCCTTCATACAAATAGCCTGACTAGCAGTGAATCTCTCGTTGTACTTGAAACTACAGCAGATAATTAATTTTTAACTCTCTGGTAGCACGTCTAGTTTTTTCAGATTTTCGCAGACAGGAGACTTGGGTATGTCAGAATGCTGCGCTGGCTAAATTTACCTGGTTTTATATGATGGAGATTTGGTCTTGACGAGGTGAAGGTGATGCTACACTGGTGCTTTAGGCGCTTGGTGAATTGAGAGAGAGAGAGAGAGAGAGAGAGAGAGAGAGAGAGAGAGAGAGAGAGAGGCTAAGAGAAGAGTGAAGGAATGGAAAAGGAGGGAGAGGAAGAGGAGCAGAAAACGAAGGAGAACAGAAGATGAACGAAAGGAAACGGGAGGGATGGGAGGAGGAGGGGAAAGAAATCAGAAGAAAGAGAAGGGACAAAGGGAAAGGAACTCAAGGATGCAGAGGAAAGAGGAAGACAGGAAGAAATAAATGAAATGAGAGATTGGGAAAAGGAAAGAGACTGAATAAAGGGAAAGGAAAGGAAAGGGAGAAGAGAGAGAGGAAAAAAAAAACAGGAAATGGAAAGGAGTGACATATGAGGGGATGAAGAAAAGGGGAGTCAAGGGTAGGGGATGAGGAAGAGGGGGTGGGGGTACAGGAAGAGAGAGGCCAGGGTAGGGGAAGAGAAAGAGAGGGTGGGGGTAGGGAAAAGAGAGCAAGGGTGTGGCAAATACTTGAATGACGGGGGTGTAGGCGAGATAGGACAGGTGTAAACAGAAACATCCTCCCCATCTCCCCACACCTACTCCCCTTCCCTCTGCCCTCCTTCCTATTTCCTTCCCCTCTGCCCTCCTTCCTGTTCCCCTAAATCCTCTCATTTTCCTTCCAGCCTCACCGAGACTCCCTTCTTCCATATCCATATCTTCCCCTTCCTTCCGCCCCCCCCTCTCCCCGTCATTCCCAGATGCCTAGTGATACTTCCCTTCCCATCCCTTATCCTCCTCACTACTCCCCTCTCGGCCTCCCCTCTCCCCCTCACTACTCTCCTTCAACTTTCTCCCCTCAGTACTTTCCTTCCTCTCTCTCCCTTCACGTCTCCCCTTCCCCCTATCCTCCTCACCACACCCTTTCCCCCTTCTGTCTCCACGTCAGCTCCCCTCTACTCATCCTCTCTCTCATCGCTATTCCTCTTCCGGATCTCCGTCTCCCCTCCACTACTCCGCTTACCTCCATCACTGCTCCCCTTTCTCTCCCCTTCCCACATCCACACACTCCCTTCCGGTCCTCCCACCCACTCCCCCCTTACTCCCCCAGATGTCCCCTGATACTCCCCACTTCCTCCCAACACCCCTTTATTTTCCGTGTCCATGCATCACCTCTCTCTCTCCCCGTCCATTACTTAATAATATCAATTTAACGATGGGAATCTTATCGCCACTTGGGTCCTTTATTATGCTGTTATAGTAATCCCGGACTGCGTGACTTTACGGTACGCTTTTTGCCGGGTTAGACAGAAGCATAAAAGAGAGCCGATGTGCTTGATTTAATAGGGCTGCGATGGAGGTGAGATAGCCTGCCTGTTGCTGTCTGACCGTTGAGGAGAAACGACGGTCCCTTAGTTTCCCGGTATAGGACCCTTGCTACCGTACGGATGCGGTGTCAACACTCTTAGCTTCCTTTTTTTTTAACTCTCAGGTAAACAAATTCGTCTGGCCTTAGGTGGAAAATAAAAATAAAGTTGTCCTGGCAATATGGAGTCAAATGTACCAGAATTAAAACTTTCCAGGCCATAATTATATTCCTCTCAGCTGAACAAATTCGTCTGTCAAGTTGGAATTCAGTACTAGAGTTGTTCCCATCATGAGGGGGTTAATTATACCCTTATTAACACAAGCAATTACACTTCTCTCAGCTAAATAAAATAATCTCACGTTAGGTGGGATGGAATACTAGACTTACCCCGACCATGAGGGTATTAGCTGAATTAAGAGGGGTTTAGTTTATGCCTATCGAGTGCACGAGAATCATGAAGGCAGATTATCAGTTCTAGGTCCAAGTCTTCCCTTAGAACATGACCTTCAGTAATCACTTTGCATCCAAGTTCCCATCTTCACTACTGGATAAATTGGGATATGTGGGAACAAACTGTATCCACCAGTCTGCCCAGCACGAGAGAGAGAGAGAGAGAGAGAGAGAGAGAGAGAGAGAGAGAGAGAGAGAGAGAGAGAGGTATTTCAACGGTAAGGTCTGGTCTGTTCTACTTACTGATTATGTCACTTCTAAATACAGCAGATCTTTACACCTCATTAAATACCTCTAATTATTTAATAACTAAGTGGCACGTTGATATACACAGGTTAAACAAAACACATCCACAAAATATAATGTAAACAAATATATAAAGACATAGATTTAAGATACAGATGTAAGGTAATGGGTGTAGAGAAAGCTATATAATTAGAGATAGGGAGATAAGCGGAGACTGCCATATAAAGATTTAAAAATAGGTACAGAGAAGCAGATAAAGAACGCATTTCAAACAATAACATATATATAGCGACAGGATATAGTTGTAAAAGATAGGTATAGAGATAGCTAAACAAATGAAAAACAGTTAGGAAAAGACATAAACATTAATAGTGATACAAATACACAGAGAAAAACAAATAAAGATCGCACTTCAAAACACAGTGAGGATAATGTGCAGCTTCCTTTCACTCCCTACAAGTCACTCGTAAAGGAAAGTATTATGGGAGGTGATGTGTACTTGAACGTGTAAGTTGTATGTGTAAATCATAAAACCTGAAGTGGATTAAATATATTGGTACCAGTAAAATGGCGGGGGACAGGGCGACGTGGAGGCGATTTGTTTGCGGTCACCCCGAACGGGATTGAGGCGTCTGGCAATAGATAGATAGATAGATAGGTACCGGTAATCGCTTCCTTATACCCAGGAATAAATATTGCACTGAATGGATGAAGATTGTGGATGAATGAAAATGGTTGATACGACTCATATGCATTCAAAATTATTATCGTTCTACAGAAGTGAATACAGAGACAATATAGTTCCTCATATGTCACTTCTTACTGTGTTCTGAAAATAAGAAAATTTGACATCACTCAGGGCTAATGGAATAACTGGAGGATCGTGTGAATGTAAAGAGCAAATGCAAGAAAGTATATACAGTACCGTAAAAGGAAGAATAAGGTCGAAGGAGAAGAGAGGTGCGTACATGTCTTCCTGCTAAACAACACAACACAAGAGAAGACATTAACAAGGAAAAACGTGAATGATAAACTGATATAACAGAGAAATCAAGTATCTTGCCTGAAAACTGGCAAATACAACCAAAGTCTTTGCCCCTCAGTTACGAATATTATTATTATTATTATTATTATTATTATTATTATTATTATTATTCGTGCCACTTCCAGGCGATTTTATCCATCTTAAGAGCGATTTCGTACTGAAGGGGTTAAGTAATAATGAGTTCGCCCCCTCCTGGGCTTAATAAGATCGTCTGGAGATAGCAAGAGTAAAACTTTAAAACATTATCATGGGGTGAATGGGTTGAAACTAATGAGGCCTAATTACAGAAATGACCCCTTCAGTCCGATAACGTTTTATATATTTTTAAATCTTGCTTCCTACAGACAACTTTACATAATTAAGAAAGACTTTATATAGTGATGGGGAAAAATGAAAGCTACATCTAACAGCCTCAGTTTCTCGTCAAGTGAAGAAAACTGTCTGGACGTAGCTAGAATAAGATGATAAAATACATCACCGCACTGAAGGGGTAAACTGGAGTAAGGCGTGTCTCGTATGCTTCGATATTTCAACGACGTGTCCACCAAAATATAGGAAGATACTTAATTTAATGACCGTACAGTTGCGAACAGAAATATCGGTACACTTTTTGGCACAGAAATCATGAAAGTCTAACGCAGTATTTTGAAAACGCCTTACGCGCTCTAACAATGGTATCAGTGGGTTTCAAAATGTATCGTTCAGTCTCTTTATCGATGGTAATGAAGTGAATCGATATTTATGTCCGTAAATATACCATACATATAATCTATCTATCTATCTATCTATTGCGAGACGCCTCAATCCCGTTCCGGGTGGCCACAAACAAATCGCCTCCACGTCGCCCTGCCCCCACCATTTCACTGCCCCGCTCCCAACTCACATCCCCCTCTCTCATATACCTCTCCACCCCATCCCTCCATCTCGTCCTCGGCCTCCCCCTCCCTCTTCCCCCCTCCACCTCACTCACATACACTCTCTTCGTCAGTCTTTCACCCTCCATCCTCTCCACATGGCCAAACCACGCTTCCTATCACATCCTCACCACAACGCACCTTTATATCCTCATTTGTCAGCCTGTCTCTCCATATGACTCCGCAGGCTCCTCTTAAATAACTCATTTCCACTGCTCTCACTCTTGACTTGTGCCCTTCCAACAACGTCCAAGCTTCATTTCCATATGTTAGAGTTGGTATCACAATACTGTCATGTAGTAACTTTTTCACTTCCATGCTCACTTCCCTGTTTATCATTGCTTTTAAGGAACCAGCAACCTTTCTTCCCTGCTGTACCCTTTCAAGCACATCACCCTCCAAACCTCCATCCTTACTCATCACACTACCCAAGTACTTAAACGTACTCACATTTTCCAATTCCTCACCATCCAACCTCGCTGTACATTCACTGACTTCACGTCTCTCGAAAACCATCACTTTGCTCTTTCCTACATTCACCTTTAGATTCCGTTTCTTACACACTCTCCCAAACGCATCCACCAAGCCTTGCAGCTCCCCTTCGTCTTCACTCAACAACACAGTATCATCTGCAAACAACAGTTCAGGGAGTTTCCAAACACTACCCTCTCTCACCAGGGCCACTCCCAACATCCACTACCCTACCTTGTACCTCTTTTATTACCCCATCCATGTACAGATTGAACAACCATGGAGACATGACACATTCCTGTTTCAACCCAACCTTCAAAGAGAAAAATTTACTCAGTTCATATAATGATAAATTTTACGAAGTGGTACTCAACTGAAGCTCATGTGATGCGGCGTGAAGCTGTGATCGAAGCCTCATACTCGGTCTCGGAAACTCCACACGTAAGACTGGAAGGTTTTGTTTTTATGCCTATCAACTGCACGAGGTTTGTTAATATATTCACTATGATGTATTTATATCGGTCCTTGCAATCATCAGACATTATATTCAACTAAGGAAGGACCTCTAGTACTGAATGAGTTAATGAAAGGCATATATATATATATATTTATATATATATATATATATATATATATATATATATATATATATATATATATATATATATATATTCAACTAAGGAAGGACCTCTAGTACTTCCAGTTCACGACGTCTTTCTTAAGTTGGATAAAATCGTCTGGAACTAGCAGGAATGAATTCAAAATCGTGTCCTCGGGCTGAAGTTTTTCCACAGAACACGATCCGCAGGAGTCGCTTTACATCCAGGTCAATAGTTGTACTGGTGGCTGAAGAGGGGTAAGGGAGAACGAAACTGATTTCACCAATCGGACAGGCGCGAAAGTTGAACTTGGCCTTGTCTAGTTGCATGCCGGAAGTGCTAGCCAATGTGCACATAGTAAAAACAAAACAAAAAGTGCCTTTATAACTCCTGCGTTCACAAGCTGACACAACGAACGAGGGGCCCATGAGGCAGTCCTGACGTGGTACCTCTGCTTATCTAAGGAACGGCTTCACGTACTCGAATCAAGTGGCTGACACACTGAACACAGTCAATACGAGCTGACACTAGCGCAGGGATGCAACATAGATCTTACCTGGAACAGACGCATCATTCTCTCCTGTCGAACAGATAATTTAGCGTTGCAGCAAAGTAATAGTTATGTTAAGAATGTTGAAATCATGCTTTGACGTATCACATAATTATAGCTTTATTTGCAGAAATGACTGAGTAAGAATCAGACATCTGTTACTTACATTACGGCACAGATAGCTACTGTAACAAACATACAGTACTTTCCACTATTGATATCTGTGGATCTAAGTCATACATTTTTTTTTTTTTTCATCCGAGAAAGAGCAAGAAAAAAATTGGGAGATTCTAAGCTCATCTTATCCTTCCTGCGAAAAAACAGATCATAGCTACGGCAGGGAATGACTCTTGTGTTTGTATCTGCATTGCTTCCTTCTCACCGCCATTAACTAGTGCCCTTCCCCTAAGTCTGGCAGGATACACAGAAGCGATAAACCTCAGCATTACTACTACTACTACTACTACTACTACTAATAATAATAATAATAATAATAATAATAACAACAAAAGTAATAATGATAACGATGATGATGTTACTGATACTACTACTGCTATTGTTACTACTACTAAAGATAATAATAATAAAAATAATAATAATAATAATAATACAATAAATACGCAAAGAAAAAACTATCTTATCCACTACGCATGGCTGAGTTATAGTAATAAGTCCCGGACCATATCACTTGCTGCCTCATATCTTCCTCGAGATCACCGCCCTTCATCTCTCTGGCACCTTGAGTTATGCTAGGATAAGTTATGTTAGGCTAGGTTATGCTAGGATGGCTTGAAGGTGTCAGATTATATTTCATTTTCTTTTTTTGCGATGGGAAAGATAGGAGGAATAGAGTGCAGAGGAGTAATAGAATCTCCCTCATCTTTTTATCAGCCCACCGCGAGAAAAGAGCCAGGTTTTTTCAGTTTTCCTCACTTATCTCCTTTGGATGCTGATTTATTCCATCCCAACCCTGCAAAGTTACGAGGCTCATCTCCCTATCAGCTTCCCTTATCTGTATCGTCCCTGAATTCTGTTATCTTTGCCGTTCTCCTTCTCTTCGCCCATCTCAAAAAATGGCACAATTCTTCCCAGTGTTTTTTATTCCTCTGTGTGAATGTGGTGCCTATTTTTGTCTGTTGTGCAAGAGTGGTGAGAGTTATTGGTTTCAGCGATCGTTTAGTTTTTCTCTAAATTATCATCGAGTAAAAAGTAATGTACCTTCTCTCTCTTTCTTGGTAGCACAGTACCCTTCGTTCTTGTCAATATATATTTTTCTTATCACATTATTATGAAAGAGAGATCAGTTACCCGTATAAGTCTTTCTACTTTGCATATCTCAGTCCGTTCAACTCGAGGATGTCAATTTCCTTGTTTATTCTGGTTATCCCATGATGGCCTGATATAGCTTAAAGTAATATAAACTGGCGGGGTTAAATATAAGCTTCATTATCTCTTTCGTTAACAAGTGGCTCTCCGAATGTAAATAAGAATCGCCTTTAAGCAACAGGAATGAGTTACAAAAAGCATTCTGAGGCTGAAGGTGTAAAGGGCGTAAAATAAGCTCTCCACCACTTTGTATAAGAGAGAAAAACATCACCTTCCGTCTAGTGATAGCCTTATTGAGACCCACAGAATAGTATGTATGGCAAAGGATTATTATTATGGTCCGAGTTTATCAAGTGGTTATCAGATCCTACCGACGCCTCGCAGAATCGATTCCAGTAGCTTTCTATTTATATATAGCTATTATTTGATGCCATATCCTGTAAAGAGATTCCCCCGACAAGCTGCACCACCTCCACAATCTCGACACATTCAGGCGTTTCCACCTAGATGCCACCCTTCCTTATACCTCCCCACCTCGTCTTTCCACCTCGTTTTTGGTCCTTTGCTTCTGCTTCCAATCACCACAGTCTCCAGCAATACGTAAGAAGAAATTTTTAGACTGACACACAACTCTAGTATATTTAGCAAACAATCATATCTTCACCTCATTGAAGATATGCTCTCTCTCTCTCTCTCTCTCTCTCTTGCATTTCCCAGCCACATTCATGATCCAACTTAGTGTACATCCATCCATCACACTCTTCAGAAGTTTAAGGAGAGGATTTGATTTTTATAGACTGTTCTTCTGACTCACGACACACTGCTATGTCTAACACTTTCCCAACCTCATTCTTGGTGTCTTCCTTCTCTTCCTTCCCTCTTAATAATTCCCATTCTCTTTTCTCCATCTCATTCTTGGTCTGCATCTTCTACTTCCAACCTCTACAACCTCCACGACTTAAGGAAGAGGAAATTATAGTCTCTTCCTTCTCATGACACAACCATCCTCCCTCACTTCATCCCACTCTTCGTCTAGCGATACGCATTCTTTGTCTCCAAATACTACTCTTCTTTACACTTTTACACGTTCTCGGTCTATCTCTTCTTCCAACCACAACACTCTCCAAAAACTTAATGAAGAGAATTTAAAGTCTGTCCCCCTCCCGCGACACCTTACCCTTCCCTACAGCTTCCTACCTCTTCCTTAGTCTTTCTCTTTTACGTACATCCACCTTACTCTCCAGAAGCCAAGGAAAGGGAAATTAGAGTAAATATTTTTAACTCCTGCGACCCAACCAGGGACCTAGTCTGCCTTCCTGCTGGGGCTGTAGTCTTCCCGGAGCTTTATACAGAAGGCATTTACAATTCCCATCTCGCTCTTACTATCTTTTCTGCATGCAACCCAGCACACCCTCCAGAAGCCAAAGAAGAGGAATACATTTAGACAGACACAGTACCCTTCTTTACATTTTTACCTATAGCCTCTCCATTTTCCTTGTTTTTCGTCTCTTCTCTCCCGCGATGAAATACTCCTTCCTCTCGATCTGCCTCCTCCTCTTAGACCGACCACTCTCGCCAGAAGCTAAGGAAGAGGAATGGATAAATGTGCTCCTCTCCTCTCTACCGATCCTTATATAGCGCTTCCTTACCCTGTCTCCAACTCCTCTTTAATTTGCTTCTATACCTGAAACCATCACCTTCTCTAAAAACAAACGAAGACGATTTTATAGTCCCTCACACAAACTAAGACAGTAAATAATAGAGGAGGACGAGTAATCCACGAACTCACTCGGCTCGTCCAACTCGTTCCTAATATTCCTCTCTCTCTCTCTCTCTCTCTCTCTCTCTCTCTCTCTCATTCTAATATTTCCTTACAGTCTCTCCACCTCTTTCTCGATCTACCTCTTATCTCCAGTTATCACACTCTCCAGACGCCAAGTAAGAGAAACCTATTTAGACATTTAACTTCCTACTTAGTATCTCCACCTAGTTCCCCATCTCTCCTTCTCCACATCGTTCCTGGTCAACCTCTTCTGCCTCCAAACCGCCATACTCTCCAGAATCTAAGCAAAAGATTATATTTATGGAGATACACACTTCTCCATCTAGACTCCCTACCTCCCACTTTCTTGGTCTACCTCTCCGAATAATTCCCATCCTTATTATTTCTCCACCTCGTTTTCGGTCTACCATTCTCTCCCTGCAGAAGCCAAGGAAGAGGGATTTATATCGACTGTTCAGGAGCCCACTCGAACCTCCCGCTGGGGTGTGGTCTTGGCCGGGGCTCCTCTCGATCTTTATCACCCCTCTACTTTATGGCCGATATTATTTTAGTGTTCCTGAAATTGCATATTAGCGCGGGTAATTGATTCTCTTGTTGATTCACTTTCCCGGGGACGGCTGGGGAACGGGACGGCTGGGGAACGGGACTGCTGCGGTGGTGATGGAGAGATACCGGGGGCCGTAAAATTCAGCTCTGTGAAATAATGGTAATAATCCGCCATAAACTTACGCCTGTGTATGATAGCAGTTTGCTTTATAGAATTTTTTCCCGGACAGAATTCACCGGAACATATGTAAGAGACGTGTTACACTCTGATGGCAATAGTATAAAATAAATGACCATATCGCGTAACTTTACAGAAATTCTTTAACAGAATTTACCAGGCTATATAAAAGCAAGTATGACATTCTGCTCAGAGTATTAAAAAAAAGACTACCCCTCACTGATATTTCTTTGCCTTCTAAAGTAAAACATTAATAGCCTGATATATGTTAACTGGCCTCACAACATATACTGTAGATATTGACACACGACTTAGTTAGATTTAGAGTATTATTATATTACTGTACTATACCCTTTTTATTTCAACTTGGCCCAGATTTTTGTCCTTCTGAAGCCTGTTTCGTGTAGTTGGTGGCAGAAAAAGACAATGCTACAGCTCCACATCCTTTCCGTAGCATTTTTGTATGACTTGCATCATATTCTATTGTAAATCTATCGTTAGGACTCAACTTTCAAGATGGAGAGATGGCAGTTTTAGACCAAGTTAGAGTAAAAAGAGTATAGTCGCAGTAAGAAGAATGTTGCATTATTATATTCCCTCCCGACTCGTACCATGATGGGGTTCCTGGAAAAGTAGGATTGTCAAAGTCTAAGGCACTTATTCTCCATGTTTCAATCTCGAACTTACACCCATTTAACAGAAATGTAAAATGCATCAACTAGACCTTTACCATAGTTGAGGAGGGTGTAAATTTTAATGAGTGAAGCGAAGTGGGCGTTTTCAATTTGTTTTTCAGATTCTTTTAAAATATCTTAGGTGAGACTAAGAAAATCTTGCTCATTGCTATACTTCTTCCTTTAGGTGCTCGAGTAATATGAGTGATGATAATAATGATGATGATGATGATGTACCGTAAGTTATAATAGCGGTAGTTTGTGAAGATGACGGTGGTAACGATGGTGACAACGCAAGTTACAGTTATTGCTGCTGTGGCCCCATGCTTATCAGAATGTGAGCCTTGTGGACTGCAGGCTAAATCTTCTCTCTTTCTTCAATCCAGTATCCTTCTTTAAGGCGATAGGGAGGGAGATGAGGGAAGCACGGAAACTGGGCACTGGAGCCACACTGTTATATTGCGTCACTACAAGAGAGCATCCACTTTCGGCACCACAGTTACGATGAAAGTAGTTTGTTATAAAGATTGTGGTAAACAGGGAGGGCAATGAAGATAAGAAAATAATGACTGCCACAATGAGGACGAAAGGGAATATGGAGATGATGATGATGATGATGATGATGATGATGATGATGATGATGATGATGATGATGACGATGATGATAATGATGATGATGGTGATGATGATGATGATGGTTATAAAGACGATGATGATGATGGCTCTAAAGATGATGATGATGAAGATGATGGTTATAAAGATGATGATGATTATAAAGATGACGATGATGATAATGATAGTTGTAAAGATGATGATGATGATAATGATGGTTATAAAGATGATGATGATGGCTCTAAAGATGATGATGATGATGATGATGATGGTTATGAAGATGATGATGATTATAAAAATGATGATGATGGTAATGATAGTTGTAAAGATGATGATGATGATGATGATGATAATGATGGTTATAAAGATGATGATGATGATGATGATGATGATGATAATGATGATGATGATGACAGTGAAAATAATATAAAAATCAGGGGATACAGGAAGTCTAATTGGATGAAACTAAACCCTTCCAGCACCGAATGTGTTTTCAATTTGATCTTACTAACACGAGACAGATTTCTTCACTTCACTTAAGACTTTTCGAGGTGGAACGGTTATATATCGTGTTCGCATATCCCTTCCCTTTATCCTGCCTCCCTTACGCGATGATGTATGAATTGGTGTATATGGTAAGGAGAATGAAATACAGAAGTACTTAGGCTGAAGAGGTTGAAAAAGTTATTAGATTAAAAAAAGAGCAAAATTCAGCACACACACACACACACACACACACACACACACACACACACACACACACACACACACACAAGCGCAAATTAATACACCTCATATTCCGTCAAACCGCGGTGATTGGAGGCGAAATGAGGAAAAGAGAAAAGGAAAGGGGTGGTTCTGAATGAAGTAACAGACGACTTTGGCGGTACAGAGCAAGGTAGAGAAACAGATACGGTACATGAGTAAGTTAGGGACATTAGCAAGATCCACCTCATATACACAATGAACGAAACAGTAAGACAATGAACAATGACTTTCGAGACCAGGAAATACAGTCTTAACAGCTCACCAATTTTCAGAATATTATCATAAGTTTCATAAATGTCTGACTGCTGAACAAAGTCGTCTGGTGGTATTTTGAAAATGAAAATACATTATTGGACTGAAGAGGCTAATCCATTCAGGACCTGAGATATATTTTATTTCTATTAACGCCATACAACATAATTAAGCACTGGAATGGCCTCTCGTTATATATCTATCTATTTATCTGTAGCTAGACTCCATAATCCCGCAAGAGGTGGCCGTGTGCCTTTGAGTTAGTTGTTTTACTGGGAGGAGCACTAACCCCTCCGCCAACCCACTTGTTGACACGTAAGGAACACGTAACGAATGGGTTCATTATATGGTTACCACTCACCGTTGTAAATCGTTTCTTAGCTTGCAGGAAACCATTAGGCTGGTCTCTCAGTATAAAACCACCTGAAAAGGAAAAGAAAGTAATTAAAAGATACAGGAAAGATCAGAGAAATAGGAAGAGAGGAGGGCATACAGAAAAATAATGATAAACGTGAAGGAAGGAGTAGGCAGCACTTCATCAGGTGAATGGATGATGGCCGCCTCCAACTGTTAAAAATAAAGTATCCAGCAACCCTTTCAAGACATGAGACAGATTTTGCTCTCACTAACGATAGATGATTTATTTTGCTTAAGAGTGGTCTTTCTTCGCAGAAGAGTTAACGAAATCTGTTTATCCGATATCTCTTTAGCAAAGATATTGCAAGAAGCATGAATCGGACAGACCCCCATTTGACTGAGCATATAATAATTACAGTAAGATAAAAAAAAAAATCAACTTAGCGGAACCTCACAAATTCTTTAGCTAAAATGAAGAACAATTTTTAACATGATCTCCTTTCAACAGATCGTCCATGTTACGGAACCTATAATTACCAAAGATTCATACTAGACGTGGGTGTATTTAGCAAGCTCTTAATTTACTGAAACTTCTAATTAACGCCATGACAACTCCAAGTAATGAACGAGGGCGAAGAAAGATAGGCTGTTAGTAGCAAATATATTTTTGTAGGAAAGTCCCCTCGTACAGAATCATGTGCTGTTAAAAATGGCTGTAAAGTTACGTAAATGAATATCCATGATTGCTTTCCTAGTCCATCATAAAAATTGGTTGATGGTGAAAAATAATAAGAGGTTGGCAAGGTTACTTCAGGTATTGAATATTCCTAACTTAGATTAGTTCAAAGAGTACGAAATATGTTAGATCCATAATACAATTAAAAAAAAAGCAATATTTTACACAATGCATACCTCCATTGTTGTGTTACCAATTGACTAACATTACAGGTATGAAACTCCTACAAAGAAAATCTTCGTGGCCTCAGTAATAGCTCACACACACACACACACACACACACACACACACACACACACACACACACACACACGTTTGATAATATTTTCTTGCATAACATTTTGCTTATGCTTTCATGGAGCAAATAGTCGTACATGGTGCTTTCGGTAGTGTAGTAAACTCCAGATTTTTTTTGATTTTTTTTTATACAGCAATTTTCTGTCGGAAGGATATTATGTCCACATAGAACGAATCCTTCCCAAATTGTTCCCAGTTAAAAAAAAATATCGAACCATACAAAACATAGATCTGTGAATTATATAAGTCGCTAGATAAGTTTTGTGGAAGTGTTGTTCAGCCAAAACCAAGCAGTTGTATGTATAGGCTAAGACAACACCGGAACCGTCCATGAATACAGGAGAAAATGACTCCCATGAGGCTGATTTTACAACTGTGCATCGTGTATTACATATAAACATCCGGCCTTAGTGATGCATGTGTAACTCTTCACACCTCCAAGTGAAGGGGTTAGATAGCCACCATTAACTCCTTCAGCAACCCGCCTCTCATATCTCATCCTTGTTACTGCTAGATAATTTTATGTACCTTAGCAGAGACCCAACGTAAAGAAGGTGAAAAAGATGCAATTAGTCGAGATTTCCGACTCCCCCTCCAAACATTAGTAGACCCAGACGGTAAAAGGCTTCTCGAGTAGTTAATAGCTTCTTAAATCCTGCCCCATCGGTAAACCAAGACCTTCATTGGAAACGGGATTCATTAATACGTTTAACACAGTGACACCTGTCTTAATTTTTTCAGCCTCCGGGTAATTCTCAAGTGCTAAGTTTAAGTAGCATGGGAAACTTCGTAGCACCTCCTTGTTACCGACTTATTTTGCTTATCACACTTTAACACTGTCTAGTATTTTTTTACACCGTTTCAGTATCGACATAGTTTGCATCACTATCAGACAAGTGTAATGTACAGAATAAATCGTTAAGGAAGAAGTGATACGAAGTTTCACAGTCAGTTTGAAGTATGACCCTAAGATCTTCAAGCATTTAACAGACCGATCCGGTAAACGACCCCTCGAGTAGTTAGTTAGGTTCTTAAATCCTTCCCGCCATCAGTTAATCAGCACCTCCATCACGGCCCCCAGATGCACTTAATCACGCCCCTCGGGAACCTGCTAAGAGAAAAGTTAAGGGCAGTTTATCAAGCGAGGGTTCATTAAGCAGTTTATTAGTAGCGGTGTATTGCCCCCGTGTGGTGCCATAACTCAGCCACCCCTCCACCCTACTCCATACCCGAACATCTTCCACCTCCTTGCTCCACCTTGTTTTACTTCTCCACAGTCTCGTCTTCTACTTGTCTCGGTCCTTTTGTATTTCTCCACACCACGCCATTCACCTCACTTCACTCTTCCACACCTCTCCCTCCACCTCACTCCACTTCCCTCTCCTCACTGCACCTTGTTCCACCTCTCCACATCTCATTTTTTACCTGCTTCTTCCCTCCGCGTTGCACCTTTCACCTATTTCCATCCCTCTGCAATCCCTCACTACACCACACTCGTCACCTCACTTACTCCCTCACATCTCACCTTCCACATCCCACCCATCATCTCTGTCCTTCCATACCTCACCACACATTCCACCCCCATCTCTCCACATCGGTCCTCACATGATCACACCCTCCACCACTCCACAACTCAGTACGCTGTCTACAGCCCTACATTCCTCACACCAGTCCAAAAGCCTCCCTCCACCCCACTTCTCAACACCCCACCCTTATTCCTCCCTCCATCTCACTGCGCACCTCCACACTCCATCCCATACCTCTTCCACCCTCCTAACTCTCCTCCCCACCACACTCCACCCTCAGACTGCTGTGTCATTCCTATTACCACGGTTAAATTGCTGATTATCCAGTTAAATGACTCTCTACTGAAATCTCTCACTCCTTGATGAAGCGTTAATGCTGGTTAAATATCAGACTCGCTGATAAAAATGACGTTACTCTGCCTGAGATTGCCGTATCGATAATTATTTCAGTTCACATAAAGTCCACTGCAAGACAAGACCTTTTACTTAGAGGGAGAATGACAGCCAGAATTATCGCGTCTCAGTGCTAGCGAATTACAAACGGGGTTGGGGTGTCTGTAGTGAGGGTGGTTCATGTGAAAGCTGAAGACTGTGTGTTAGCATGAGCCTGTCTACGGCACTGGTATAAGCAGACAGAAGCCCCTTTCTTGTTGGTTAATGAGACTTCCTTGCACCTCATATTTAACGATTTATTTTCCAAACCACCCTTTAACATCCTCCTTTTTATTTCTTACATCATCTTAATGAAGACATAGATTGCAGGAATAACACACATGAGTTTAGTAACAAAGCAGAATCAGAAATAAACAGGTAAGGAAAAGGGTTTAGCACGCTTCCTAACAAGAAAAATACTACCGAGGGTGCGAGCATAAGCAAGCATATGAAGTGCTAGTAACGTACTAAAGAGCATTTGTTTTGGGTTTACAAAGATCTGCAACACTTTTTGCCTCAGTAGATGTCCGAGTGTAGTCAGACTGAAGGGGTGATCTGACTAGTGACCAAGCAGACTTTTCCCTACCCCATAAGCAAGGCTCATCAAATGCCATATAAACACGATTTAATATTAAGGCCGTGTAGAGAAGTCCATTTCCGTCAGATGAAAATAACAAGACTATCCTAACATCCACTTTACTGAAAATGTCCGCCAGAGACTGGGTGAGAGGTGTGAAAGACGAGGATATAGCTGCGAGAGGCAAATGTAAACAGACTAGGAACGAGGTCATAAACGAGATCATAGAGTGTTACCTCAGGGATAAGAGACTGGATAGAGAGGCTGCTAGAAATCGAGCAGCATTGTGAGCCGCCATTAGGTGATCAAGAACGATGCATGCAAGCACGTAGGAGTCTATATAAACGAACGGACGAACGAACGAAACTCATGGCACACGCACATCAGGAGACGAGTATGCTACTACCGGGCCACCGTGACTCCAAAACTGCTGACTCCCTGATGAAACTACTGACCCCCTATTGAAACTGAAACTCCCTGATGAAACTGTTGCCGAAAGTGCTGACTCCCTAATGACGCATCTGACTACTGACTCCCTGCTGACACTGTTGCTGCAGCTGCTGACTACTTATGTAAATTTCTGACTCCCTACTGAAACTGCTGACTCTGCTAAAAGTGCTGACTTTACTGATAATGCTGACTACTGATGCAAATAATCTTTCTATCACAGCTTTGTCTGTAAGTCGTATTATTATTAAAACTTCCCATGTCCCCGTGGAAAGTTTTCGTGTTTCTGGCAATTTTCTTATAATTCTTTCCGGTTAAAAAAAAAAAAAAAAAAAAAAAATTACTCGGAGGCTCTTTGGCCTAGAGCCTTCCAACTTTTTCAGGTCAGTCGTTCAGTTGGCCAGATATGATGGCAGTCCATCAACTGGATCACCGAAATATTATTCAGAATATATATATACATACATATATATATATATATATATATATATATATATATATATATATATATATATATATATATATATATATATATATACAGTATATATATCATATATATATATATATATATATATATATATATATATATATATATATATATATATATATATATATATATATATATATATAAAACATTCCGGGACGCTATCTCAGAAACATCATAAGCTAGCAAGCTGAAATTTAACTGCAATATAGCATTAAGGAGGCCGCTGGTTCCAATCGGTTGATTATTCTCTGAGATCGCGTGGGCTAGAAAATTGGGACTTTTCCTGATAATCCTGATGTCATCCAATTTTCCGTGGAGGATTAAATCTAGACAAACTTGGTGGACTTACAGACAGTGATGACCTAAAGTGACATAAACAAAATCAGTGGCCTCGACCTCCTGATCCCTTTATAACTCGGCTTCTAATAGGCAATGGCTGTGGGAAACTTTTCTTTATCAAAATTGTCCTCGGAAAATTTTAGTGTTTTAGTAACATATCGTAACTGAAATCAACATGATCAGGTAAACATGCTGAACTAAATAGCTTTTCTGCTTTAAATTTTCGTCTTAAATTTGGTTATTGCGCGATCAAGGTACAAACATGCCAAGCCGACGCTCACTGCCCCGTTGCCATGGTTACCGTGTGGTGGTGATGCATGCCAGAGTGTGTCGAGTCTGAAGGTATAGAGCAGCTCTCACGTTTGCTGTTACGCCAATACTATTATTTACCTCTACAAGTAAAACGACAGTAAAAAGGTTATACATCCCTGCTTTAAGGGAAAAAAAAAAAAAAAAGGACGGTATCTAATTATCTCGGTAACTCACACGTTCATTGGTACAGATGGTGGAGCGCCCTTACTGCTCACCAAGAAGGGCGAAAATGACAGCGCATCTTCCTTGGAATTCCATTTTCAAAATGATCCGTAAGATAAGAATCTGTGTGTCATTTTTCATCGTTCAAGTCGGTTTACCATCCCTTCGTTACAACGAGGGATTCTGTACAGGACAGTCATGGAAACAAATGGCAAGAGTGCGAAGTTTTCTTGAAGATTTGTTGGATCTTATTACGTCACGTGTCTGCTACTGGTCACGTGACCGCAACTGGCCAATCAGGAGCCAGGACGCCGCGATGGGGCAGCATTGCACCGCGTCGGTAGTTACATGTAGGTAGCGTTTGTGGTCGTGGCTGCTGTTTAACTGCACAAACATCGTAATTACATCACGAAAATGGTGGCAGGAGTGCAAGAAATTAGGAGAAATTGCCGGGGTTCGTTTGGAGAGGAGGAGACACGACATCTTGCAGGGAAACCATGCTGATAAGGTACGTAAACAGGTGTGTGTGTGGGGGGGTGTTGGGACGGAAGCCATTTTGAGTGAGTACCGGTAAGCTCAGGTGAGGGAGATTCTCATGTAATCCCTTGGGCAACGAATCTTATATCATTTTCTTGCACTTTGATGGACCGTGAGGGAAATTGCTGCCGAGACAACAGTTTAACCTTCGAAAATCAAGAAATAATTGGGTATTCTGTCGATATGTTTCGGGATTTGAGTGAACGCTGAGAGGAGAGGTTGGGTTGCAAGATAAAGTTCTGTGCTTAGGTTCTGTGCAGCGATATGAATGACTTCTCACACCGCCTATTTAATGCGATGAATTGGCGTTGTTTTTATTATAATTTTTTCAGTTATTATTATTATTATTATTATTAGTATTAGTATTATTATTTATGATTATTATTTTCATTAAAGCTTCCCCTATCTCTGTGGGATTTATTTTTGTTTTTGTCAATGCTCTTTCATCTTTCCGCTTAAAAACTAGATGGCCATTACTCGGAGGCTCTTTGGTTTAGAGCCTTCAAACTTTGTCGAGTTAATCGCCCAGCTGGCGGCTTCTTGTGGCTAAATATTATGGCAATCCTTCAACCGGATCACTGGATATTATTCAGAGTTAAAAAAAAAAAATGGATTCCGCGACGCTGTCTCAAGAACCGCTTAAGCTGGCAACGTGCAATTTTACTGCAGTAATGCCTTAAGGCGGCCGCATTGAGGAAAGGAGTATGGTTCCATTAGGTTGATAATTCTCTGTAATCGCCTGGGGGGAAGGATGAAAATTATTTTTCCAGATATTTCGGATGTCACCCAATTTTCCATAAAGTATTAAACTAGGCCCATGAAACTTGGTGGACTAGACTGTGATGACCTAAGGTGACATGCACATGATCAGTGACCTTGACCTCAAGGTCTCTTTATAGCTCGGTTTTTGGCAGATAATGACTGAGTTTTTCATAATCAAAATTGTCCTTGGACAATTTAACGGTGTTCTAGTTATTATTATTATTATTATTATTATTACTATTATTATTATTATCATTATTATTATTATTATTATTATTATTATTATTATTATTATTATTACCACCACCATTATTAATGCTGGTAGTAGCAGAGTACTAGTAATAGTTGTAGTAGTAGTAATAGTTGTTGTGGCAGTAGCAGTAAAAGTAATAATAAAAATAACATCAATAAGTAAAAATAATAATAACGAATCATAATCAAGGAACAGGCGCCCACACAAGCAAGATTGTATTTTACGCCTTTTTTTCGGCTAATCTGACCCTATTGAGGAAAATTAATGGTACCACTGAGGCAGTTTTCATGACAATAAAAAAAAAATGTATGACACGCAATGATGGTCCTAAAAGCTGAGTGGAAAAAAAAAATGTTTAGGTGCTCTGTTCATGCCCAGTTTTATTTATTTATTGGTTTATTTATTTATTTTTGCTTTTGAGGGGAAAAATTTCATGACAATCTCGAAATCGTATGACATGCCAAGATTCGTTCATTAGCTGAGAAGGAAACAGATTTGGTGCTCCTCAGGCAGGAAAATTTTACAAGTTATAAGGGACTACGCTCGCTCGAACAATAAATAATAATGACGATAATAATAATAATAGTAATAATAATAATAATAATAATAATAATAATGATAATAATAATAACGTAAAACAGGTACCAGTAACAGAAATAATAATGATGAGAGTTATCCCCACCACAATAACTGAAGAATGTCCCTTTTATTTTTATTATTAATATTTTTTTGCTATGGTTCCAACACCACCACCCGGATGCCGTAACCGGTCTGCCAACGCCATCAGCATAATCTCGGCCCCTTCAACGCGATAACATATTTTTATTTATATCCAGGCGACCACCAGACGCTTTCCATAAACTTAAGGAAGCCTGGTAAGTAGGGAGTACATTAATCCACCTCCTGGATGTAGTTCTAGAGTGAGTGAAAAGACCAAAAGCTTCCAGTAACCCAAGGAACCATTTAATGAGGGTAAGGTGAGGACAGGACGAAATTCAGGTGAAGAGTGAGGGTAGGAAAAGGGTATGCTGCGGGTAGGGTAAGGGAAGAGAGACGGTAGGGAGGGGAGAGGGTAGGCCTAGGCTAGGACGAGGAAAGAAAGAGGGGATATCAAGGGTAAGATGAGGTATGATCACGGGTACTTCGAGGGTAGGGTGACGGTAGGGCGAGGGAAGAGCTAGGGTAGGACGGGAGTACAGCTAGGGTGAAACAGGGAGAAAGAGAAAGGATAGTACAAGGATAGGATGATGGTAAAGAAATACTAGAAAGAGGATAGAACGAGGGTAGGACGAGGATAGAAAAAGAGCCAGGCGAGGAAAAGTTGACAAACGATAATCAATAGAACGGTAGCTGGGAAAGGATGAAAGCAAGGGCAGGACGAGGATAGAGCGAGAGAAGAAATGGTAAGATGAAGACAGAAGAAAGGTTGAGCGAAAGTATGATGAAGTAGTAAGTAGAACAACAGTATGAATGGGAAAGACGAGAGGACGACGAAGATCAAGGATGGCCTGTAGGGAATTTACAACGATGGTCGAGTGAGGATAGGAAGGAATTATACAAAGCTAACATGAACAGGGCAAGAACGATAGGCTAGTAGAAGGACGAAGGTAGAAGTGAAGGACGATGTTAAAAATGTAGAATGATCAAAATTAAACTGGACTGGGAAAAATAGAAATACCGTAGAATGGGTCGAAGTTAGGTTGAGAATAAACCAAAGAGAATGGCCAGCAGAAATTGAGGGTACAAGTTAAAGAAAAAAATGGAACATGAGTAGGACTAGAAGGATTAGCAGAGAGAGAGAGAGAGAGAGAGAGAGAGAGAGAGAGAGAGAGAGAGAGAGAGAGGAAAATAGTAGGGTCAGAGTAGAGCAAAGGGAAGGACCAAGAGAGACCCAGCATAAAGTGAGGAAATTATAAAGATGATTCCAAGTGTAGGGCGAGAAGGAAAATCGCAGAAGGCGGGTTGAAGGAGGACGAGCGTAGGATGAGGGGGAAGGGTGTGCGGGTAACCTCTGAAGCGACAGGTGGCTCGAACCGTGACCAGTCTTACCCAGCCAGTAATTACCTCAACACCATCATCACCACCACCACTACTACTACCACCACCACCCTGCCTCACTCCACCACCACCACCCGACCACTCTCGCCCCTCCTCCTTCCTCAACAACTCAAGACACGGGACATATTTTCCTCTTATAATATAGACGTGTCCTTTTTTGTACATAATTTGTACTGGCCTGTCCTTGAGCTTTTCATTCCGCAACATCTAAGTGGCCACCAGTACCCTTACTGACCTGTAGTAGTGTTGTAAGGTATTCGATTTTAAGTGTGAACAATAGATGAACAAGCTTTCTTCACCATCACGTCATTCAGTTCATTCGTCTCCCGCAACAGTGTTCAGTCTTTTATTTGTTACACTGGTTTGGAAAGAATCGCACGTATAGATTCATTTTTAATATATTGGCTGAATGACAAGTGACTGATGAAATCTTAAGTGACAATTGATCATTCCTGCATCCTATATCCCTTGGGATGATGCATTTTTGCAAAAAAGAACCTGGAGGGTGTCAAAAAGACCTATGGGCTGTTGGAGATGGGAGATGGACAATTGTGAGGTGAATATGAAGTGTCGCAGTTAGAGATGTGGTTGTAGTGAGAGTTTTGGTAGAGTGAGGTACAGAAGTGTGAGATGTGACAGTTTGCAGTGTTGTATAAGGTAAGACAGTGTGAAAAGCGTATGTGAGATGTGACTGAAGCGTGGCAGTGTGGGGTCTATGTGCATTGTAGCAGTATGTAGTGACGGTGTGTGATGTACTCTAAGATGTGACAGTGTGAAGCGTGAGTGTGAGGTGTGGCAGTTTCCTCTTCACAGTGACTTTTCAAACTATGTAGCCTAAGTCTGTTAACATTTTCCACTGATTATTACCAAGAGTGGAAGAAGTACATAGAATATAAAAATACAATACGTGATTTTCACTGTATACCGTAGGCGGGGTTCATTGTGTCGGCCATCTGTCTGTCTGCCTATCGTGGAATTCTTTCAAAACAGCTGGACATTGTTATAACCAAATATCATCAGTATTAAGTTGACTGACCTAAGGTACTTCAGTCAAGATCTGTTTTTTTCCTGTACCCTCCTCTCTGACTCCCTCTGCATCCATACCACCTGTCACGGCCTAAAGAAAAAAAAAATCTTGCATATGTAAACTGTTTGTATGGCGGTTTCTAGTCACTTAAGAAAATACTGGGAAAAGAAACTAATTTGGTCAAGTATCAAAGTCCAAGTAAGTGCTCCCAGTTCAGACGTATCAAAAAACTATAAGGGATTAGAATTCTGTTAGTTTTAAGTTTTTTTTTTTTCCGTTGTTCTGGAGAAAGTAACAATTACCTGAGATATCACAAAATGAAAAGCGTTAGCCATGATACCTGCGCAGTAGAAAGCAAGAGCAATAAAGTTTGACTAATAGCTGATAATTGCAAATGATTTCAGTTTTAGACAGCTGCTCATCTACTTTTATAAATTCCATACTTTTCTGAGCCGTAAGAAACAGTGTGTATTTCGAAAGTGTAACAATGTCTAGTCACTTGGAAAACATACTCTTCCTCTGTGACTTGTAATTGTGGTTGAGGAGGAGGCTTGGCGGGGTGAGTGATAACCCTGGGTAGTCAAGAGCAGTAGAGTTGTGTGTAAGGGAGGGACTGGTGGCTGCCGAGTGGGTGTGAGAGACGACCGAGAGCTGGAGAATGAGAGTGAGGGAAATGATGAAGATACAGAGTGAGGAAGCGAGAAGAACTGTGTGCTGTAGAGTGAGTGGAAGAGAAAAATCAAGGTTGGAAAATGAAGAAGTTGTAGCAGATGTAAGGAGAACTGTATGTTGTAGAGTGAATGGAAGAAATGGCTGAGGCCTGGAGAGTGAGGGAGAGAGTGTGAATGTGAGGGTAAATGCTGGAGAAGCAGAGTAAGAAGAACTGAGCGCTATAGGGTGAATGGAAGAGACAGCTAACAGATGGGGAATGAGAGAGAGAATTAGCAGATGTGATGCAGAATGATGGAGGTACAGCGTGAGGAAAAGAAAAGAACTGTACCCTACAGAATGAAAGAGAGAGAGATCAGGGTTGGAGACTGAGGGGGAGAGATGGCAGAAGTGAAGGTTAGATGCAGACTGAGAAAGCGGAGATAATTTTGTGCGGTAAAATGAGTGGAAGAGACGACTGAGGCCTGGGTAGGAGGGAAGAAAGATGTGAGGAAAAGTGATGGAAAATGAACTGTGGGATAAACAGCAGACCGGGTGAAAGGGAGTGATGTTTACCAGTAAAGGAAAGGGGACTGGTCTGAGGGAAGGGCTGGGGGCTGCAAAGCGAAAGAGGGAAAGCTGCTCATGTAAGTCAGTGAGGCAGGTTTATTGAGGCGGGAGAAGCAGATGCAACAGGTGTGGAGAAAGGTGGGAAAGGGCTCGCATTTTCTGGTGGGAAGAGAAATTATAAGCACAGAGGTGTGAATCTATGCCAGCGGCGTGAAGCAGGTGTTTCAGTTTTCAGTAAATAAACAATGTATCCTTTCTAATTTGTTTGTTTTTTTATTGAATTAATAATACTTAAGAGATAAAAGAAATGAGATAACACACAGCTGGTGTTTGATGGTGCACGTAAGGCTTAACAGTATTTTCGATTATTGTAAATAGCTTCAGATGAAAGTGGTTTGGGGAGTCATATCTCCAAACACACTTGGCCTTACAAATAACGTCTGGATGTAGAACTGAATGAGTTTGAGTGAGAGAGGCAGGAGAAAGTAGAGCTGCCTCATGAAGTAGGGGTGGAATGTATAAAGCCATATGAGGTCCCGTTAAGGAGAGATCAGGGATGTGAGGTAAGACTATGCTAATTGTATGATGGGCCAGAAGAGATATGGAGGTGTGCTAGTGCGTGGTTTGTGTGTGTGTGTGTGTGTGTGTGTGTGTGTGTGTGTGTGTGTGTGTGTGTGTGTGTGTGTGTGTGTGTGTGTGTGTGTGTGTGTGTGTGTGTGTGTGTGTGTGTGTGCGTGCGTGCGTGCGTGCGTGCGTGCGTGCGTGCGTGCGTGCGTGCGTGCGTGCGTGCGTGTGTGTGTGTGTGTGTGTGTGTGTGTGTGTGTGTGTGTGAGATGTGGCAGTATGTGATATAGTAGTGTGAGGTGTGGCAGGATCTGGCATGGTCGTGTGAACTGTGGCGGTGTGTGATGTAGTGTGGGGTGTGTGTACGCGACGAGGTAGTGTGTGGTAAAGTAATGTGAGGTGGTGTGAGGTGTGTGTTAGAGGAGACAGTGTGTGATATAGTACTGTGAGGTGTGGTAGTGTATGATATAGTAATGTGAGGTGTGGTAGTGTGTGATATGGTAATGTGAAATATTTTTACTTTATTTATATTGACTCTGGGGACTGAGCTGACATCCCTTTCCCTGGGCCAGAAGAGATATGTAGCGGCTGAACAAATCCCAGCAAACTTTAGCCCAAACCTGCCTGTGTGCTAAAGATATGGGTCGTGTTGTAAAAGGGTGCACTTCCAGTAACTAGCATTTCCACCCCATTATATCCCCCTTTCCATTTAGTGTTATGAGTGGGGTAAACTGATATGGGGGAATTCCTAGCTGAAGTCTTCAGCGTGTGGAAGTCCTTTTATTATAGGACTGGTATCTGAGACGAGTTTAGACGGGTAACATATCTAACTGGAGGGATTGAATTATAAGATATGGCCTTCATTAATCCTTGCACTGCTAGGGGTCGTTTCCCCGTTGAAGAGAATCGTCTGTTGATAGCAAAAAAGAAAAACAGAATACGTCCCCGTACCGAATGGAACAGCCCTAAGACAACGAGAGGCCACTCCTGAGCTGAATAAAATCGTCTGAAGGTAGCGAGAATAAAATAATAACCTCTTTCATGGCCAGACGCTTAGATGAAAATGTAAGCCCTGGAGGACGAACGCCACCACGCTGAATAAAATCATCTGGTAGTAGCGGCAATATTATAGTTCACAATTCTATCGTCGTCAGTCTTAACATCTTCAGTATGATGACGTTTATTTTATTCTGACGTTGTTATCGTCCAATGGCATTATTCAGCGTAGGAGGGACTTTATAAACTGAAAGGGTTACCTGCAGTCTTCAATTAACTCGTTTACTCCAAGACGTGTTTTTCATGATGGATCAAATCATGTGTTGGTTGGATATTGCTGCATAAAACAGAAAGGACGCAAAATATATTCAACTATATCTTGTCGTCTTTCATGTATGCTATTTACGCTAAGTTGTAGCATCTCTCCCTCTCACATATCAATTTTTTAATGCTTAGTACCAATATGGCGAACTGATACGGAGGAGTTTCTTGCTATGTATGTCCACTCGAGTATTGCTATCTTTCATGTATAAATGTTTATACTGTTACAAATTTCAGGCTGAGAAAAACCACACACTTCATCATGTGGTCCGTCAGACTTTTTTTTTTCCCTCCGCGTCTGCAGCAAGCACAACACAGCGCGTTATCTGATACAAACCTGCTGACATTTTTACAAGGACCGGGGAACAATCTTATCGGCCTCAATTGACAGTTTTACCAGAACGGGGGACAGAAGTTGAGCTGATGCCCTAATTTAGCGAGTAGTGGCCGCGGCTGACTAACAAAAGGCGGAGGAGCCGGGAGATGTAAGGTGATACTCATCCATTGTTCCTGCCACGGACGGGGAGAGAGGCCCTGTCGGATCACCATGCTTGGCGGATCTTGGCACGTATTCACAATCAGTCCACCACCAGACTATTGTAAGTTCAGTTTAGGATGGATCTGCGGTAGTAAAAGGTTAATGGAGGCTGTACTGAAACCCTAATTAGAAAAGTCGTAAGTAAATCAAAATCCATTGAAGGTACGACAAATCAAAACACATCCTCGATCTGAAGGAAACAGAACCTTTATTTATACTTTTATCTCAATTCTTGCGGGTAATAAGACCACATGTTATTTAGAATGAACATTAAACTGATAAAATATAAAAAAATAAAAGCGATCTGAGATAACGGATAACCACTATGGAGTGATGTTTATCCTAGAAAATGGCCCAGATGCTTTATAAATACAGCATCAGTCAGCATGGTTGGCGGGTTTCGGCCTCTCGGCGGCGTCTCCATGGCTTTTGAGTCTGCGGGTGCGGGGTTCTGCTGGCCTGTCTGATATTAGATCTTTTGGCCGGCTGATTGTCCGAGCATCAGCACCGGCGGACCATCAAATCATAAACTCTACTTAACCCTTTCTGCCCCTCAGACCTGCTGGCTATAGGATCCAATAGATTCAGGGATGAAGTGGGTGAGCGAGGATGACCCGTAAGACTCAACTCATAAATATCAGGTTAGGGACGATCTGATATTATCGTTACTCTTTCTAGATATAATATAACAGTCATTTTTCTACAGTGTCGTTATTCATTGCATGTGTTGCTTTATTACCAAAGTTAATGGTCAATCTTCCTATAAACTTGAATCTTTTCGTTACGGACCTACAGCAAGCCACGGATACTGTTCTCGCCACCCGAAAATGATAAGGATATACAATGTCAATGGGGGTTTTATTCTGCTTTTTGTTTCTGGTATCCAGCTCTAAGAATAGTTTAATCAGTCCTCTCCATTAGGCCCAGCAGTTCTTGGTTTCATGGAAGCCAAGAGATAGAGTAATTGTGCGACGTTTCTTCCTGCCAGCTTTGGTACTGCTCCCCTATCCCATTTCTTGGTTATTAAGGAAGCTCTTGTTGTACGCTGTATTGACAGTGGCTTGTGTATTTCTGTGGCATGTAGGAGGGATTATCCAAAAGAAGAAGATACCTACCAAACACGTAGGTCAAACAGAACTCTCAGTACCAGACATTTTTATAGCATGTCGAAGGAATCATGAAAGAGCAGTGGATGTCTGCTACTCGCAAAAACGCAACCTCGTTGTTGTCTAATAAAAAATAAAAAAAATACGGTGTCTCGGGTGGGAGTTTGGTCCATGCTCATCATATACTGTATATACCGGTACTGAATTAAATCAAGAGAAAGAGCAAGCGTAAAATGGTAATACACAGTACCTTCTCTGAGATGTAGGGACCCGAGGCTGGTTACAGTTTGGAGTAGGTTTCCATCCTGCTTATTTGATGGCTGTACAACATAATTAAAAGACCTCCAGTCACTCTTGGGTGTGCTAAGGACTAGCTCACCATGAGAGGTAGCGTTAGATGAAGACTTTAGGTTAGCATCTGTCGACTGCACGAGTCAAAGGTAGACAATAAATTATTACCATGTCAAAATCTTCCTATGGAATACAGCATACAACAATCGAATATACATCGTGGTCTCAAGCAGCACTTGTGTGTGAACAGAGACTTAAACAAACGTTATTCAAGAATCTGACCGGGCCGAATATCGAACTCACGATTTTCCAGTTGTGAGCTGGATATGTTAACCATTACACCACTAGTTTCCCATAACGTGAGCGAAAATGATCACCTGTTGCGTGTTCTCTCCACAGTCACTGACTGTGAAGAGTGAGATAATGACTGTCAGTCATTCTCTCACTCCTCTCATCTTCTGGATCCTACTCGATCCCCTTCTGTCACCCTCCCCATCCATCTGCACCCTACTCCATCTTGCACAGTCACTCTTCCCATCCACCTGCACCCTGCTTGATCCCCTTCGGTCACTCTCCTCTTCATCCTCCTGCACTCTACTCGACCTCCTTCACAGTCACTCTTCACCTGCGCTACTCTGTCCCTTTCATAGTTATTCACCAGTCCACCTGCACCCTGCTCGATCCTCTTCAGTCACTGTCTTCCACACTCACCCTACTCATTTTCATTCAGTCACTCTTCTCACCCACCTTCCCCTTCAGCTACACTCACTGATCCCTTCAGCCACTCTCCACCTCTATTTGCATCCTATTCTACTCCTTTCACAGCCACTCTCATCATCTACTTGCATTGCTCGATCCTCTTCTCACTCTGTAACATCATTCACTTACACCTTACACTATGCTGTAGGCCCTAGAGCATCCCCTTCTCAGTCAATAACCTCATCCACTTACGCCCTACTGGATCCCCTTCTCAGTCAATAACCTCATCCACTCACACCACACTGGATCCCCTTCACAGTCAATCCCTTCTCAGTCCGCCTTTCCCCCTTTCACTTTCCCGTACACGACGCACCCTGATCTGATAAAAGCCACATCTCTTGTTTTACTGTCGGTGGTTCGGTTGTCGTGCGCTCTTTCTGTCGAGCTGGACGTATCGGAATCAAAAGCTGGGGAGGCACGCAAGATTTCGAAACGCAACCGGTCCAAAATGAGCAATTGATCTGATGGGTTTTTACGGCTGGTTGGTATTAACATATATATTTGGTATGCGTACGTGAAATCATGGGCATTATTCATTCCTATTTTAGGCTCCTCGATTCCAGTTTAATTCTCAATATACTCCTTGTATGCTTAAGTAACATCTGTGGAATTGCTGATGCTATCATTTGACGCAGTTCTAAGAAAGGTTATCGTCCCATGTTGATGAAAAAATGTAGAATATTTTCCATGAAAAACGAATCAAGAAACCACTATGCATTCTCTGTTGCTCGCAATTGATTCGGAATGTTTACTGCAGTGCCACCGCTCCTTCGATCCACCACCCTCCACCCGGCGTTGCATACAAACACAAATATTCATGTTATTGTTCCTTCCCGGAGAAGACCTAAGTAAAACTGTGGTAGCTGTCGACAAACATGGAAGCTGTAAGAGAATGATTAATAGGAAATCGTTAGGGATAAAACTATCCCTGACCAGCTTCGCAATTAAGCTTCCCCTAACTAGTATTTGATGCTTTACTCTGTCTGCCGCTCATAGCATTTGGTACCGTAGTCATAGTGGAATCTGTAGCAAGCATCCTCAAATGAACCATTAAATCTGTTGCTGTTTGTTCTTTGTATCCCTTTGAGATCTACATCTTCGTCCTACATCCACGGCATTTACATCCTCACAATCAGCGCATGTTGCAAGATGTGGGTATAGTTAGAGCAAAAAAACCTTATCTTTCATCACACTTGGCCCCTCGCTTCCACCAGCCTCACCTTGGGTATTTGGGCACGCACATTTTTGAGAGATAAGGTTCAATATCTAGTGGTATAACTTCATTAAAATGAGAAACACGTCTTCATATGAAAGGGGTTGAAACAGAAGAAAACAGTACCTTTCATGTCCTTCAACTCCTCGCTTCCCCGGCCTCATCCAGGGTATCTGCGCACAGACATTTAGCTTAGAAGGCGACCAGAATGGTTTGCATCCGAAGTGAGTGTTACTGCTCAGAGTCTTTGGGTATAGATTGATGAAAATAAAATGTCATCATGTTAAAAGGGTTGAAACAATAACTTTACCTAACATATCCATCGGTCCCTCGTTGGTCCCTCGCTCCCCAACATTGCCTATCATCTCCATTACGTCTCGGTCCCCACAGAAAAACTTTACCCATCATCTCTATTGATCTCTCGCTTCCAATAGAAAAACATTACCTATCCCCTCCACTGATCTCTCTCTCTAACCACAGAAAAATATTACCTATCATCTCCATTGGTTCCTCGCCCCCCCGACTTCATCTCGGATATCTGGGCACAGGCATTTCCCAGGCGGCGGCCGGAGCTGCTTGCACCTGAGGCGAGTGTTACGGCCCCAACATCGTGCTTCTTACTGACCAGAAAAGCTAAATCAGGCGAGGCTCGTAGCAGGTAATGAAGTGCGACTAATTAGACCGGTTGCAAGTGCCACGTTAATAAGCAGCTTGTTACTCAGGTAGTTGCGACAAATGAGGCAGGCGGTGAGGGACGCGGCCCAACAGGTCTGGGGAGGAAAGAGGATGGGGTGATTAGGTGGTGGTGGTGCGAGGGTGCGCTGCGTACCAAGGGCCAGATCCACAAACAGACACGATTAATTCCTCGTCGTAACTGTGATTTGTTTTTACAGTAAGAACAAAGACATGGATAATAATTATTATCCGTAGCTCGTCGTCCTTGCAAAAAAATATATATATATATATACATGATAGTTTTCCTCACGTAACTGAGGTGTTGTTTTGATGGGTGGAACGCAAAACAAGGAGAAACCCTACACTACTTTTTTTATATTTTTTTTTCTTAATGCCTGGAAGAAGGAACTAAGGGCCAGGAGCCTGTAATTTTGTTCCCTCCAAGAAAAAAACCAAGACAAGATAAAGGGAAGCCAGATTCATCAAAATCTGTTCATATACTTGTCTTTCCTGCAAAAAATAAATATAGCCACCACAGAGCTTCTAGTGAATACCCAGTCAAGCTTATGTACAATATTTTGGGGGAACCTTCGGAACTGGAATCAGATAGCGCATTTTATTGACAGATTCTTGCTATTTCCAAACGATTTTATTCAAGTTAGGAAAGGTTTCTGTTACTGAAAGGGTCATTGAAGGTTTATATTTAACCTACAGAGAGGCCAAATATCTAATCTCTGGCCCTTGAATTATATGATAAAAACACGGACACAAGCAAGCCCATTTTACCCCCCTTGATGACGTGTCTAAGCCCTTGGCCACCCCGTCTGGGATACATGGCGTCTGGCAATGAATGATGATGAATGATGCATGGGGGCCCGAGACTAGGCTACCGCTGACCAGAATCACTGAAGGGTAGTTGATCAGCCTCCATCCCTTAGTGGTATTATTTAAGGCTAGTTAACCACCAGTCTCCCCATAATGATAATACTTAATGAAAAAAAAAAAAAATCTCCTGTCAGATATTGGGGGATCGAAATTAATGAAATAATGTTTAGTTGGTTTCCTGCAGTGTGTATACTTTCGCTTGACCAAGATCCGTAACCCTTTTCAGCCCAGTTGATGGCTAAGTGTAGTCAGAACGGAGGGCTGAATTGAAGAGTAACCAAGGAGACTCCTTCCCTCCTCATGATTAAAGCTAATTAAATATCGCTTGTTGGAGTGGCCCAGTTCCGCCAGATGAAAATAAAACCGGCTATGGACAGTCACGCTCTCAGGCTCCTATGGCTCATTTTCGACTGAATAAAATCGTGTGGCTTTAGCTGGCACACAATACTAGAACTGTCCCAACCTTGAGAGGGTTAATGGTGACACTCAGGCTCCTATGACTCAGCTGAATAAAATCATCTGCTAGAGTTGTCCAGCCATGGGAGAGTTAATGGTGACGGTATTAGCACTCAAGCTCCTGTGACTCAGCTGTATGAAATCGTCACGCGTTAGCTAGAATAGAAAACTAGAGTTGTCCGAATCATGAGATAGTTGCTGGAAGTTTGCTCTCATTCAGCCAGTCCCAGAGAAGGGTGACCACTCCCAACCCTCCAACTATCGTCCAATTGCTTTAACGTCCTGTATTTCTAAAGTTTTCGAGTCAATTATCAATAGAAAAATTTTAAGGCATCTTTCCTATCACAACCTTCTTTCTGATCGTCAGTACGGGTTCCGTCAGGGACGCTCCACTGGCGATCTTCTCACCTACCTTTCAGACTCCTGGTCATCCTCCTTTCGGGACTTTGGCGAATGCTTTGCCATTGCACTTGACATCTCAAAGGCTTTCGATCGAGTCTGGCATAAATCTTTAATTTCCAAACTGCCCTCCTACGGTTTCTATCCTTCTATCTGTGCCTTCATCGCTAGCTTCCTGTCTGGTCGTTCTATAGCCGCTGTTGTAGACGGCCATCGTTCTTCTCCTAGATCTATCAACAGAGGTGTTCCTCAGGGCTCTGTCCTATCACCAACTCTCTTCCTTTTATTCATCAATGACCTTCTAAGCTGTACATCTAACCCTATCCACTCATACGCTGATGACTCCACCCTTCACCTTTCCATTCGGTTCCCGCAACGCCCATCTCAGCAGTTACTTCAACAAACAAGGGATGAGGCTATGGCACACCTAATGTCTGACTTGGCTCGTATCTCTGACTGGGGTAAAAATAATCTGGTTGTTTTTAATGCATCTAAGACTCAGTTCTTACACCTATCAACCCAACAAAATCTTCCACAGGTATACCCACTAATGTTTAATAATATTCAGCTTAATCTTGCATCATCCTTGAACATGCTTGGGGTTTCATTTACTCGGAACTTATCTTGGAAAGATCATATTACATCTCTTGTAAAATCTGCTTCCAAGAGATTGGGTGTGCTTAGCCGACTCCGCTCTTTCTTTACCCCTGCACAACTGTTGATGCTATACAGGGGTTTTATCCGCCCCTGTGTGGAGTACAACTCTCATGTGAAGGGAGGCTCCCCACATACAGCTCTCCTCAATAGGGTGGAGTCAAAGGCTTTTCATCTCATTAACTCTCCTCCTCTTACTGACTCCCTTCAACCTCTGTCTCTTCGCCGCACTGTTGCATCTTTATCTCTTTTCTATCGCTACTTTAATGGTCACTGCTCCTCTGAACTGTCTGCATGCATTCCTCCACCTCTACGACGGGCGCGTAGCACCCGTCTAGCAGCAAACTCTCATCCCTTTTCTGTCCAACTCTCTAATGCAAGAGTTAACCGTTACTCCCAGTCCTTCATTTATGCAACAGGTCAACTCTGGAACTGTCTCCCTCTGTCTGTATTTCATGCTGCCTATGATCTCCAGTCTTTCAAACGCAGTGTGTCCAGGCATCTCGAAATGATCGGATCTTGAATTTGGCTCTCTATTGTATTTTGTTTTTCTCTTGGAGGGAACTGTTATTGCGGGCTCATGGCCTTTGGTTCCTTCTTCCTCGCATAAAAAAAAAAAAGTCTTCAGGATAAAAGGCTCTCCATAATTAACTAATAATACAGATCGTTGTGTTTCGTACATTGTAATGAGGAACTTTATCATCCCTTCTTTCCGTGTGTTTTCCATCCCTACATCTGAAACAATCATTTCTGAATAAAGCTTTTTTTTTCTAATTTGATATCCATATTACTTGGATGTGAAGGTTTGGATAGTTTGGGGAGTGTAGGCAAGGAAATATAAATCTCATACACGTATGAAACTTAAGAAAGTTTGTAAATATGGAAAGATAAGGGACCGGCCGTGGTGGGAGGGGGGAGGGAGAAGTGCTGCCCGCCTAACCTTCCTCACAGACTTTACTCTTGGAACCCAGTCCTGTACTGTATTAGAAGGCTTAGCAAGGGGTGGGACATGTGGTAGTCTTCTCAGTCGTAGTAGCAGTAGTAGTAGTAGTAGTAGTAGCATTAGTAGTAGTAGTAGCAGTAGTAGTAGTAGTAGCAGTAGTAGTAGTAGTAGTAGTAGTAGTAGTAGTAGTAGTAGTAGTAGCAGTAGTAGTAGTAGTAGTAGTAGTAGTAGTAGTAGTAGTAGTAGTAGTAGTAGTAGTAGCAGCAGCTGTAGTAAAGAACTTTGTTATATCCTAAAACATATAACCTTAGGGAGCGAACTATCAAGTCTATGCCCAAAGTCAGACACATGAAAAAATGTAGGGGTTATGTGATTCAAGGTCGAATTCTACTTGGCTTTTGAGATTTCGTAACACCTCTTCCTCAGCAATTTATTTTCTACGTTACTTTTAAAAAATTCTTTGGCATACTATGAAACAAACTATGTCAATATCAAGTACACATATATTACAGACAAGAGGATGTTAGGAGTAATATGCAGACGCTAACCTATACGCCCAGTCCTTCATGTACGCAACAGGTCATCTTTGAAGCTTTCTCAGTCTGTATATTCCTCCGTCCAAGTCTTCCAGCCTTTTAAATGCATTATTTTTTTAATGCAAGGAAGAAGGAATCAAAGGTCAGGAGCCCATAAACCGTTCCTTCCAAGGAAAAAAAACAAAACAAAAATAATACGACAGGGAGCCCAATTCAAGATCCGTTCACTTCGAGATGCCTGGACACATGCACTGCTTTTGAAAGACTGGAGATCATTGGAAGTAGGAAATACAGACAGGGGGACACAGTTCCTGAGTTGACCTGTGGCAAAAATGGAGGACTGGGAGAAAGGTTAACTCTTGCTCTAGAGAGTTGGACAGAAAAGGGATGAGTTTGTTGCTAGACGAGTGCTATACTCGCCTGCCGTAGAGGTGGAGGGATGCAAGTAGAGATCTCAAAGGAACAGTGACCATTGAAGTACCAATAGAAATGTGTCCAGAGATCTTGAAATGACCTCTATTTTATTTATTTACTTATTTATTTATTTATTAGGGGGCATGCATTCTTTGCTTCCTTTTTCTCTGCAATAAAAAAATCGCTAAAGAAGATGTGGTACGAACTCTCCTATGACAACGAGAAAGCGGCTCTCATTACAAAGCGGCTCTCATGACAAAACGGCCCTCACTACAAAACCAGGCCTCCATGATTATAAGATGCAGGCCAAATCACTGGATCTGCCCTTCCAAAACCGTATGCACGAATCCACTTGCCTCCGTATGTACGAGAGGGAGTTGTTACTGCTGTTGTGGCCAGAGGTTCATCGGGACTGAACGAAACCTGCCACTGCCTGGCGCTGTCAGATTCTCTCTCTCTCTCTCTCTCTCTCTCTCTCTCTCTCTCTCTCTCTCTCTCTCTCATATTGATGGGTTTCTTTGTTGTGAAAGTGAGGTGCATCAGGTGTGTTAATATGCTGTGTTGTGAGAGAACTGCAATACGGTGATGGCAGTGTGGATTCTCTGTATCATACTTTGTGTTGATAGCTGTTGGAGGAGAGAAAGACAATGGCCACATCATAGTCTAGCAAGGTGCACTCGTGTCTCTCAGGGAAAGGTAATTTCTGAGCAATGAGTGTCTGGTGGGGGTTCATGAGGGAGTGTTTGGTGAAGGATAATTCTGAGTTGAAGGTTTTGGCTGGCTGTGATGGTTTTGTGTTTGACAGTAGATGTGATATAGTATTAGTTTAGCCAGAGAGCACGTCTGTATTTATATAATAACACATGACAAGGGACAGACGAAAAGAAAAAAGAGGGATAGGGAAGAGACGAGCAGGAAAATTGAGACGAACAGTATATATTTATGTAGAGACCGATTTACTCACGCTTTACGTGGGCAGGCAACTCTATACACGTTCAAGTATCTGATGACGTGAAAGAATGTTATTTTATCGCTGCAGAAATAACCCGCTTGCACTCAATGCTTCACAGACGGGTATAGGTGAGGCAGGCTGTTGGGGAGTAGGTTGGGATGGGCATGAAGAAATTTTGGCTGAAGTGGCTATATTTTAGGGTGACAGAATCAATAAATACCATCAAAGCAACCGCAACAGGGAGCAACCATGTGAGAATACAATGAAGGACATAGAAGATGGACGAAGGACGAAGAGGAGAGGAATCAAGGGGAAAAGAGGTGAAGCAAAAGAAGTTAAGAATAATAGGAACAACGAAGCATGTAAGAGCGAAATGGAAAAGCATGGCATGTTTTCCTTCTACCGTATAATCTGTGGAAAGACGATGTTCTTAGACGAGTATACTAAACCTCGTAAGTCTGGTTCGTTGATAGCTGAAGGTCATCGCGATACCGTCTTCACCTCTTGCAATGTATTTTTTAATATGTTCTTATTATCAGCAAACGAATCTTACACAATTTAGGAAGGATTTTTAACTGTGAAAAGGATAATTAAAGCTATATCTAAATTATCTAGTTCAAAAAGACACTCCAAAGGTAAATAAAGCCGTCAGAAAGTAGCCAAAGTGATCTTAAAAACACATCATCAGGGGGAAGGGGTTAATTATCAGGCTGGGGCAAGATTTGAGGGAGGCGGGAGCACAAGCCTGGCGCTGTCTGAGGTGTGCGTGGTCCCTGCCGTCATCGCGTTGCATTAACTTGATAAACGAGCCATTAGTGATAAATGAGATGGTTAAGTGGTGATGGACGCGGGGGCAGTGAGCGGCCGGCACCCACAGCATCCAGACTAATCCTGACCTTGTGAGGGTCGGTAATTATCTCTCTGTTTTGGTATATACACTGGATGTGTATCTATGTCCGTCTGTCTGTCTATCTATCTGTCTGTCTGCCTATCTGTCTATTTATCTATCTATCTATGTCTGCCTATCTGTCTCTATCTACGTAGCTGTCTTATCTATCTATCTATCCCACTTCCTATCTGTCTCTGTTCGTCCGTCCGTCTGTCTATATAATTAAATTTATATCTATCTATCTGTCCACCTTATTATCTATTTATCTTTCTATCCCGGTTTGTCTGTATCGTCTGACGTCGCATCCAGTGAGGGTGGTCTCGACAAAAAGACTCCAAGTGTTATTGTCCCTAATCATTAACGACTTTTTTTTTCTAGGTCACACCACCCTCCCCTCCACATTCTTACATATGTCTCTCCGTCCTTTTTTTTTTGTTGTTGTCTCCCTCTCATTCTCCGTCTACCCGCCTCACTCTCACATAGGTACTCTCCTGTTAGTCTCTCATTCGCCATTCACACCACATGCCCAGTAACTTGAATGTCTGCCTGTCTGTATATTGAGCCCGATGTTTAATTTACCAATGTCCTCAATAAACAGGGTAACTTACTACCTGATTTACTAAAAGCTACAGTATCTTAAAAAGCGTTTCTTTGATGTCTGTGAAGGCCACCATGATCATTATCATCATCATCATCATCATCATCATCATCATCATCATCATCATCATCTTCCCAACCCCAACACCTGCCTTAAAAAATGGGATGAGGTAGGATCCAAGAACAAAGAATGAGAATCCACAGCAATAGAACTGCAACACAGCATTCCTAATGAAATATGCCACACTCATTCACATATACTTCAAGCCTTCGGAATCCTGACTTAATCTCACAAACAAAACCATCCACACACATATTTCCATCTTCTTTTGAGATGCGTTCCACGCATCTGTTGAATTGAATAGTTCCCCTGATTACCAGGTAAATAAAAAGAAGTGTAGTTCTGGTCATGTGCATCTTCGTAAATACTTTGGACATCAGTTTTGGTACCTACTCACGGTGTGTATCTTCTTTAGCTTCCATTCCTCACTTTCTCATTAAATATTTTACCTTGTTCATCCCTCTTCTTGGATTACCACCTCCCACTCACAGAATCCTTTTCATCAATATATTTATTTCATTCTTTCTGAGCACGCTTTTCTTTTCCTCTCTGTCAGTACTGCTAAATTCATTATATGCCTTGCTAAGTATTAACCAGGTACCTTAGAATATTAATAAGAAAATGCCTCCTTATCCTCCTAATCATGTTCCTATCTATCTGCGTATACATTTACAAAACTTTCTTACGTATATTGCTAAGTATAAAGATATGCAACTACCTGTAGGCTGTGCAATCTAACCATCTGACTGTCCCCTTTATTTACAGTAACACGAACATTATTAAATGATGGTAATGCCAGTACTTGGACATCTAGTTAGCATAATGTGATCTAAACTACACGTGCCACTTCATGATCTGTCGGACACACTTGCAGTTACATACTCTCTTGAGGATTACTTTAATTTCCCTTAAATGCAGTTCGAATATCTTTTCATATTCATAAAAAAGTTACTTCTGGATGTTGTTGCACGATTTTAATTCATTAAGAGACGTCTCGTGTGCCAAGAAGATTATTTTATACTCTGCCATGATTACCGTCATGCATCTCACGTCCATATATGTTATACTTCGTGAATTCTTTTACATATCACTAGCATATCATTCTACTATACATATCCTATAACACTACACATATCCTTCACACCATCATAAATATCTCTCATAACATCATACTTATCGTACATACAACTACATATATCCTACATTCTGCCTACATATCAAGTCAGTATACGTTTCCTACATGCCACCAAATAAACAAACCCTGCCACGAGCTGTGCAGGGTGTGTGTGTATGTGTTGAAGGATCAATCAGCATCAGACCAGCGGCTCCTGAGGCGTGACCAGGGTGATGACGGGGAACCAACGCTGCTCTGATGACTTGATTTACCCCATGCTGCCCTGCCCTGTCTTGCCCTGCCCTGCCCTGCCTCGCCTTGCTCCGCCGCGCCCTACCCCACCCCTCTCTGCCCGCCCGCCTGCTCTTCTTTTTCTTGCCCCACCCCACATGTCTGCTTTGTCTTCACAGCCTATACTTACAACTCCATCCCAGTACGAGTACATTCTCTCTCTGCTTTTTTTTTCTTATTCCACCTTATTTATCTACGTCTGCCTACTTCATCAATTCCTTGCTCAGTACCGCCTCCCTCTGTCAGTCCCTCCTCATCTTTCCTCACCACATTCCACTATCACACCTTCCCTGACTTATCCCTACTATCTGACCCATCCTCATACACCTTATCCCCTCCCTCTCATTCATCCGTACCTCATTTCAACCTTACCATCACGCTTTCTGCTCTTAGTTATTGTCCACAGTTTCTTCTCCTCTGCTGTCCCATCCCCTGTAATTCTTCTATTCCCGTCTAACCCCACCTTTACCCCACCCCATTCCACCTCTGTCCTAGCTCCCTAACACCCCTATTTCGACCCATCCCTCCTTTATCTTCTCTTTACTCAACTTTATCATACCCCACTTCGTTCTGTCCCTCCTCTACACCCCGCTCTGCCACACTTTTCCTACCCTGTCTTCTATCCCTCCTTGTCCACCCACCCCTCCACATCTCACTCACCCCTCGTCGTCCCCTCACACCTACTTGTCCCTCATATCTACTCGTTCCCTCAACCCTATCCATTCCACTCCATCCCTAGTCATCCCACCCATCCCTCCTTATCCCACTTCTCATTCTACCTCTTCATATTCCAGCCTACACCTCCTCAGCCCATCCCACCCCATGGCATCCCATCCTTCCCTCCTCATTCGATCCCATCCTTTCTCATCCCACCCACCCGTCCCTACCCTAGCTTCTCCTCTCCTCTCCTCTTCCTAACCAGCCCCACCCCTCACCATTCATCTTTCTCCTCGTCTTCCCTTTCAAAACCCCATCCTTATTTACTCTGAGCCTCATAGAATTACTTTTTTCTTCATCTCGGTGTTTGCTTTCTCTCGGCGGCTCAGAATTAGAACAAGACGAGGTCCCTACTTTGGCTGAGGATGGATTACAACCATTCGTTTTGTATTCTGAAATTTAAGTGGATTCGTGGAATGCAAATATACTTTTAAAAATCGGGAATAGATTTCTGTGGATGTATTTGTCATGAAGGTTAAAGATAGACGCTACCTCAGCCGTGCTTTTTAGTGAGGTGGGAATGACGGCGATGTTTATCACTATCGTCACAATCATTCAAAAAAAAAAAAAAAAAAATCTCAGGATGATAGGGTATTAAGAATATATATATATATATATATATATATATATATATATATATATATATATATATATATATATATATATATATATATATATTATTGCAGTGGTTTCTTACTATTATCACTATTACTGCTATTATTATTATTATTATTATTATTATTATTATTATTATTATTATTATTATTATTATTATTATTATCATTATTATTTTTATTATTATTATTATTATTATTTAGAACTCCACATTCTGTGGCGTTCACACACGTCATTTTGGCGGTCCGAGCTGAATAAAATCGTCTGAAAATAGCAAGAATAAAGTAAATGAAAAAGAAATCGTAGTAAATGAGTTAATGGCTTAGTAAATGAGTCAGAAATCGTAGTAAATGGGTCAAAAAGCTTAGTAAATCAGTCAGAAATCGTAGTACATGAGTCAGTGTCCTTGGTAAATGTTTTCCACAGCATACTCCATCTTGCTGACCAAAGCAATTAGTATTATTCCCCCGGTTATGCTTAGATGCGCATTTTTTTACTTGGGCATCAAGAGCTCAGCATGACGCCCCGTAATAGTCGTCGTAAATAGCAGAATTTTTTTGGTGTTAATCTGCTCAATATGCAATTATCCCTCATACGAAACCCATTTTCCCCGTAATGAAGCCGTTATGCAGTAATATTAGTTGATCAATTAGAAGGCTTTGCTGTAATGTCGTTTTCGCGTAATAAGCAAATTAAACATAGCACCGCGGGTAACTTGGTGAAATATCGGTCATAATTGCAAGGCCACGATCCGGGATTAGGTGGGGCGCGGGGTTGACAAGAGATGACTGGTGGGGTGAAGGCGGGGAGAAGGGGAGGAGTGAACTGGGGAGAGAATGGAACAGGGTAGAGAGGGGAATAATGAGAAGAGATACAGTGACAAGGCTGGGGATGGCATGAGGTGGCTGGTGGGGTGACTGAAGACAAGGAGAAGAAAGGATGAGAGAAAGGGAAGAAAGACTGGGGAGAGGAGGAGGGATGGAGTGAGGAGAATAGATAGGATGGAAAGGTGAAGTAAGTGGGATCATGATGGGAAAGGGGGAAGGGGAACTTGCGGGAAAAGAGAGATGATGATTAGCTTAGGCGTCTGCCAGGGATTGACATGACCAGGAATGATGATGGGAGAAGGATTGGACGATTGGGAAGCAGTGGAAGGGTGAACTAGGGAGAAGAGGAGAAGGGTAAGTAGGAAGAGTGGAACAGGGTACAGGAAGAGGTGAGGAGATGATACGCAATGACGGGGAAGGGGTTGACAAGTGCTGACTGATGGGGAAGAAGGAGGTGGTAGGGGAGAAAGGGAAAAGATAGGGGAGAATGGGAAAAGATGGGGAAGAATGGAGAGACTAAGGAAAGAGGAGGGGAGGAATGGGAAGAAGAGATGGGGAGATGCAGAGGCAGGGGTACTGATGACGAGTGGAGGCTTGGGAGGTTGGAGAGTAAGGATGGTTATTTTGGGGGAAGTGGGAGAGGAGTTGACATAGAACTGACTTGTGGGGTGAGGACGAAGGAGAAATGATGTGACTAGGGGATAATGGGGAGGGACAGACTGGGGAGATGAAAAACGGATTGACAGAGGTGGGATGAAGGGAAAGGAGGACGGGGAGGAAATGGACTGAAGAGGAGTGAGGAGGGAGAGAGGGAAGAGAATGATGGTGAGGAAGGAGGGGGGAGGAATGAGGAGAGGTTAAAGGGAAGAACGACGATAAGAGAGTAGAGGTTGACAAGAACAGGTTTGTGGGGTGATGATAGGGAAGGTGTGGGGTGACTGTGGGAGATGAAGTGGGGTGATTGGAATGGAGAGGAGAAGAGGACTGGAGAGAGGGGAGAGAATGACAGAAGACAGAAGAAACGTTGCGTGGCAGAGAAGAGATAAGGGAGGGAAGAGAAGAAAAAAGGGTGATTGAGGAGAATGGCAAAGGCGATTGAAGAGAAAAGAAAGGGGATGACGAGAGAGCACGGTATGAGGATAGAAGGGAGATGACCAGAGGTGGGAAGGAAAGGGAGAAGAGAAAGGGGAATTTAAGGAGAGAGAGAGATAAGAAGTGACTTGGAGGAGAGGGAGGGGATGATTGGAGACAAGGAAGGGTGGTAAGGAAGAGAGGGAGGATAGGCAGGGCACCTCAGATGGGTTTTGATATCGCCTTACGTTCACCATTTTTATCTTATACTAACGCCCTTATTTCTTAGCTATCATTTTCATATCTACATCTGTCTGTCTATCAATCTCTTTTTATCAATCTATTTTTCTATCTCTCTCTCTCTCTATCTATCTATCTACCTTCCTAAAATGATTTGCCTGTGTATTCATTTTTCTTACTCTTTTGCGGTGGGGTGTCATGCATCACATCAGTACTATTATTATATATCAAACTCTCTCTCTTTAGCTAGCTCCCTTTATCTTCTCTTTTTATCCTTGCCTAGTTATCCATAGTATATATCTATTTATCTGCCAATCTGCATCCATCTGCCTCTCCATCTATTACAGGCAACTAATTCCAGACTTTATCCAGAGAGTCCAAGACAAAAACACCTCCACGCCTTTGTGTTGCAACTTTCCTCCAGCCACTCCGACACACCCTTCCTCATGTGTTCCTCCAGTTTTTCCTCCCACTTCATTCTGGGTCTTCCTCTCCTCATTCTCCTGTAGACTTCGTTTCCATAAAGGCTCTTGTTAGTTTATCTTCTCTGTATGCGTTCTATATGTGCAAATAGCTCGGTATCTCAATTGTTCACACCTGCTCGGTACTACCATCTTGTATTTCACGCCTTATTCTGCTTTGCTCAGTATCCACTTACGGTACCTTTTCGATCGTATTAGCTCTTTGAACTAGGTATCCTTGATTATCAGATATCTGACGAAATTGGTCGCCCATCCACCAAGGTTACACATCGCAGAAAGTCAGATTTACATTGTTTAAATCATGCACCAAAAATGTTGACACCAGCCCAACAATTACACAGAATATACATTATGTATCTGGAAATGACAGAAAAAAAAAAAATGGAATAATAATGGAGTACATGCACCAAAATCGTTTGACGAATATTGAAGGAGTACATCAAAGTCTTTTCTTACTTAACTTTAGGATCTGATTACCTTAATCAATTAGCAAAACTTCTGTGAACCGTATGATTATATATATATATATATATATATAAGCGATTGTAATTGTATTATATCCATTTATGGCTGATGTAGGATAAGGGAGCAGCACCCCATTGAGCTGGTAAATATGGTTCGATCCTCTACGTCCCTCACGCGACGGAAACGTGTAATTAATTAGAGCAGTTGGTTCTGTATCAATATGGAAATATGATCCAGAAAAACTTCATAGCATATGCTAACACCTGTGTGATGACAAGAAGTGTTGGCCTGGACTGTATTAATGGTGTTTACAGGATCTGATATTGGCGGGGCGGTGTAATTATCTGGTCCAGACTACATGCCCAGTCCTTGGCCTCTTGCTCTCCACCGCTGAAGGCAGGTGTTGCTTCCCCGCAGCTGCTCCAAAGTGCAAATGTTACACGTGTCTGTCTCCATTTTCCTTTAACGCTCGCAGGCTCCTTCGACTTAACTCTCAGATGAATAAAATCGTTCAGCGGTAGCGGGAATAAAATACTAGAGTTGTCCCGATCATGAATGAGTTAATGGTGAGAATAGGAACCTCATCAACGCCATGACGTAGTTTTCATTACATATCTTCTTCATCTCTGCACAATCTCATTCACCTTAGGATGGACTCTCGAACTAGGGGGATGAGATAGCAACTTCCACTGATCCATTCACTCTGTCTGAATGCTCCTTTAACTAGTTCAGCACCATGAAGTCACTTATATTTCATTCTTGCTAACTTTAAACGGTTTTATTTTACTCATGAGACATTTTTCGAACCGGTAGAGCTAGATGTGTCCTGCATTAATTTTTAGTACGAGAGACCTCTCCTAAATCGAATAAATTTGGTTGTGAAAAGGCAAGTAAAAGAGAGAGAGAGAGAGAGAGAGAGAGAGAGAGAGAGAGAGAGAGAGAGTATATGTCATTTATTTAAGGAGTTTCTCTTCACCGTAATGACGTAATACTAATTTTCTTCCTGCTAACCTTGGACGATTATATTTATTTCAGGAACGCTCTTTTATATTGTAGGGATTAATGGAGACACTTTAACACCTCTAGTCCCAGAAGTCTATGGTAAGCTGAAGAAAACCAGAAAAAGCATGAATATAGAACAGAATGCGTGCAGTGGCTGGACAAGTTTATCTATGACACCATGCGAATAGACTGGCTAGCGATTTTATTTTTTCTTTTCTTTTTTTACAGCAAAGGCTTCGTTATATCATTACGGAAGTACCAATCATGAACGCCAATCTTTAACACTTTCGTTTAATTCTTGGAAAACTTGTCCATCGTTCCCTTTTCTCTTGCTTATTTTACATGCCGGTGCTATTCTTTTCTTTAACATTTTCAGGATTCAGTACTTACTCCCAGCTTATTCGAATCGTCTGCTGTCGGCTGGAATCTCATGCAAAGCTATCCAAATCATGAACGGAACTAAAGGGGCACTCAGTGGAGCGCATCTCTCCGACATGGGCAACGTAATTTCCAAACCACTGTTTATACTGGATAAAATGTTCTCATCACTGATTAGAGTTTCACAAAAAATGTTTTCTGGATCCAGAATCTGTAATACGCTCCGGATCGGTCCCAAAAGTTAATCGACTCTTCGCTTGGAGGTGGGCTACCTACCCACCAAATTTGGTCAAAATCCCTCATTTGGTTTTTAAGCAATCCCGCCGACAGACAAACTAACAAGCAAAGAAACAGGGGTGAAAACATACTTTCCTTGTCGGGGAAAATAACTGTAACTATTAACTCTCCCTGTCTCCTATGACGCACTCACATGAATAAAATCGTCTGGCCGGAGATGGAATAGATTTTAAGAAGTTTTTCCGACCATTAGGTTAAAATTCTCGTAAATATTTCCATAATCTAGCCCACCAATTTTTCCCTCATGCCTTGAAAGCTTCTATTATACGCTCCTCCTTCATTAATCTATCAGTAATACCGCAGGTGGTGGTACATTCATCCCTCTATTTCCCTTTTTCTCGAAATATATTCACACGTTTACAAAGATGATGTTTTTTATCATTTACTCGTGGTATCTGCAGACTTCTAGATAGGGTAGTGTTTTATAAGAGTATATTATGTCAGTTAGAAGGTGGGAGGAGGTGTGGTAGACAAAGACTGTACATGGATATCGTATATGTGTAAGAATGCGAGGTGTGAAAGTTGATGAGACTAGGACAACTACAGGACATCGAGTTGGCTGGACGATGTACGGTATGTAAGAAGGGGTACATAATAAGGCTTTGGTACATCTTTCATAACTAGACAGCCGCATGTGTACGTGTAACAGAAGTGTATCCTGAAAGAAATACACTAAAAAATATGTGCAAGTGGTTTGATCGGTGAGGTGGAGCCAGGATTCCAGGGGCTTGAATGTTGTGTGAAAGGTTTATCTCACCCATTTCCCTAGACACGCTGTTAATAGTTCGCCCTCTTTCATGCGTTCTCTGTCCATGTTTTCTGGATCCTGTCTCACCCGGACAAAAGGTGATGATGATGATGATGATGATGATACCTACTGACGAGTTTTTAAAGGAAGATGTCTGGAAGTGAAGAGGCATGACTGACATGGAATCCTCCAAAAAGTTGTGGAGTTCGCCGCAAAACCAAAATCAAAGGACGGGAGGCAGAGGAATAATTAGATGGTGAGGAAGTGAATTTCAGGGATGGAACAAGTAACAGTGATAGTGAAGTGGTCAAGGAAAATTATATATAAAATAGCCACGAAAAGTCTCACCTTAGTCAAATTCATTCGTTTGGCGTTATTAAAGATACAGTTAATAAAACATCTTCGTAACGGAGGAGTTAAAACACCTCACACTTCACCCAAGATCCACGATATCCTTATACAACTTTCATTTTCACTTTGCCTAAAACTGCCATATCTCCATCTTGAATGCTGGAGCTGTAACATGAGAATATGATGCTAATCACGAAGAAGTGCAACGGAAAGTATGTAAACCGTAGTATTGTTTTATTATTTCTCAGAGCTGCTGGATACAAGATGGTATGTCGAAAATCTCCCGCCAAACATACATTTCGGAATGAGAACTCGCTTTACACCCCGGGGTCTAATGCGAAGTGGAGGGGGGACTTCAGATATATTCCCCTTTATTTTTTTACTCTATTTTTTCCCCTTTCTATAATCGATTGGTATCTGGCGGCGGCGGGGGCTGGAGAAGATCAGGCGGTGTGTGTTGCTGCGAGAGGAGCCACGCCCTTCGAGATGTATACCAAGGTTCCCTAGTGAGACAGAGGCACGATGGGGGTAGGAGTGGTGGGGGTGGTGGTAGGTGGAGGTGAGGGTGGTAGGGGAAGGAGTGGTAGTAGAAGTGGTGGAGGGGTGGTAGTAGTGGTGGGGGTGGTGATGGGAGTGGTGGGGGTGGAGGAGTGGTAGAAGGGGTGGTGGTGGTCGGACAATGGTGGGTGGACACTTGGGAAAATTACGACCCGAAGACGCACGATGAAGATGATGCTGTTTTTACCATTTTCTTCTTATTTCCTCATAATTTTCTTATTTATTCTATTATTTTTATATTACTTTCGCATTTTTTGTGGTGGGGTCTTGGGGTGGGTGTGGGGATAAGAGAGGGTGGGGAGGGGAAAATATTATCTTCATTCGTTTTATAATTGGTAATAATTTCTTCGTCGTGGTGGAGGAGAGATGTGGAATGGTGGAGTAGGTGAGGGTCAGGAACAGATAAAGGACGGCTGATAGGTAGGTCAGTTTGGTGGAATAATGATAAATATTAGTTACTTTTTCATTCCCTCATTCTTTTTGCGTTATTTCTGTTCCTTTTATTATTATTATTTTTTTTTATTACTGTAGTGGTGGAGAGATGTAGGATGTTGGGGTTGGTAGTGTTAGGGTGGGGCTGATAAAAGAAAGTGGAGGGATGAGTAGGTGAGGGTGGGGGAACACGTATTATTATTAGTGCCTATTTTCTCTATACATATTTTGCTTTTATCATTTTATATTTATTCATTTAACTGATTATTTACTTTTCTTTTTGATGGTCGTGATGTGGTAGGATGATGTGGGATGTTGGGGAAGGTGAAGACAGAGAATGGACAAGGGAAGCTGGAGATATGGAGGGGAGGGCGGAGGAATTATTTCTAGTTTATGATCTTTATTATTATTATTATTATTATTATTATTATTATTACTATTATTATTATTAACTCTTTTTGTTGCTGTTGTGTGGTGGTAGAGATATACTGAATGCTAGGGTAGGAAAGACGAGGGGAAAACTGTAGGTAGGGAAGATGAACGAATGGGTGTTAGTGGATGTAGATGAAGGTGGAGGCATTTTCTACTTGTGGAAATGTGGAATGCTGGGTGGAATGAGTGGAGGGTAGGTATGGGAGATGATGGAATGAGTAGGGATAATGGATGGAGGTGGATTTTTTTTTTTTTTTATGTCTATGTTGCTAGCGATGTGGAATGTTGGGTAGGTATGGGATGGGAAGAGATGTTGTGGGGAGATAAAAAGATCTGGATGACAGGAATGGGGAAAAATATGAGGAACAGGATCATGAGGTTTAATAGAACAACGGGTGTTTTACGTGTTAGTAGGGTTGTTATTATTATTATTATTATTATTATTATTATTATTATTATTGTTATTATTATTATTAACCATCATCATCATCATTATTATCAACGTTATTTTTACTATTATTATTATTATTATTATTATTATTATTACTGCAGATGATGTGTGTGGGGAAGATGGTAAAGGGGCCATGTGGCTTTAGAACGCTGAAATAGTAAACATGATAGAAGAACAGATGAATGTGATGGTAGTGATGAAGAGGGTGAGAGTAATGATGGGAGTGTGAAGCTGGTGTGAGAGATAGGGTGGTGCGAATGACGCCGATGATGCAAGTAAGTGTGATGGTGGGAATGACACTGGTGGTGCGAGTGACGATGATGGTGTAAATATGGGACAATGTGGAAATGACTTTGGTGGGGCGAATGACGATGATGGTGCAAGTAAGGGAGATGGTGGGAACGATATTGGTGGAGCGAGTGACGATGATGGTGCAAATAAGTGTGGTGGTGGGAATGACATTGGTGGTGCGAGTAATGAATGTGGTGGTAGCTTTGATGACGGAGAAAATTATTATGATTGTGGGGAGAAGTCGAATTGCTTAACCTTCTAATAATTACTAGATTCTAACCACTTTATTTCTGTCACTCCTAGTCTGCTTTACCCAGCTTATCAATTGCCTCGTGCTGTCTGAAGGGTTGAGTTGGTGTGAATGATAGAGTGGTAAGAATGACGATGGTGGTGCAGGTAACTGAGATGGTGAGAATGACACTAACAATGATGAATGTGGTGGTTGGTGTGTTGCAGATGATGAAGGTGATTACGACCGTGCTGTGAGAATCGTAGTGATAGTGGAGTGGTGGTGATAGTATAAAACTGAGGGCAAATAAATGTTGTGGTGAAAGTGATGAATATGTGAGACCATGATGACGGATATACTGAGTAGTGAAAACGATGTGAGTAACAGAGAAAGTGTTTGATGAAAATGAAACAGTAAATAGGAGATGAGACGGTGATGATACTGAAATGAGAGTGAGGGTGAGATGAATACTGACAGTATTAAGATGATAAAACATGCACTTGAGACAGGGTGAGTAAATGTTGATAGTATTAGGCACAACTGGAGTGATGTTGGAGGAAGTGGTAAGGAATAGAGCAATGAAGGTGGTGATGGTGAAGACTGTGCAAGCCATGATGATAATGAGAACACTCTGGAGATGATAGGGCAGGAGGTCGTGGGAGAACAATGAAAATGTTGAAAGTGATGAGCATTGTGGAAGTGGAGCCGGTGGAAGTGATGAAGATGGATACAGTGAAGATGGCGACAGTAATGATGACAGAAGAGACAATTGTGAGAGATGTGATTCCGATGAGGGAGATGATCATGATATTATTAGATTCACTGATGATGGATGAGAGGCTTTTTGCTAGATTTTAACCACGAGTGTTGGTCTTAGGTATGTTTCAGAAATACACGTTAAATCTTAATTAATATCTAGCAGTAATGGTGATGGTGATGTGTGAATTTCGAGTAATGGGGATGACTGGATTGACTATTAGGGAAAACAGGAACGTTCGCTGAGCGTTTACCCGCGTCATAACCGGTATACCTCTCACCGGACATAATCATCAGTGAACAACCCCTCCATTCGACATAACTTTCAGTGGACATAACTATCAGTGACCATAACCTTCAGTGAACAACCCCTCCAGTGGACATAACTTTCAGTGGGCATAACTTTCACTGGACATAACCTTCAGCAAACAAAACCTCCAGTGGACATAACCTTCAATGGACATAACCTTCAGTGAATAACCCCTCCAGTGACATAACCATCAGTGAACAACCCTTCCAGTGGACATAACCTTCAGTGGACATAACTTTCATCGGACATAATCCTCAGTGAACAACCCCTCCAGTGGACATAACAGTCATTGGGCAGTCCATGTGTTTCCATCAGTTCAGGTCCAGTCAGGGCAATTTTGGTCTATCAAGGCCAGGTCAGGGCTGTTTTGGCCCAATCAAGCCATTTAATATTGATGCAGGTCCTTCACATCCAATCAGTCTGAGTCGAATATTTTCAAGCTCATTCATGTCCAAAAAATGAATACTTAGGACCAGTTAGATTAATTCAGCTTGATCACTGCCTCTTCACGTCCAGTACAGGCCCTCTTAGTTATGTAATTTTAAGTAATTTTAGGTTATTTTACGCTTTGCTTCCATATACCTGATTGCTTACAGCGCAGGTAGAAGTGAAAATGGGCGTAATGATGTGGAGGAAGTGATGAAAATAACTGTGAAAGTACAGTGATACAGAACGATAATGCTATTAAAGGTAATGCAGTGCATATAGGGTGAAAGTGATCAAAACAATGGGCGTAATGGTGATGGTGAAAATTACGATGAAGGGAGCGGTGGAGATAGAGATAAATGAAGAGGCTAAGAATGGCAGACAAAAAGTAGGCTAAATAATTAAAAGAAAAATATGAAGATAGTGAAAGGGAAAATGATGGTGAGGGTGATGACGAAAGAAATATATCTAAAGAGTGATAATGATGGTGAGTGAGGGAGAAAGTGGATGTGATCGGGAAGGGTGATGCTGAAGATGACAGGGGTGATAGAGAGAGAAATGAGTGATGATACTGGCGGGAGATATGAAGCCGGTGCAATTAATAAGGTGAAACGGATGATGATGATGGCGGTGGTGGTTGGGAAAATAATAATAATAATGAGAGAGACGGTTGAGGGAAAAGGTGTGAGGGACAGAGAAAGAAAGGAATATGGTCGAGAGGCTGAAGAAAGAGAGTGGTTGAAAATTACTGAGGTCATAAACAGAGAGAGAGGGGGGGGGGAGGGATATGATCGAAAGGAAGAAGGAAAAATGAGGGTCTGAAATTAATAAAGGTAATAAGGGATAAAAGAATATTATCAGGTGAGTGGCTAGGAAATAGAAAATAGGGCGGACCCAACCTCTCACCTCCATCTTCTTCTCGGCGGGGGTGAAGGAAGGCAGAAGTGATGAGAGTGATGATAGGGGTGGGGGTGTGGGTCGGGTATAGAGGTGGGGGTAGTAGGGTGGGTGGGGGTATGGAAGTGGGGGGTAGGGCGGGTTGGAATAAAGGGTTGGGGTAGTGGGGTGGGTGGGGGTGTAAAGGTGTGGGTAGTGGTGGTGTGTGGAGAGTAAAGAGGTGGGGGTAGCGAAGTGGGTGGGGGTAGAGTAGTGGGTGGGAGGTATGAAGGTGGAGGTAGTGGGGCAGGTGGGGGTACATGCTTTGCTGGACCGTAATACACACTTCTGCCGTATTGATTAAAACCTTCAATCTCTGGCCTAATTTAATTACAATCGACGCTTATCTCCCTCATCTAATTAGCTTGTAATTAAACCTTCGACATTTTATCAGCCAGCAAGTTTCCGTTCCATATTGTAGCACTTTACTGCCTGTGATGGAAGTTGATGGCTTTCATCCTTCTGATACCTTGACGTCTTTCGTTTTTCTTATTCTCGTACTTCAGACGATCTCATTCAGTTTAGGGGGATTTTCCAAACTGAGGGAGTTAGAAAAGAGGCTACGTTAATCCCTTGGCTACTAGGGGGCCCTCATAAGGTGAATAAAATCGTCTGGTAGTAGTGAGAGTAAAATAAAGCGAGACAGTAATGAAGACGCTAACTCTCCTATGTCAATGGATGTACAGTATTATCGTTCTCCCCCAGATGGCAGTATCGTCTCGTGACCCACCTGCCTTCTGTGTATATAGGACATTTCTTTTCCTATCTATCTGCTTGTCTATCTATTGCCTGACGCCGCATCCTGTGAGGGGATGTCCTCGATTAAAAGAACCCCCCTTTCTTCATACTAAGTCGGTTCCCCCCCTACTCAGTAACGATCCTCCTCTTCTCACGACAAACATCACCCTCCCTTACTGTCTCACCTAAATCTCCTTGACAATTATAATCCTGATATTCATTTCAGGAGACAAAGACAAGTATCGGTGCGGAGTATCGGACAGAAGTCGAGAGTCACGGCTACATAATCAGTACATGTCACCAGCCACACAAAGGGAATCAGTATATCCACTACGTAAATTCTTGACATTAGATCGCTTTATTTTATCAGTAAAGCGATGAGTAGATGTCACCTCTTTAAAAATCAACATACACTTGTAGGTAAATGTAAACTTGGCATCATTTTTGCCTTTTGTTACCTTTAGATATCAGTTCTTCAGATCATCCATTCGTTCCAGAAGATTAAACATTCCCTTTTTTTTTTTTTTCAAGTTTAATTTTAACCTTCATTTTCGTCCTTAAATATTAAGTGAGACACATAGATAAAATCAGTTACGTGCCTGTTTTCCTTCAGTGAGTTGTAGTAATTAATAAATGTGACAGGAAAATCAACACTGGTACACTGTATCCATTTGTAATTAAATAATGATAAAAAAAAAAAACAGGATGCAGTCTCAAATGGCACCCGTATCACATCTGCCTCACATGCACGTTGGGGGACTTTCCCCTCTTAATGCCTCCAGTGCTAGGATTTATTTCATATTTTATTCCTACCATTACTAGATGTTTATGTTCAGCTTTAGAAAGACCTCATAATGAAGAAAGTAGTCATAGTTTCTAATCCCCCCACCACAAAGAGTCTCTGCAAAGATGAATAAAACTGTCTTCATGAATAAAACTGTCTTCATGTAAGAAACGCTGTCGTAGTTGTTATGGAAGAGGATATGTATTTACCCGTGTCTGTCTGTCTGTTTATCTGTTTGTGTACAAGATATCTCAAAATACTGTTATCGAATTTCAATGAAAACTTGGTGGATATATGAACCGTGGGTCAAGGAAGAGTTTATTAGTGTTTGTGGAGGATCTGGATCCGAGTACAGGAGGTCATTGATTTTATCGCGTTGGCTTTCTGTAATTTTATATAACAAGGATGACCAATACCATAGAATCAATTGACTATGTGAGACCGTAGAGTATTCGTCTGGAGGGAAAGGGTAATTACAGCAGTAAATCATTCATCTGACTGGCGTTGGTGGAGGTATGCAGTCTTTAAGTGCTTTTTATTTGTTATTATTGCTGCAATCCCCAGGTTCATCTGGACGTGAACTTGGTGGATCGCAGGAAACGGAAAACTTCAACAGGTCACTCTCAGAAGTTTGTTGTTATGGTTATGCTGAAGTACTGTGGTGTGAGTGTGGTGCATAAGGAGCTGCTGTCGTGTGGAAGGATGTGGTACAGTGTGGGCATGGTGAGCTGTTTGTGAGCTGTACTTGTATGTTGTGTTGGAGAAATGGATAAATGGCGGAACTTTTCCTACTTTCACCATCACCTCGTTCAGTCCAAGTTTTGCGTCACTTAGTTGGTTTGTCTTCACCTGACGGAACTGGGACACTCAGACAGCTTAAATATTATGTCATGGTAGTATAACATACGACGGCCTTACCTATAAGTAAGAATAAGCCTCCTTGTTTACTGACCAAAATAACAATCCAAAATAACTATACTTGGCGGTTAACTGAGATGGGAGGGGATAGGAATCTTTGCGAGGTTAGAACAAACGTGCCATGATTAACGTGTCCCAATCCAGTTTTGCTTTTGTTATGGATTTGAAGTTAGTAGTTGTCTGGAGCTGTGGCCGTGTATGTCAGCTTCAGAGGGATTTATGATTAAGAGTTAAATTAAGGCCATATTTAACTCCACCAACAAAAAGGAAATATCAGGCTGACTAACATCGAGAGATAGGCTAGCCAAAAAAGAGAAAAGCATCTAAGGGCTGGAGATGTTAAGTTTTGCACATATCGGTTCCACTTCAAGATGATATCAAAGGAAACCTAGAATTGCTCTCATCCTAACCTCGTTCAGTCAGAAGGCATCTTTTATATTTAATTTTTACAATGGTCAGATGATAAACAATTATATTAAGAAAGGCCTCTCTTGGTGAAGCTGTTAATGCAAACTGTTTTTAAATCTTTCAGTGAGACTATGCGACTGACAAAAACAATAAATAATAAATGAAGGTCCCTATTATCGTCCCTTATACCTCTTCCGAAGCGATTTATTTGGCTTATTGCTTCTTACTATTATCTTCTGTGTCAAATCATCCCAATGCCACCCTGTTCTTCATAAATAACATACAAACTGATATTAACCAACCACATCCAAAAATAAATCGATACAGGAGAGGTGCTAGGGACCTTCCTTAACCGAGTAACACACGTAACGTAATCAGCGTCCTAATGGAGTTGAACCTTTCGCAATGATGGCATTTTATTTACTTCATTCAAGGTAACGTTACACGATTTTACTTAATTACGGATCTCCATTAATCACAGGTATAATTAAGACTACATAGAATCCCTTTACCTCTATAATTCTGTCCTGTTGTAATCACCTGTAAATAAAAATGAAAAAATTAATAAATAAAATGAAAAATACACAACACCTAAAGATAATACGAACATTGAACGGATAACAGAGTGAGTCCAGGGATCATGCGTTCGTCCAGCCATCAATACAGTCTACCTTCCCATTGCCTGACGCTGCATTCTGTGAGGAGTGGTCTCAACAAAAGAACCTCCAGGCGTTTCCGTCCCTATTCAGTAAAGATTCACTATTCCCACTACGCATACCCCTTCCCTAAATGCTCCCTGCACCTTATCCCTCATCTCGTTCTCGGTGTCCCTCTCCTCCTTCCACCTCGGGCCTGTAATATTGTTGGCCTTGGGGATTTCTTAACACCCTATCCTCAGCGATTTAATTTGCCTGTTGCAGCTTGATATCCCTCTCTATGTTACTAATCAGATTGTTGTTACCATCCTCTTCGGCCCTGTGAGATTTTTTTTTTCCTTTTTTTTCTTTCATTTTCATTCTTTTTTCTTCTTCTTCTTTTTTTTTTTTTTTTTGCTGCCTCAAGACGATTTTATGAAACTCTGAAAGGTTATCTGAATCTTACCCCTCGAGTTCGTAGAGCTTCGCCGAACTGAATATAGAGTCCGCCAAAGCTGAATATAGAGTCATCTGGTGGTGGTAGGGGGGAACTAAAATGGCGTCATCACAGTGAAGAGGCTGAAAGGACATGAAAAGCAGATAAGATAATCCCAAGGTGTAATATGGAAAATGAATCGCTAAGGAACAGGCGTTGCGAAAGGACGTCCTTGTTATGAGATCATGAATTCGTCCGGAGAGGAACAGCGTTCAAGAAAGCAGGTCAGGACATGGTAGGGTTATGCGGCAGGTTGTGGTGCAGAAAATGAATAGCAACGGAAGAGGCATTACGAAATATTCACTGCAAACAAGAATACGGTGGTATGTTGTAATACAGAAAATGAATCGCTAAGGAGGGCACGTTACGAAATCCTCACAGCAAACGAGAATACGGCTTTATTACGAGATCATGCACTCCTCCGGTCGGCAACAACAGCATTCGAGTCAGCACGGCAAGGCAGAGTTTTGCGGCAGTTGTGAGACAGAAAATGAGTCGCAAAGGAAGAGGCGTTACGGTATCCTCACGGCAAACGAGAATACGGCTTTATTACGAGATCATGCACTCGTCCGGTCGGCAAAAACAGCATTCGAGTCAGCACGGCAAGGCATTATTTTGCAGCGGTACATTACAGGCATGATGCAGTTCATTGTGAGGCTTGTTGCTTCACTTCCCGGCCACCAGATGTCTCTCAGGAAATTGGATGAAAGTTTGACATATGGACAAACGAAATGCAATGGCGGTAATGGACAGGATCGGAAATCTATTTTTATAAGTGCGGTGTTCAATTTGCGGGTGATGGTAGGGTCTTCTTTTTTATGGACATATCTTTATTTTGTAATTTTTTGGACACGATGAGGTGAACTGGGTGTGGTGTGGGAAATGAGGGGGAAGGTGAGAGGTGAAGGTCACGAGGGAGATGAGAACCAAGGCGGAGGAAGTGGGATGTTTGGTGAAAATGTTTACGGGACGAAATTCGAAGGTGATGCAAATGAAAAACTGAAAGAGGGGAGGCTGAAAAACAACAAAGGTGAGATCTGTCAGCTGTCGTAGGCGAAAAGGATTTACAGACAATTGATAACGAAATGATAAAGCGTCGGATGCAAATGATACTGTGACTGATAGGAGATAGGGGAAGTACACGGAGACAAGATATAGTGAACAATAATGATGGGACAACAGTGAAAAATATGGCTAGAGAGATTGACAAACAGATGTACAGAGAGAGAGAGAGAGAGAGAGAGAGAGAGAGAGAAAGAGAGAATTTTAAGATATTGATACTGACTGAAATACAGAGATGGACAGAGACAGACAGATAGACAAACAGATATTAATTGATAGATAGATAAATAGAGAGAGAGAGAGAGAGAGAGAGAGAGAGAGAGAGAAACTATAATCGACTGAAACTTGGGAGACCTGGGGAAAGCAGCAAACATTCAAGCAGAAAAACAAACAGACGGACAAACAGATAAAAATACTAAAAAAAACAAAGGACAGGCGAGGAAACTAAACAAATAAATGAATGATAGACAGACGGGTAGACAGCAAGAAATCCACACAAACCAAAAAAGACAACACAAACAGAGAGTGAAAGGAACAGACGTGCTGACAGAAACACAAAGGCAGGCAAAAACTAGACGCTAGAGAAATGGAAAATAGGAGAACAAAGGGAAAACAGATTTAGGATATTGTTCCACTCTAAACACATTTCAGCCAGCGTGTCGAATCATAATCTCTCTGAATTATTGTCCGGGATGAAAAGCGGTATCTCAAGAGGGTGAGAGAGGTGGATGTAGGTGAGTGGGGAAGGGGTAGGGTGGAGCCTTGCGTACACCTGCTTGCGAAAATGATGGGGTTAGAAATAATGAGTGAGAGGATAGTAATGAAAGTGGTAGTAATATAAGGAGTAGTGCTAGTAGTGTGGGTAGCAGAGGTATCTGGAAAGAGTGGGGGTGGATGTAGGTGAATGGGGAGTGGAAGACTGCATGTATCTGCTTGCAAAAGTGATGGGTTAATAAATGAGAGTGAGGATTGTAGTGGAATCATCATTATTATTATTATTATTATTTAGTAGTAGTAGTAGTAGTAGTAGTAGCAGTAGCAGTAGTAATAGTAGTAATACTGTGGGTATCCGAGAAGGGGTGGAGGGGTGGGATGAGGAATGGAAGAGTGTTCACACCTGCTTGCCAAATTAATGGGTTGGAAATAATGACCGCAATGATAGTACTGAAAATGGTAGCAATAGTTATAGTACATTAATAATATTAGTCAGTAGGTAGTAGAGATATCTGCCTGGGTGGGGGTGAGGGAGATTATATGAACCAGATTTCTGAGGATGGATAGATTACCCGGTATATGAAACGGCATACAAAAAATACGAGGGTGCGACAAGAAACATAAGAAATATAAGAATTGGTAATATATGTAGTGAATATTAAGTACCGGTATTAGTAGTGAAGATATCTATAAGGGGGAGAGGAAGAAACTATATATCTGAACGCAAAGGATGAGAGGGTCAGAAATAAGGAGTGTGAAGATAGTAACGAAAGTATTAGTAGCAGCTTTAGTGGCAATGGTTTATTAGTGGTATTAGAACTGTAGCAGTGAAGGTATCTGGAAGAGTGGTTTAGAGAGAGAGAGTGCATACAGCTGCTTGTGAAAATGAAAGGGCGAAGGTAATGAGTGCAATGACAATAATAAAAATATCAGTAGTGTTAGTAGCACACTGAATGTATCAGTAGAGTTTCTGCTAGTGGTAATACTCGTATATGTATATTGTGGTGAACGGGTAGAGGCATTAGCAGTGTAAATAGTGTAGACATTTGTAGAGTTGGATAAGTGGCAGAGGTATTAGTATTTTAAGGAGCAGTAATTTAAGTTGTAGAGGTATTGGCTGTGTAAGTAGCTGAGAAATTAGTTTTTTTAGTGGAGGTAAGAAGTAGAGGCAAGGAATATTAGGAATGGTAAGTACCGTAGTATCAGTGGTATAATTGGTGGTGGAGGTGATGGTGGGGGTGTTGGAGCCGTGTTATTAATGTTGAAAGCGCGAAGATGTGAGGAAGCCCTAAGTTTCTGACGACTATTTCTGAAGCAAACGATGCTGATTGTACATATATGACATTTATGTATCGTTGCTGACTACCGGTACACTCTTTAATTTTTGATGCAGATTGACCAAATTTTACCAGTTACAGGTGATGTATCAGTTGACTGCCACATAATTTTATCACGGGTTTGATTACTCCCTCCCGTACAAAGTTATCTTAATACCCTTAGTGCACAAATCTTCGAGACATGTGAGGGATGCAAAGGATCAGTCATCTGTTAGTGTGTCGTAGGCGCTGCTGGATCTAGAAAACGGGCTTCCTAGCTTACGTCCAGAGTCGGAAGTAAAACAAAAGCATTAGTGATGGTACTGGCACAATAGGTGCCAGAGTATTTTAGGAGCATGAGGAAAGACAGTAAATAATGAATATAGAAGAAAATATTAAGAGTAGGCTATCAGGAGAGAGTAAAGCTGTAAAAATAAAATGTTCTGATATTAATAAAAGTAACAGTGAAATAAGTAGACGTGGATGGCTATAAATGTTAATAGTGCATGATATGATAGTACTGCGATCTAGATAATGCAGGAAGTACCGGAAAAGTAAAATAAAAAATAGTGTTGAATAAGATTAGTACACGATAATCTGTTAACCTGATAAGAGATAACTGATAATGGAACGAGCCAATTACATCGTTACCGTACTGCTGATAATACCGTCAGCTTGGTTAGTTAGTCCGAGGATCGTAATGTAAGTGGCCCAACAAAATTCGTAGCACTGTTTCCTTAGCGATTTGTTTTGTATATAGTGCCTTTGTATTTACCTGTAGGTATTTTATCAAGCTTATGTATTGACGTAGTTTGCATCAATAACGCACGAGACTTTAGGAAGGTATAATATGCAAAATAAATCGCCAAGAAAAAGGATCTAAGACTCCTTCATGTCACTTGCAATACCAGTCTTAGGTCCTTATTCTCTTCGGCTGAGAAAACTCCCTAGCACATCTTCCTTAGCGATTAAATTTTTGGTACGTCTGGTTAACATCGATTTGAATGTTTATTTATGCTGAATTTGAGGTAATAAAATTCTTTAAATAAGCAAAATAAATCGCTTAGGGAGAGGTGTTAGGGAGCCATCTTAACGACGAGAACACGGGTCGTAGCCTTTTCAGAACGATGACAAATTGTGATTTACTTATGCTACTAACAGGCGATTTAGGCTATTCCAAATCCATTAACCAGTTCACTACGTTATCTACTTGCCTATCTGTCTGTCTGTCTGTCTATCTATTTATCTTTAGCCAGACACCTTAATCTTCGAGAGGGTGGCCACTTTTTAGAAAATTGAATATCTCTACCAGCGGCTTTGTCCACTTGTCTCACACTAACAATTTTCGAACGCTAGGTGGTTCACTGCCTTAGACTTGAGCGACTTTAACTAAGCCACACCACATCATACCACACCATTTCATATCACACTACATCATACTACACCACATCATACCACACCACACCACACCACATCACAACCACACCACACCACATCACAACCACACCACACCACACCATACCATGGGCCCGTACTTATAAAACACTAAGACCGCGTCATAAGGCGAAAGTCTGTCCTAAATTCACAGGAGCGTGTCATAACTCCTTATGTTCAACCTAACCGAAGTCATAGCTAAAGACACCTCCCGAGTTGGTATAGCGTTTAGGGCGCGGCTTAGGACTCCATCATAGCGTTTGGCCGCACACCACAACAAAAAATTCGCCACCGTCAACGAAGACGTTCTCGTGACAGGAAAGATGTGCATAATGAGTTAAGTGATGCAGAACTGGTAAAGAGATTCCACTTGGACCGTGCAGGCATAATTTTTGACAGATTTGGTGCGGGGGACCCTAAACAAGGCCAACGACGAGATACAATGCTCTCACGCCAGAATTAAAAATAATTTTAATGTTGCATTACCTTGCAGCTGGAAAAATGCAACTCTGTAGTGGTGACGACTACTTGCGCGTTCCTCTAGCGTACTGTCAGAGTTCTTCATGCAGCCAGTGGCGATGCCGCGATGGTGTGTTTGTTTACAGGATGATGTGGTGAGGCAACATGTCCTCGTACACAGTAAAACAGTGGTAAATAAGTAATTCCTAAAACTTGACATTAATCACTTGACTTTTAGCCGAAAACGTTTACGAAAAATATCTTAGTAATTTTTATATTTTTGTTACGTCGTTTCCCTGTTTTTTTTTTTTTTTCAATTTTCAAAACTCGCAAGTGCTACATACAGCAAACCGCTATCTCAGCAGCTCATGATTTCGACCTAACAAAATCTCGACTTTGCTATGGTGAAATGCTCCTTAAATCTCACATTTCGAGTGGGCAGCACCCACTCGACGCAAAGTCGGCGAAAACTCGGCTAGAAATACCGAGATTTTGGCGACTTCGTCCTTCTCGTTTCGTGTTGCCGATTTTCAGCAAGACTGGGTTTCAAGGTGGCCACGGGTGCTTCATCTGTGACTTTTTATAGGCAAAACAAGAGTTATTTATCCTCCTAATGCCGAATAATTAAATACATTCGAATGTGTAGGGTGGCAGGCCCAGTAAGTACCGTCTTGTCCTTTGTAAATATACTTGTGAGAAAATTTTTCAAAACCTTTTATCTGAATATGAAAACCTGTCCTAAAATGCTGTTTTGGAGATTAAATATTTACGTAAATTACTAGTTCACTGGACATAAATTCATAAAATCAATCACTTTTTCCATGGTACTCAGTTCCAGACTGTGCAGTATACATAAACAAAGGTTTGAGACACGACAGTGAGGGTGTGGTGGATGTGAATTACTAATCCAAAAATGCCAACATTATGGAGAAAATACCTTGGTGCCGTGCCTCTGAGGGCTCATTGCATGAGCATGTGAGGCAGAGGAGATATAGAAGATATCTGTGGAATCCACGAAATGCACTTTTCCACTAGACGAAGTTCCGACAAGAGACATTCATGCTGAATCACTCAACAAAGAATACCCTCAACTTTGCCTGTTAAATGGAGGTAAGAATTCATTTATACATGCATGTCGAGTATTATCTGTCATCTTTAGTATGTTATTGTTAAATGTACAAGCCCGACTCAGCACACAATACCGAATTTGACAGACTTGCCGAAATAAGAAACTCGGCTGAAGCCGTGTAACTAAAACTGGCTGCAAATTCCCGCAAACTCGGCGCTACAGTATACGATCGGCAATTTCCATCAGGGAGAAAAGCCCGTGTGACCGCACCTTAAGTAAGCGTATCTGGGTTTATATGGACGTCTTCATGTGGTGACACCGATATAACCGAGCTGCTCCCCATACTGTTATACAAATGTCCCTCATCTTCTTACGTATCCCTCGAAAGGAGGATGGTGAGCTGAAGGAGGATAGCAACTTCAGCCTGCAGTCCACTGGGTTCACGTTTAAATGTGCCTAGGGTTGCAACTACAACTACTAGTACTACCACCATCATAACCCCCACTACCGCCATCATTACCACCACCACCACCACAACCACTACTACTACTACTACGACCAAAAAGAAGATCAGGACCCGGATTCACAAGCAGTTTACGATGGATTCCTCTCGTAACTAGTATCTCTTATTGAAGGAATAACAGGAATCATTTGCAGCTACTTCCCTCTCTGTCCCTTGTCTTTAATGGAAAAACAAATCACACTTAAGACAGGATAGCAAGTCTGTTTGTGATTCCCAGTGCACAACCCGAACATTGAAATATCAGTCCGTGTACCAGTGGTATCTAAACCATCACCGCAGCCATCATTATCCGTAATCGGTAATAACATTTTCATTATCTCCAGACCACTCTGCCCTGCACTGCAATTTCATCTCCGCTCCAGAGAACCACATCGTCAATAATCACAGCTTTTAGCCATCACATACCATAGCTGCCAATATACAGTCCCTCTCTTGGCATTACGTACGTTAGTTCAGTTGGTTTTGCCTCTTATTACTTATTACGGCAAGGAAACTCATGTCCCTAACACCAACTTTTGTACACTTAAAAGTCACTTCTTCGAACTTTTAAAATTATATCCTCAGTCTCACGGAATTTTTATTTTTAACTCATGGAGGGAATTTTCGAGCTGAGAAGTTATATATTTCTTTCACCGACACTTGTTGCTTTGAAGGCTTTCTTACACTAAACGAAATCGTCTGATAACTGCAGAAATAAGATACTTGTAGAAGTGAGGTCCTCTGCCAGAACTAGTTAATGCTTCTTCGTGGTTTGTTATTGCTAGTAATTTTTTGTTAATAGTATGTCGCTGCGAGAGGACTAGAAGAGAAACACATGCATTTTATTCTGCCACAAAGGTTAAAGGTCGCATTCATATCACCGTTGTTTGTTAAAGTGCTGATTCACTCCTCTGTTTCAGCATCCACAATCTCTTTTGGCTGTTATGTTAACGAGCACATGAATCACTTACATGAACATTATTAGAAGGTTTATCAAGGAATCGCAAGTGAACGCCATATTTTCCTAGTTAAGCTTACCATATTGATGTTGCTGTTCGTTGAAATGTAAACAAAACAACTGTGGAAGCGATCCGTAAATGTTTGCCTCGTTGTTTTCCTGATTTCAGTGTTGGTTTGCCTAGATGTCACTGTAAATTTATTAAGACTGGAAGACATGCATTATATCCTGGCACAGAGGTTAAGTGTTATCATTTGAGTGACTTCACCCGCTCTGACTCCCTGTGAAGGTGCAGGGATAGGAATTAGCAAGATGAGGATATGCCGTTGTCCCGATGGAGTAAAGTAGGTAATGGTAAATTCTGTTGTATGAAAGCACTCTCTCTCTCTCTCTCTCTCTCTCTCTTTCAGTTGAATTATTCCGAGGCACTGCTCTACTTTTAACCATAGGCGTGCCGTTAAGGACGTGGCTTACACGAACTCATCGTTTTAGTATGAATGGCAAAGATTCTAATTTGTGATTTTATAATGCCCATATCTTATGAGCCTGTTTTTGCTAACGATTTTTCCGTGTTTTACTTTTAACGGATTCTCAGAGTCTTTGCGTCAGTAGTATCCGGCAGAAACTTATACATACGTAATGTACTACTTGATCTGCTTATTCAACCATGTTCATCTTTCAGAGAACATGTCTCTTAACATCATATTTACTTATTTATTTATTTATTTGTTCCGTACATAATTTGCAGTCTTGCGTGTGCGTGATCTCTTAACTAGCACAAGTTCACTGTACCATAAATCATATCTGTGACGAGCTTGCTAAAAGGATGAGAAAATTGCAATTTGAACTAATATTCTTTTAGCATGGGCCGACCAGCCCTACATCATCCACAATAACTATCCTGCCCTTATGAGTACAAGCAAATCAGTCCTGCTCGGCCCACAAACATTACAATTAGCAGTCAGAGTGTGTCTTCATCCCTCTGCCAGCGGGGAGTACTGCCGCTAATAGGAAACTCGACCTGCGCACCTATTTATAAAGGATCTCCACCAGTTTACAGGGAGAACCAGTCTCCATAACAAGTAACTTATCACAGGTCCTTTTTTTTTTTTTTTTTTTTGTCACTTCAGCTTTCTCATGCTTTGAACAGCAAAAGCATGGTAGTAAATTCTAGATAACACCGGATGATTAAAATAAGCTACTAGTGAATTGTAGGAGTCAGAGAGTGCTAAAAGTGGTATCATTAACCTTCACATTACTGGAATAACTCTAGTATTTTATTCCAGCTAAAGGCAAGCGATTTAATCAATCATGAAGTGAGTCTTAGGAGCCTGAGATCATTATTATTCTCGCTAATTAGGTTGTGAAGCGTTTGGCAGCTGTATGAGTAAAGGCAAACATCCATGCAGGAAGTCTTATACACAGCTTAAGGTAAACTCTTTCTCTGAAGTTTATGTGCTTCGGTAATTTGTTCAGGGCAACACCAGGATATTTTTTTCCATCTGAGATCAACCATATCAGTCAAAGACTTACAAAACTATCTCATTATCTTTTTCTCTGATGTACCAAGAAATTATATTTAAGCTAATACCAGATAATTTTCTTCACTGAAAGAGCTAAGAGAGTTGATAAACACGGCCCTGGGGAAATCTTTATAAGGATCCTTAATAACTTGCACAATGAACAAGTCTACGAAACAGTTACCCGGTACCTTAATTTTATAACTATATCGTTTTGTTTTTATACTAACGTCTAAGGAAGCCATTCGGTGCATTGCTTTGCTCGACGTGTGCATCTCTCTCTGGTGATGTGTGAAGGGTTTTACAAGTCCAACAGATAAAATTCGATTTGGGCCAAACTTAGTGGATGGGTTGAAGGTCACCCAATGGGGAAACTATTTGATTTTGGGATTTCTAGGACCAGTGTCAAGGTCACAGGCAAGGTCAACTTAAAGTATTAACCGGTTTTAGACAAACCTTGGTGAAAGGGATATAGGTCAAACAAAAATGAAGTAGTTCGATTTTGAGAACTATAGGTCAAAAGTTAAGGTTACAGGGCAAGGTTATATTTTTTTGTGCTATAACTCGAGCAGGCAAGGGTGAAATGAATCAGATCTGAGAGAAATAGGTCAAAGACCAAGGTCACAGAGCAAGGTTAAACCACATACTTTTGATCCAGCTTGAATCAAACTTAGTAGATGGATTGAGGGTTGGCCAGGGATAAAGTACCGTAAACCGATTTGTAAAACAATCGGTCAGACGTCAAGATCACAAGATATTATCAGATGTTCGGCCCTTTGACCAGCTGTAGGACGCTGGTGTTGTGCTGCATGAATTGAAAAAATAAATAAATAAATAAATAAGTAAAGGCAATACATGCAGTCTTATGTACAACAAGCTAAGGAGAATTTATAGCCAAATGTATATACAGACAATCATATTCACACCTGAAACCTAAAAGAGTTTATGTACAGTTGTTCAAGCTTAAGATAGTTTATAAACAAACATAACAATCTTACACACAGCTTAACCCTAGGAAGGTTTATATACACCACTTGAGCTTAGGAGAGTTTATATATACTGGCGAGGCTCCACCATTCCCCACTCGAGCAACCTATAATGCAGTTAGTGTAGTGTGGGTGTCCTGCTGGTGCAATTCTTATTATATTCACTGAGCGTCGTGTATGTAGCCAGTCGTGTGGGTGTCGGGAATGCGGCGGCCATTACTCCTCGTCACATCGCCTCGTCGCCGCTGGGAGTCACATTACCGTTGTCCAGGTCCGGTTCACCTGTTAACCCCTTCACTTCCTTGACGTTCATTTTATTTAGGTTATTCTTTTTCTTTTTTCTGACCCCCTGAAAATTATATTCGGGTTTCATGAGAGTTTTCAAGCTTGGAATTTTTTATGCAGTCATGATTTTAAGCCATTCACTCGATGATATATTTTTCTTGTTTTTCTTGCAACGTCCACACGATTATATGCTGCTTTGGAGAGACTTTTCGAACTGGAGGGGATAGTTGTAGCCCAGATTAACCCCTTCAGTACTGTAGATCTTTCCTGAGTTGAGTAATAATCGCTTAGTGTTAGGAAGCAGGAACTATTAAGCGATTTTATTCTAGGAGAGCCCCCTTGTCCCCACCCCTTCAGCCCGGATACGTCATTGTTATTTTATCTCTTATTTCCAGACAAATTTATTCAGCATACGAGAGACTTTTTCAAACTTAAGGAATTAGAGATAGCCTTAATTTACCCTTTTCATACGAGAGGTCTTTCCGAAGTATCTTGAATTCGTCTGGAGGCAACAAGAATAAAGTAAAGAATACGTCAAGACAGTGGAGGAGTTGATGAATTCTTAAGTCAGTATTCCTTGGCAGTACAATGTCAGGTGCTAATGGATGAGACCTGAGTGCTGAGACCTTAGTGTTGCTCTGGCTGAGAAGTGAAATCTAATGGTTAAATTCTGAATACTAATGGGCTGAGTTGGGAGATGCTGACTGCTAACTCATATGTATTGTTGCTCTTGCTTGGTAAAAAGAAACCTGACGATTATTTGTAAGCCATATCGAAGGCGTAACTGTTATGATCGTCTGTTTCTGTGTATGTATGTATGTATGTTGTATGTATGTATGCATGGATGTATGTATGTATGTATGTTGTGTGTATGTATGTATGTATGTTGTGTGTATGTATGTATGTATGAATTAATATTAAAGAATATTTCATGAATTCTTTATCCAATTTGAATAAAAGCTAGCACACAAATTGTATGTGGGTTAGGAAAGAAGCGACTCAGTTTTGATGCAGGTCAGTCAAAGGTCAGGGTCACGGGTCAAGGTCAGAGTTCAGGGCGCAGCGTTATCTAATGAATGCATGATCCGTTTTCGATCATATTTGGCGCATGCAGTGTTTGTATGTATAGCAAGACGTGACAAAGGTCAAGCCACGGGTCAAGGTCAGAGTTCTGGCATGGGGTCGCTGTGCCCTGCCAGAACCCTCTATCGCCTTTATGCAACTTAAGCAAATAGCCGGAGTTCTTGATCCCTTCACTCCCATGATACTCGTATAATTATTATTATTTTTTTTTCATACTTCAATAGTTGGTTTATTTTCGTCTGAGAGAACTGTACCACTTCAACAACTTAAGTCTTGGTTGCATGAAATGTGATAAGCCTCAGTTGTGAGGTGGGAATGAACCTGGTTACTAGTCAGATTTGTACTCTGGTTGACTAGCCTGGCCATCAAGTGGGCTGACAGAGGTTATGGATATTTGTCAGATGAAACTAAAAAGGACTATACTAAGCATTTGACTCAGCTAAGGAGAATGACCTACCAGTGAAGGGATCAGAGAAAGCAGTATTAGATCTCTTCAGTTCGAAAAGCTACTCCTGAGTGTAATATAATCATCTGAAAGCAGTAAGAATGTATTGAAAGGTACGTCACCAGATTCATGAGGTTGAAGGAAGGACTCAGACACATGCACACGTTCTCTCTCTCTCTCTCTCTCTCTCTCTCTCTCTCTCTCTCTCTCTCTCTCTCTCTCTCTCTCTCTCTCTCTTTCATATGAAGGACAACATTTCAAACATTACCAAACACGTGGATTCCTAAGTACGGTACGGCATTATTTGACTGAGACGAAATACTTAACCACCAGTGAAAGATTCAATTGCATGACACTGAAGATAAACGAAAAAAAATAAAGGACAACTGTTTCATATAATCCATTCTTCAACTGGAAGCCATGTCGATTATAGCCTTGTTTTGATGTATCGCAGTTGATAGTCGTGATTAGTGAATGTTAGGTAAAAAAAAAAAAAAATAGTGCCTCCAGCCTGTGTAGAGAAGGAGAAAGGGAGGGGGAGGAAGAGGAGACGGAGAGGAGCAGGAGGAGGAGGAGGCGGAGGAGGAGGTGGTGGAGGCAGCATCAACCCCCCTCCCCCCTCCATGTCTTTCTGCCTCCTCTTTTTCCTCTGACCAAATAAGAGGTTGAGTGAGACAGCTTCTTCTCCCTCTTACCACGCATCGTCTGCACTCCTGATGTGAGGTAATGGAGGGGAGGGAGAGGATCGGGAAGGGGAGGAGGTTGGGCCAGTGTGGGATAAGAGGAACAATCATGGAACAAAAATTTCACCTATTGTTTCTCTGTCTCTGGTTCACATTGGGCAAGCCCATCACTTCCCTCCCTGATGCACCATATCGAAGGGAATCATCTATGAACAGGGAAACATACCAACCTTCTCTCATCCTGCGAATATTAACCTTCAGAGGAAAGTGAAAAGTAGAAGAGGTGAAATGTTAAGTAAAATTTTGTTTTCGAATGTACCGAGTTCTAACTACAGTAGGGAGTCTCAGTTCCCTGTGGAAGGATTTAGGAAAGATCTTAACCAAATTTTCCTATAAATAGGCATCCACGCAAGTACCTTATTTCCAGCAATCATTTTGTCTTCTCGCATTTTTCACTTTTATATTCAGTATAGGCTGCTTAAGTTTTTGGTAGATATGGTATATGGGTAAAGAAAAGTGGAAATAAACAGTCCTATTTAGAAGTTAGCTAAAGAAAGTTTATGAATGCATCTGTCTTACGTGAGGCAGTGGCGTGGGAGGGAGGGAGGGGGATGACTGTGGAGGGGGGGAAGGAGGTACCAAGCTTTAGCCTCAGTGGGGAGTCTCTCTGCTCTGGATTAAGCTTGGATCTCTGTCTCGTTTTTCTTTTGCTGCTGCCTTTGTTTATGGCTCGCTTTTCATTTGTGTTTCTCCCTTGTCCATGTTCACCAAGCGATGTAGATGATCATGGTATATCATCTTTCTTGCTAAATCCGTCTTATTCCCGTACACTTAGTAGATGCAGTTATTACCTAGCCAATCTACAGCTGTTCAGTTATCGCCTCCTTTTCTTGTGTTATCTTCTTCCTCGCATTTTCCCAGCTTTTTGACCTTCCTTGTCGGGCTGTGGAGACGGTGGTGCAGTGGTAGAATCTCCAGCTCGCAATTGGAAGGCCTTGAGGTTGATTCTCGTCCCGTTCATACTCCTGGGCATAGTTTGTTTCCTCCATGTCCTAGTTCGCCTCGGAGTTTAATTGGGGATCAGATGTGATGTTGGTTGTTGTGTGTCGTATTCTAGGGGAAACTTGGTCCGTGGAAAAAAAAGTGACCTGCCTTATGACCCTTCGTGCAGTCGATAGGCATTAATTCTAAGCTTACGTTTTCCTTGCCGAGCCTCTTCCTGCTCTCTTAAGGTACCATGACACACCGATGTCCTAATACTACAACTCTCTGCTGTGCTAAAGAACAGTGACTCCGTGCTGTTGTAATACCATGGCTGTGCTGTCCTAATTCCATATCTCTCTGCTGTCCTAATTCCATATCTCTCTGCTGTCCTAATTCCATGACTCTTCTGCTTAAACTACACTGACTCACAGCTATCCTCATATCTCCGCTGTCTGTAAATCATGAACATCTGCCATCTAAATATCATGACTCTCTGCTATCCTCGTGACCCTCTGCTGTCTTAAACTGCCATGACACTGCTGTCTTACACTACCATGCCTCTGTTGTTTAAAGCTGTTGTATCTCTGCTTTCCGAAAGTATCATGTCTTTTCTTCCCTTGCTGTCTTCAATTACAATATCACTCTCTTCTTCCTGTTGTCCAAAGCTACCCTGATACTGAAGTAATGTGAATCAAACGTAGACTGTTACAATCTGGACAGAAGACACCAAGTAAAGATGAGAGAGTCAGTTTGTCCAACGTTTTGTCACGGCTGACTTCTTCAAAAATGGCGCCTTTAGTAGCTACGCCCAGCAGCTATGGGATAACGACGCAAAAAAAAAAAAAAAAAAAAAAAAAAAAAAAAAATCAACACAAAAGCGAACTTGGCCTAACTTTGCTCACCTTTCGTCAGAAGTTAGGATAATTGATAAGTTTACAAAATCCCCTACTCTGATTATAGTTACTACTTACTGCAGTTTTTTATTTGTATTATTTTCGTGTAGTACAAACTCTGTCTCGATCCATTGTACCTCATTATCAGTATCCTTTATGCATTGTACTTTACCATCATTGAGTCTAAACACCCTCATGTAAAACTTTTGTTATATTAGCCTCTTGTTGGCCCCTCGAAAAGTCTCACTTACCTGCATAATACTGCTGTTCTGTGTGCCTTGACTTGCTTCATTCCATCGTTCCTTGTCTGATCCAGTTCTAATGTCCTCACCCTCTATGTTGCTTTTCCGTTTTTTTTTTCTTCTTTCTTTTTCATTTTTTTTTTTTCATGAATCTAGACAGAATAGGAAGTACATTCCTTGACATCCAGCTGCCCTCCTAGGCTCACACACCTTTTCAAGCCTCCATCTGGGCGCTAATAATTACCTTCCATGCTAAGTACAAACGATTGCAGTTTCTTTAAGGACTGATGTGATGGTGTTAACTGGGGGGATGTGTATGAGTGTTCTTATGGGTCCCATGGAAAGACTGTCAAAATGTTTCAGCGAATGTAAAATCCCCAAAATGTTCCTTGCTTCAGTCTGGGATAAATCTCGTAACCATGCAGTCACTAATGCACTTATTTATACACATTCAGATCCTTAAATTGCCCCTGCCCAACTGGGATTGACAGTGCGTTCGCTCACTTAGCATCCCACTTCTCTACCCACTTGTCTACCACATCCCCATAAAAGTTCTCCGTGTGGCTCCTTTATGGCTAGCCTCTGCACCCTGACACCCCCATCCATCGCAATAAAGCACTGAGGTGAGAGTGTCGGTAAACAAAGCACAGTAACTCAACTGCTGCAGCCACCTGGGGAGTTGATATACTGCGCTTCAGAAAGAATGAGAATCTAGAGTATCTAAGCACGCTATTTCACATGACAGGGATATACTGCATAATCGTACTATGCAGTGTAAATCAAACACCTGGTTTGGCTGGAAAGAACATAATTTTATGATTATTAAGCAAATGACAAATATATATTGTATGTGCAGGTTAATACAGGATGCACGCGCACACACACACACACACACACACACACATTATATATATATATATATATATATATATATATATATATATATATTGTTACATAGCCTATGATTTCATCATCCTTTGTGTAATTTTAACGCACAGTATGCTGCATGTTTGATCACGAGCGTGTTCTGCCTCAGTCCCCCCCTTCTACCGTTATAGTAGAGTAAGTCGTTCTCTCTGTTATTCAGAGCGGGATTTTCAGCTTTTTGTCCCCATGGCTTCATTTGCGCGTCCTTCTTACAAGTTGTATCAAGCTCTGCTGGCCCCTATATAATGAGCTCAGTCTCTGCATCATTGCCACTTAGATCTGCTCCTCATTTTGTTCACATCTCTGTCTTCCCCTGTACAGTTATTATTATTGTGAGTGCTCAAGAAATCTCCAAACATCTAGCAGCTGTGTGTAATTTGAGTATAACTGTTGTTGTTTTTTTTCTTGTACTGTGTAGCATAAGGTTGATTCTTGGGCCTAGTGGGGTTTTTTGGTTGATGTTGGGTTTTATGTCAGTCATTTTTGATAATAGTTTGTATCTGTAATAATTTATCTGGCATTCACTGAGTATTATCTGGTATCTCATTTTATCAGGGCTGACTTAGATAAATTTACTCTTGCTAATTTCGTGTTAATAGAGGCTATTGCAGTTAACCATATATTTAACCTGTTTATTTGCCATTACATTATCCTTATGAGTCCTGAATGTTTTGTTGTTAGTTTGAGCATTAAACTTTAACTTGTAATTTTACCTAACTCTTTTGTTTTGAACCTGGAACTTTACGGGACAGTAGTGACTCTTAGTATTCTCACTTAAAGTGTACGTTATCTTTCTCTGTTCCGTAACATAAATTTGGCGACCTCGCCAGGATATTCAGGATATTATCATAAGGATATTGCTTGATATTTTGTGACTGTTACTTATTAATTATGTCTACTATTACTACACTTGATGAAGCCAAAGATTTTTTTGTCAAATGTGCAAACAGTGTGTGATATAGAAAACAGAACAAAGAATGAACTTAAGCTCGTTGCTCAACAATTGGGAATTGCTGTTCGCTCTCATCATTCTAAAGATCAAATTGTTGACATGATTAATGAAAGCTTGTTTAATGTAACTCCTCCAAATGAGCAAACGCAGATTGAATTAGCTAAGTTACAGCTAGCCCTGCAGGAGGCTAAGGCTAAGGAGGTGGAGGCTCGTGTTAATGAGGCAAATGCTCGTATTCAAGAGGCACAGGTACAGGCTCAGGCACAAATTGAACTTGCCAGGATTCAGGCAGACCATGAGTATCGCATGAAACAAGGTGGAACTGGATCATCTAGCTCTGATGATTTTGATGTGGCTAAAAATGTTAAACTTGTCCCTCCTTTTAATGAATCTGATTTAACAAAGTATTTTCAGTTGTTTGAGAGGGTAGCTACAGGTTTTAGTTGGCCCAAGGAGTATTGGCCAGTACTCCTTCAAACTGTTCTCACCGGTAAAGCTCAAGTAACTTATGCATCTTTGCCTCAGGATCAATCTGATAATTATGATGTAGTTAAGAGCTTGATTCTTAAGGCCTATGAGCTTGTTCCTGAAGCCTATAGAGTAAAATTTAGGACAACTTACAAGCAAGATAAGCAATCCCATGTTGAGTATGCAAAAATCAAAGAAGATCTGTTAGAGCAGTGGTTAAATTCTAAGAATGTGGATTCTGATTTTGGTAAATTTAAGCAGATGATTTTGCTGGAGGATTTCAAAAGGTGTATTTATAAAGATGTAAGCCTATATCTTGATGAGAAAAGAATAGATAATTTGTCTGATGCTGCAGTTTTAGCTGATGAATATGTTCTCACTCACAAGAGATATTCTAGAGAAAAAGGGAAAGCTGAGAGTAAGTACGTTGCCTCTACTCAGAGTACAGGTAACAAGAAAGAGAATAAGGATGATGTCTCTCAGGAAGTAAATACCAGCTTCACCTCTAGATTTCAGAAACGTAAATGTACTTATTGTAGTAAGCTTGGTCATACTACGGAGAGATGTTTCAGGAGACAGCGTGATGTGAACAAAAAGGAGTCTTTAAATATTCAGTCAATTGGTCTAGTGTCCACTCTTGAGAGTTCCCAGAATTCTTTAACTGAGTTAACTGAACCTGCTTTGAGGGGTAACTTAAATTCTCATGATGGAGCTCCTCTTTTAGCAGTAACGTGGGTGACACTCTCAAGAGTTCATGTGCTAATTTCCTGTCTGATGGTTTTGTCAGTCCTCTGGACAGTAATGACAGGAAATCAGTTCAAATATATCGTGATACAGGTGCTTGCCAATCCCTTATGCTGACCAGTGTTCTAGGCTCTAATGTTAATTCCTCTGATGAAACTGTAATCTTACAAGGTGTAGGGAATAATTACTTCTCTGTCCCTCTGTGCAGAGTGAATTTAGAGTCTGGTTTTGTTAATGGTTCCGTTATGGTTGGGTTGGTTGAGACACTCCCAATGTCAGGTGTAACTTTCTTACTTGGAAATGATATTGGTGGAAGTCAAGTGTGTCCAGCTCCTCAGTTGTCTAGTGAGCCAGTGGCTGTGTCCCAGGATTGTGATGTCCCTGATGTGTTCCCTGCATGTGCTGTCACTAGGGCTAAGTCTAAAGTTACTGGTGATTTAGAGGATAATGATGATGATGATGTTACCCTAGCTGACACTTTTCTTGCTAATTTGAACCACTCACCAGATGAGGCAGTACCCCGTAGTGTTGATAATTTGTCTCGTCAAGAGTTGGTTGAGTTGCAGGTTGCTGACCCTGAGTTGAAAGGTCTAGCTAACTCTGCTTACAGTGAAGAAGAGTCAGCCGGTGCTTCTACTTGTTATTATGTAAAGTCAGGAGTACTTATGAGGAAGTGGAGACCCCCAACAGCATCAGCCGACTGTGAATGGGAGGTTGTACATCAAGTTGTCATCCCTCGTGTTTGTAGGCAGGATATCATTAGAGTGGCTCATGATTCCAGTTTGGCAGGACACCTTGGAGTGAGGGGAAGACTGTGGCACGCATTTTGAAACACTTCTACTGGCCAGATATCTTCAGGGATGTTTCCTGGTATTGTAAGTCTTGTCACACCTGTCAAGTTGTGGGGAAGTGTAATCAGACTGAAAAGGTTGCACCTCTAGTTCCCATTCCTCCTTTTGAGGGCGCCTTTCACCCGTGTGTTGGTGGATATTGTGGGCCCTCTTCCTAAGACTTCTTCAGGATTTTCTTATGTGTTGACCCTGATTGATATGGCTACTCGTTATCCGGAAGCCATTCCACTTAGAAATATCTCAGCAAAGAACGTGGTTAAGGAAATGCTAGGGTTCTTCACAAAGTTTGGTCTGCCCAAGGAGGTACAGTCAGACCGGGAAGTAATTTCATGTCAAACGTTTTCAAGCAGTCTCTGAAAGAGTTGGGCATCACCCAGATCACGTCTTCAGCTTACCATCCCCAGACCCAAGGAGCGTTGGAGAGATATCATCAAACACTCAAATCGATGCTCAAGAAATACTGTTTGGAACATCAGAAAGACTGGGATAAAGGTCTTCCATTCGTTGTGTTTGCTGCAAGAGAATCTCCAAATGAATCACTGGGCTTCTCACCTTTTGAACTACTGTTTGGCCATGAAGTAAGAGGACCCCTTAAGCTACTCAAGGAATGCTGGCTGTCGGAGGAAGATGACGTCAACCTGCTGGAGTATGTGATGAAGTTCAAAGAACGGCTGTCCACTGCTTTACAGCTGGCAAGAGAGAATTTAGGAGCTGCTCAGGAGAAAATGAAGACTTGGTATGATAAGAAGTCCAGGTTACGCCACTTTCAGCCAGGAGATCAGGTTTTGATTCTGCTACCGGTTCATGGGCAACCTCTTCAAGCCAAGTTTAGTGGCCCTTATTTCGTGGAGAAGAAACTCAGTGATGTCAACTATGTCATCGCCACACCAGATCGTAGAAAGAACAAGCAACTATGTCACATCAACATGCTAAAGTTATATCACAGGCGGGATGAAAATAATCCAGTCTGCACTGTAGCTGTTCCACCCGAGTCTGCAAGTGAAGCTCTCCCATGCAGTATGAGCCTGAGTGATAGTTTGGGGAAGAATCCTGATATCATGAATGATCTCCAGACTAAGCTTTCTCATCTACCTCCCAAGGAAAGGCAGGAGTTTTCGGCATTACTGCAGGAGTACCCGCAAGTGTTCCGTGCCACTCCAGGAAGAACTACTGTGTTGATGCATGATGTCGAGGTTGGAGACGCAAAGCCAATTAAACTGCCTCCTTACCGTGTGAACCCAGTGAAAGTTCCTCTCATCCAGAAGGAGCTTGGCTACCTGTTGGACCACAAGATGATTGAGCCCTGTCAGAGCGAGTGGAGTTCTCCTGTCACTCTATTCCTTAAGCCAGGTGGGTCACAGCGGCTTTGCATTGACTACAGACGTGTTAATCAGATAACCAAAACAGACACTTACCCTCTCCCTCGCGTGGAAGATTGCATAGACAAGATCGGAAAGGCTAGGTACATAAGTAAGTTTGATTTGTTAAAGGGATACTGGCAAGTACCTATGACTGAACGTGCTAGGGAGATCTCATGTTTTGTAACATTAGGAAAGACTTTTGCATGTTCTGTGATGCCATATACAGATTGTTTTAGAGTAATAAGAAATTTCCTTTGTAAATTTCTTTTTTCTTTGTGGGGAGGTGTTACATAGCCTATGATTTCATCATCCTTTGTGTAATTTTAACGCACAGTATGCTGCATGTTTGATCACGAGCGTGTTCTGCCTCAGTCCCCCCCTTCTACCGTTATAGTAGAGTAAGTCGTTCTCTCTGTTATTCAGAGCGGGATTTTCAGCTTTTTGTCCCCATGGCTTCATTTGCGCGTCCTTCTTACAAGTTGTATCAAGCTCTGCTGGCCCCTATATAATGAGCTCAGTCTCTGCATCATTGCCACTTAGATCTGCTCCTCATTTTGTTCACATCTCTGTCTTCCCCTGTACAGTTATTATTATTGTGAGTGCTCAAGAAATCTCCAAACATCTAGCAGCTTTGTGTAATTTGAGTATAACTGTTGCTGTTTTTTTTCTTGTACTGTGTAGCATAAGGTTGATTCTTGGGCCTAGTGGGGTTTTTTGGTTGATGTTGGGTTTTATGTCAGTCATTTTTGATAATAGTTTGTATCTGTAATAATTTATCTGGCATTCACTGAGTATTATCTGGTATCTCATTTTATCAGGGCTGACTTAGATAAATTTACTCTTGCTAATTTCGTGTTAATAGAGGCTATTGCAGTTAACCATATATTTAACCTGTTTATTTGCCATTACATTATCCTTATGAGTCCTGAATGTTTTGTTGTTAGTTTGAGCATTAAACTTTAACTTGTAATTTTACCTAACTCTTTTGTTTTGAACCTGGAACTTTACGGGACAGTAGTGACTCTTAGTATTCTCACTTAAAGTGTACGTTATCTTTCTCTGTTCCGTAACAATATATATATATATATATATATATATATATATATATATATATATATATATATATATATATATATATTTATAGACACCGCAAAAAAGAAAGAATTTTTACTGTAAACATCGTCAGCTTCATTCCACCAAGCATAATATGCAATATATATTTGTAAAGAGGAAGGTTGAAACAAGAGTACTGCAGCTTGACTGATACTTGTTCATTAGAAATTGGTCTCATCAGTCATGATTCTCAGTATAATTATTATTTGAACTGGCATGCTGCCTGACAACTTAGAAATGCTCATAGAATACACTGGTTGTCGTCTTTACTGTACACGTATAAAGGCAGTTTAGGATTTTCTGAGCCCCTCCACGAAGAGAGGCAATCACTAAACACTTTTCCTCCATCCGAAGCTTGGTAGTTTCCATTTCAGTACCAGGGGAGAAGATAAAAGATGGCAAAAACAAGTCGTGGACAAAATGTACAATACTAATCTTCGAATACTAGAATCCCTCTGTTAATTTTCTTTTACACACAACAAGCAGTTAAGGGAATGCGATGCGTATTTTTCCTGTATCATTACTGTGTCATCCCAAAATACTTTTCTAGATCCGACACTGAGAGCCTGTAATCCAGTACCCTCCTCCTTTTTTTCACAATACAAAGAAAAAAAAAAATGAGATAGCAACTGTTTCTACGCTTTTGGTCTTGTCATAAAACCGCATCCACAGTCGTTGCTTTTTGTTAAGAGGCTAACCAACGAAACCTTCACTTTTCTGTTTCCTTATGAACTATTAACCTGAGTGTTAATAGAACGGGTACCAGGAATGCCTTGGTGCACACCTTCTGAGGCTATTTCAGTGTCATTCAACCTTGAGTCTTTATCACAAAATTTCGTTCACCCGCATCTAAATATCCTTATGATTTTGGTTATGCCTCCCTTGTGTATAAATTTACATAGCATTCATTTTGTCATATGAGCAAAAATTGTCACAAATTAACTAATTTCTTAAGTGTTAAAATTGTTCCAGCTCTCGAACATCCTAAAAATGGACAAATAAAACTAGGAATGACAATCTTTTGACATATAGTTAATGATTTATTGAATATATCTAGTTTACATAAAGAACATTCGTTGGATTCTTAGAAACAGTGTTTTCTTATTGTGTATGTTTACCACAAGACAAAAATGGCATGCAGAGTACTTTACACTTATATGTATGTGTTTTACCATAAACGACTAGGTTGTTCCTGCACTCGTGAGACAAGCTTCTCAAACCTGAGTTCAGTTTCCCATTTCCAAAACAACTCGCATATTGCAGTAAATTTTTTAAAAATATACTGCTACTTTGATACTGGAAATCCATCTTAAGGGGAAAAAAACATCAAATTACCACCACTGCCATTAAAAAGCAATAGCAGCTTAATAGCCACACTAATGGCAGTGGTTTTGTAAGTATAGAAAAAATCTAAATGTGCACTGCACTAAGTTATTTACCTGTCATGTTTAATTCAAAATTCATTCATTCCACAGGTTTCATTCACCCCCATATTATGTTCATTCACTCATTGGTGAACCATTCAACAGTTTTATAAGCACTGCCCTAACTCACCAGTCATTTTTACCCCAGACCACCTCAGCCAACCCCTCCACTAGTCTACTGCATCCGATTCAGCTCCGACTTGTAGTACCTTACCTCACCTGTCAGTTTTGCGTCAAAGCACCTCAACCAGTCCCACCATTAACCCACTGTATGCCATCCAATTCTCTTCGTACGGTACCTAACCTCACACCTCAGTTTTATCCAAAACCACCCCGACCAACCCCACCATTAACCCACTGTATCCCATGCACTTCCGCCATGCGGTACCCAACTTTACCAGGCAGTTTTACCTCACACCACCCTAAAACCCCACCTATTACCCAGTGCATACCATCCAGCTCCGTCACGCGGTACCTTGCCTCACCAGGTACTCGTATTATGACCCTCCAACCCCTCCAACCAACTATACCATGAACCAGCTGTAAACCATACAACTGTGTCGTCTTGCACTAAGCCTTACCAGATTTACCACAAACCACCCCAACCTCTCCCACCATTAACGCACTACACCCCATCCAACTCTAATTTGCGGTACCCTAGCTCACCTATAGTCGTACCCCAAATACCCCCAACCTAACCAAACTTTAACCCAGTGCATCCCATGCAACTCCGTCATGCAGTACCCTACTTCATCTGTCAGTTTTACGCTAGTCAACCCAAGGCCCACAGCCTGACATAAAAAAAAAAAAAAAAAAAAAGTCTTTTACCCACGGGATCCCTTCCCTCCCGCTGTGGGGTACCTAAGCTTTCCTGTCAGATTTACCCGAAACCAACCCAACCATCAACCAAATGGAGCACATCCTTCCAGCCTTGAGGTACCCTCCCTCACCAGGCACTTTTGCATCAAATCACCCCAACCAGACCCAACTCTAGCCCAAAGGATCCCATCCAGCTCCATCGTGCGGTATCCTGCCTCACCAGTTTTACCACAAACCACCCTAACCAACCCCAGCATTAACCTTTGTATTCCATCCATAGCCAACCAACCCCACCATTTTCTGCTGCATCCAGTCCAACCCCGTCGTACGGTACTCTACCTCACTAGTCAGTTTTACCACAAACCTCCCCAGTCAACCCAACCATTTACCCGATGTATCCCATCCATATCCGTCGAACGGTACCCTGCCTCTGCCCTTAACCACCTCACCGAATCCCACCATTAACCCACTATATCCCATTCAACTCCATCGTGCTGTACCCTACATCAGCTGTCAGTATTAACCTAAATCACCGCAACTAACCCCATCATTGTCCTAGTGCATCCCACCCAGCTCCTTCGTGCATTACCCTACCTCACCTGTCATTTTTACCCCAAATCTTCCCAACCAACCTCACCATTAATCCCCTGCATCCCATCCAGCTCCATCGTGCGGTACCCTACCTATTGCGGCAATATTATCCCAGACCACCCCAACCAGTCGCACTGTTAATCTCCTGCATCCCATCCAACTACACTGTGCGGTATGCTACCTCAATAGCCAGCTTTACCCCAAACCACACCACCACTAACCCACTGTCTCGTCATCCTACTTCGTCGTGCGGTACCCTACTGGACTAGTCAGTTTTCCCCAGACTACCACAACCAACCGCACCATTATCCCACTGTATATCCTCAAACTCCAAAGGGCGGTACTCGACCTCAATGGTCAGCTTAACCCCAAATTACCCCAACCAGCTAACTAACGTACTGCATTCCATCTAACTATACCATGCAGTACCTTACCGGTATCTCACTTATCAGCTTTGCTTCATACCACCCCAAGCAACAACATCTTTAACCCACTGCATCCCATGCAACAGTCATGCCTTACACTACTTCAACAATCAGTTTTACCCCAAACTATCCCCGACAGCCCCGCCATTTACCCGCTCACTGTATCTCATCCAACTCTTTCGTGTGGTACCCTTGCGTACTTGTCAGTTTTACCCCAAACACCCCAATCAATCTCAGCATTTATCCACTCCATTCCGTCCAACTCCGTCGTGCTGTATCCTACCTCATCAGTTAGTTTTACTCCAAACCACCCCACCAAACCTCATCATTAATCCACTACATCCCATCCAACTCCGTCGTGCTGTACCCTGCCTCACCTGCCAATCTTATCCCAAATCACCCCACCCAACCCCAACATTACACCAGTGCATCACATCCAACTCAGTCGTGCGTACCCTACCTCACTTGTCAGTTTTACCCCAAACCAAAGGCACCAACTCCACCATTATCTCACTGCATCCCATACATCTCCAGCGTGCGGTACTCTATCTCAACTGTCAGCTTTACCCCAAACCACCACAGACAACCCCACCATTGCACCACTGCATCCCATCTAACTCCGTCGTGCGGTACCCAACCTCACCAGTCAGTTTTACCTCAAACCAACCTCACCAACCCCAATTATCCCACTACATCCCTTACATCTCCAGTGTGTGGTGCCCTGTTGCATTTCAGCAGTCAGTTCAGCATGCACGACATCCCACATTTACACAATCAATCATGCTTACATGAATTCACCTGTCTGCAAATGCGTAGGGTATCAACACAATTCATGAACACATAACAGTATGGTATCATGCACTGACGCTCTCATTTATAGTCTGTTGCAATTATGTCTGCACACAGACACATAACATATAAACAAGTATACATACGCTAACTATATCAGCTGAACTCTTTATGGCGTAAGAGACTTTGACTGATTTTGCACAGTGCATTTTTTTCATTTTGTTATTTATACAAACAACATCACTTATAATCATACATATAATCTAAACGAGACTCTCAAGGTGCACAGTGTTTAATAAATCGCCAAGAAAATGACGAAGCCTCCAATATCTCCTAATATACAATCCAGAGAGCATCAAATAATCTAGTGCAGTCCTCGCTGATGTTCCTTGTCACAATGGTATTATATTCAGATTGCAGTGGGCGCAGTACTTGGCCTCATTAAGTCACTGGCAGCGGTTCACCTTGAGTACCATGCAGGTGTTTTTTAATTGCCACTTCTGTTTCCGTGACTGACTTTTTTATTGTTCTTGCATGAGTTGATGGGTATGTGTTTGTGAATGTAGGTGTATGTGTTCTTTGACGTGTGTGTGTGTGTGTGTGTGTGTGTGTGTGTGTGTGTGTGTGTGTGTGTGTGTGTGTGTGTGTGTGTCTTTACCCACTGTATGCCTACTATATACGTCACAGGACAATGTCAAAATTCGACCCTTGCATCTGTGTGTGAAGAAGATAAAACAATATTGATCTGATTTTTCCCAAACTTGGTGGATGAGCTGAAGATCATCCAAGAGGCTTGCCCAATTTTTGGAAAAAATTGGTCAAAGGTCAAGGTCACAGGGTAAGGTCAACTTAAACTGTTTTTATCCGATTTTAACCTAACTTGGAAACTCAATAGCAAGAAAGTAAGAACAGATAAAGGATTTAATTTTGAGAACAGTCAGCAGTTAAGGTCATAGGAAAGGTCAGCTCAAGCATTTTTTTTTTTATTTAATTTAACCGAAACTTGGTGGAAGTGTTAAGGGTTATGTAAGAAGGAAGGGATTTAATTTTGAAAACGGTCAAAGGTCAGGGTCACAGGGCAAGATCAAAGTTCGACTCGTATGTCTGCGTGTGAACCAAAGAACTAACAGCTTTTATTTTTGTGCCAAATTTGGTGATTGGGTTGAGGATCACCCCAGGAAGTGACCTGTCGCTTGGGGGAACTGTCGATTGAAGGTCAAGGTCGTATGGCAAGAACACTTTAACACGTTTTATCCGATTTAAACCTAACTTTGTTGGAGGGTTCAGGTTAAGCCAGTAATAAAGAGATTTAATTTTATGTACAATCAGTCAGAGGCCATGGGCGCTGGAAAAAGCCAACTCAAACTTTTATTTTTTTCTGATTTTAGCTAAAGTTGGTGGAAGGGTTAAGGGATTTGACAAGAATGTAGTAATTCGATTTTGAGAGCAGTCAATAGAATGTCAAGCTTACAGGGCAAAGTCAAATATTTGTTTCGTAGACCAGGTGGTGGGGGCAAGTCATACTCTCTTTGGGTACTTTTCGTTTTATAACTGTATTTTACTCCGCAGTTCCTCTATATTTTAAGAAGTGTATTTGTGTTTAATGTTTTTCCTAGTATTTCTTTTATGCTTGTTTCTTTGTGTCTTCTTGTGTACTTGCGAGTGAGTTTGATTTTTTGTTTTGCTACTATTTCTTTACATCTCTTTCCTCATCTTTTTGTTGCTGTATCTGCTTCCACATCGATGTATTTGTTCCCCTTGCGTCTTGTTTACATATGGGTGTTTATGTCATTATGTCAGCCTCTTTACTTAATGCGTGTCTGTATCTGTGTTTGCTAGTTTATTTGAGTGTGTTTGTATCTCTGTATTTGTCAGTTTACTTGCCGTTTGTGTCTTTGTATATATATCCTATCTGGTTACATGAAGTGTTTGTGTCTGTATATACCTGCTTACTTGCGTGTGTTCATATTCGCTTTGTTTACTCGTGTATGAGTATCGTAATTGAGTGTCTCTTTGTGTGTGTGTGTGTGTGTGTGTGTGTGTGTGTGTGTGTGTGTGTACTTGCATAAGTGTGTGTTTCGTGTGGGTGTCTGTTTACTTGCCTTTTAGTGTGTTTGTTTATGTGTGTGTTCTTGTATCTTTGTGTTTACTTGCTTATATGCTCGTGCCGATTCCTTTGTTTCTCATTTGTTTACATGTGCGTGCGTGCGTGTGTGTGTGTGTGTGTGTGTGTGTGTGTGTGTGTGTGTGTGTGTGTGTGTGTGTGTGTGTGTGTGCTCGAGACTGTCTTTGTGTCTTCCTGATTTCTTGCTTGCGTATAATCCTTTGTTTCTCCCTATTTGCGTGCGTGTGTGAGTGTGTTTGTTTACCTGTGCGTGTAGCAAGCAAGACCCCGCCCCTCCCACCACCTGCCTCCCACTCATCAACTATACCGCCCAACCTGGAACGGCAAAAACAGCCCAGAGGTTCACAACATACCCAAGGACATCTTCGACCATCTCCACCCTCACCTTCGTCATCATCTTCGTCGCTTTCATCATCACCGCCATCATCTTTTCATCACTCACGTCACTGTCATCTGTTTCCTAGTCATCATTATTTTTCCTCCCCACCACCGCCTTCATCAACATCATCATCATCATCATCATTATTATCTTTGTCGTCGTCGTCACCACCGCCAAAGCCATCATCACCACCACCGCTCACACGGCTTTCAACATTATCCTTTCACCACCGTCACCTCTGTCATCATCCTCTCACTATGCTACTGTCATCACCTCTGCACCATTACCACCGCTTATCATCACCCTTCCAGACCATCACTATCTGCTTCTCCTGTCTCGCCCTCGTAATTTTCACCACCACTACCACCACCATAAGCTTATTACTCTCCATTCACTACCATGGTCCACTCCACCACGACCGCCAGTTATTATTCACTCACAACCACTGCAAGCCATTTCACTCCTTTCACCACCACGGTCCTCACCACGACCACCATCATCATCATCACCCTTTCTCCACTACAGTATATTTCTCCATTCTTACCGTGCAAGTCACTACCTACCACCGTCACCACCATTCTCACTACCACTCGGTTATCCCCTCCCCCATCATCTGTAACTACCACAACTCTTTTGTTACTGTAAATTTTAGCTATAACAGTCCATATGAGATCCACTGCATTTCTGGATCTCAGCTAAGGAAGAGTGATAGCTATAACTAGTCCTTCCTCGTGTTGGCATGATAGTAATGATGAAGGGGTATCAATATTAAGAGTGTTGCATGTGAAAATGGAAGTATTGTAATGGTTATGTCGGTTTGTGTGTCAGAAGTCATTTTTACAATTGACAGGGAGCGACCATATACGGATTTATGAAAAGGATATCCACTGTAAATGTCATCCACCGCTTATGTTACGAATCCTGAACTAAAACACACGTAGGATGCGAGACGAACATGCTGCTACCTCGCCACCGTGGCCGCGAAGTCCTTCTGCCAGTACCATATCCTACATCACCCCTCACCGCCATGACCGTCACCACCATATCTTACATCCTCCTTACCCCTCTTATTACCACAAACATTTCCTACACCGCCCACTACCATCACCACAATCGCCATCATATTCTACACCACTACCCCACATTACCTTCACCACTCTCACTACAGTATTTCGTCTCGCTATCACCATCCCCACTCTCTCCTTACCATCACATCACCTTTAACGTAACCACAGGCGTCACCAAGATTCTCCACCACACAAGAGTCCCCAGCACACCAAAGTCCCTACCACACAAGAGTCCCCAGCACACCAAAGTCCCTCCCACACGAGAGTCCTACCACACAAAGAGTCCCTATCACACCAAGAGGCCCCACCACACCAAGAATCTCCATCACACCAAGAGTTCCCACCACACAAAGTATCCCCACCACACGAAGAGCCTCCACCACACCAAGAGGCCTCGCCACACCAAGAATCCCCGCCACACTAAGAGTCCTCTCCACACCAAGAGTCCACCACAGCAAGAGTTCCCAGCATACGAATAATCTCCATCACACCAAGAATTTTCACCACACTGAGTCTCCACCAGTCCAAGAGTCCCTACCACAGCAAGAGTCCTCACCACACCAGAAGTCTTCATCTCTCCATCACACCCGGAGTCCCTACCACACTGAGTCTTCACCACACCTAGTCCCCACCACACGATGAGTACCCACCATACCAACCCCAATCTAACTGACGATACCATTCCAAGAGCCACATGTATTTTTCCCCTCATAACATCAAAATACTCCACGACCCAGAAACGCCCCACCTGCCTCTCTAACCCCTCCTTCACCCCAGAAAAACCCACCTGCCCTCCAACCCCCCTTCCTCCACCCCTCAGACGGTTTACGAGCCCTCTATCTTGGAATCACCGAGGAAATCACTGTTATTACGTCCGAGAAATCGACTGAGAAGCACCGTGGTCACTTGTTCACTCTCTGACTCCCTGCTCTGACCGTTGTTATCGAGCTGGCTTTCTGTAACTGAGGCAGAGCAAATCGATGGAATAATGCAGAAGCCGACGACGATGAAGAAATTAACCCTGCCAGCCTGAGAACGTACTATTTATTTATTTATGTTTATTTATTTATTATTACTACTACTACTACTACTACTACTACTACTACTACTACTACTTCTATTACTACTACTACTACTATCTGCAGACGATGATGTCGAACGAAGGAAATATCTCATGTACCAGATGGATCAGTAAAGGCTGTATCCAGTCTTTCGAAATCAGAAAGTCTTTCCTAAATCAAAGAAAACTTAACTTACAAGCACTGTCTTGTAATGAATGGATTAACAAGAAGCGGTGCCAAGGGACAGCAAACCGGTTCCCGGCAGTCATTTTAGTGCTGACGTATAAACACAACAGGATAACTACGGTAGTCAGAGATGTCACGTATCAAATTTGGAGTAAATCGGGTGAAAATTTACGATTTTATGCCCATTTGAAATTTTAGGCCCGACCCACCTGACACTGACCCCCTTACCGCTAACTTGGGGGTGACCCACCCTGATGTAATGAGGCATGTTATGGGATGCAAATTTGAAAGATGCACATTTAGGCCTTGGTTTTATGTCCATATAACAAATCTGAAAGGAGTTATGGTGAAAAAACGATTTTTTATTTATTTATTTTTTTTACATGTTTTGGCCTACAGTCTGGACCTTGGCACAATTTGGTCCAAAATATAATCAGGTGATCAGAAGGTCATAGCCCATCACCCCAGTAATTTTAATCAAAATCGCATGAGTAGTTTTCGCGTAAAGTTAACAGACAGACAGACAGACAAGCAGTCAGACAAACAAACGGGCAAACAGAGTGACAACAATGCCCATCCCCGAGCCCCTTCAGGCGGGGACGGGTAATAAAGGTATTGTCTGTTTTATCTGATCCCTAAGATTCAGAAAACTCTCCCCTAAGCTAATCGAAGTCATCTAAAAATTACAATAATAAAATAAAAATCATTTCACCCGGGTTCAAAAGGGTCAGTTCCAGGGACAGTTTAGAGAAGCGGAAATTACAGGGAAGGGAACTGGGGCAAAGTAAAAACGACGAGGTAAAATGCAGACAAAGACGAAGAAATTACGGGTCAAATCGGGATAACTTCTAATTTTAGTAGCGATTTATTTAGGTGGAAATAATCGTTACATGTAAATAACAGGGAAAGGGTAAGTGGATTAAGCAAAGGCGACGGTGTTAACTGCTGACGAAACAAACGAAAATTACAGAGCAAAACCGGGGGACTTTAGTGCTTAGTCAGGATGCAGAGGGTGATGATACTGATGATGGTGACGATGACGAAGATGATGATGATGATGATGATGATGAATAAATGAATTAATGAATAAAACGATCGTCAGGACGTAAGGACAGGGGAAGATAATTAAAGCAAAACAAAGATCATTGAGAAATTTCCACACAAAGAAGAGAAATTACAGAAGAAATATATACGGTACTGTCACTAATGCAGCGGACCGTAATTCTAGAGACAGTTCAGTTCAGTTAAATTTTCCGTCACTTGGATATGAGAGGGATAGGTACTGGTGGGAAAAATAGAGGTGGTTTAACTTAGAAAAGAAGGAGGAGGAGGAGAAGACGAGGAGGAGGAGGAGGAGAAGGAGGAGGAACTGAATGAAAAAGATGAAGAAAGAAGGGAGCAACAAAAGTAAACACTCGTCCTTCGCATATACCTTGCGTCTCACGGCACAGGTAAAAACATACAGGAAAGGAAAATGACATACAATCAGTGTTTTCTTATTATTATTATTGTCCTTATACCCTCTTTGTTCTTCAGTTGTTTTCATCCAGAATTGACACTGGTTTGTGATTGGTCCGGAAATAATTTGATGCACGGAATTAACCCCTTCAGTACGATGATGTTAGTGTATTTTATTTTACCTTGCTGTCTCCACGTTAAATTCGGCCCTAGAGAGGCTTTCGAAATAGTCAGGTACAACTTTCATTAGCTTTTTCACAACGAGAGGTCCTTCATGAGTTGAGTATAGTTGTTGTAATTTAGAGAGAGAGAGAGAGAGAGAGAGAGAGAGACGCCACCATAGTCAAGACGCTAATACAACAGCAATCAAAACATGTCCACTGCGACGTCTGCAAATTGGATGGGAATATCATAAGTGTTGCCTCATTGTGTTCTGAGTTGAAGAGGGAGACCAGGGACAAGATACGGCGACTGGGGATGCGACGGGAGGAAAGCAACTACGACAGGAAGATGAATAGCCCTTGTGGACGGGGCAGCGGGGAAAATAAGACCCTCACGCCTTCAGGAGATAAGGCAAAGGGATTAGACACGGAAGATGCGGGGAGATTAGGTGGACTGGGGAGCATAAGTCAAGCAGAAGGAGAAAACACTCATCTGAATACTTAACAGCTTCACCCACATGATAGATTTCTCGTATATAATCTTGCTGCTTTTAGAGGCTTTTTTCAGCATTTAGAGTCTTTTCAAAACTACAGGAAGTTGATACAGCCTTCATTAACCCTGTCACTACAAGACCTCTGCCATAAAACAATGAGTTTGATTTAAAATTAGGTATTCAGAATCAAGAGGTTAGTGACAAATGGTGAGAAGATGGGGAGGTGGATAAGGAAAGGGTTCACGAGATTAGGGGAGTATAATTCAAGTAGAAGGCCGCAGCACCGCATCTAAATATTTAATGACAAATTGTAGCAAGATGCGGACGTGGATAGGGGAGCTTCCACACCCATCCGTCCCTTCCAGTCAAGAGACGTCGTTGTTCCTTTTCTCTACCGTGTTAAGATGTTCACTCAGGCGAGTGTTGGAAGAGTGACAGGATCTTTTCGTCCCGCCACCTTTTTCGTTCATTGTACAGATAATTTTCCCATTATAGCGAGAAGCAGCATCGTATAATTTTGCCTTTTTATTCTTTGTCTGCCGTGAGGACAATGCAGGAGCCAGGCCGCAGGAAGTAAGGAGGTTTATTGGATACTTAAGTGAATATGGAGATTAGCGAGTCTCGTGTTTATCCCTTGAAAGTGCGAGATATGAAGAGCGCCAGTTTATGATGAAGCACGTGGGGTTTATTGTCCTGTGTAAATTGAAGTGGTGTGCCTGCTGTCATATTCTCCCCCACCCTCTTTCCCCCAGGTCCCCCCTCACACCATTCCCCCCAACCTTTACTTCTGTTTCCCCATTCCCGTCCCCCCACCCTTCCCCCTTCTTTCCCCCACCCTTACCCCATGTTCCTTCTCCCTATGCGGATGTTCCCCCACCCTATCCCCATGTCCCACATTCCCTTCCTCCACCATTTCCTCATGTTCCCCCACCCTTCCCCTTCCCCCAACCTTTGTCTCCCCTTTCCCCTACACTATGTCCCTCCTTCCCCCATATTCCCCCTCCCTTTCCCTATATTTCCCCATCCTTCCACTGTATTTCCTCACCCATCCCCAATGTTTTTTCATCCCTCTCCCCTCACCTATCCCCCATGTTCCCTCATCCTTCTCCCATATTCCCCCACCCCGTTTCCTCTTCCCCCATGTTCCCCCCATTTGCCTCCACCCTAGGCCCCCATCCCATGTTCCCCCACCCTTACCCCCTTTTCCCATGCTCCCTCATCTTTCCCCCATATTTCCCTACCCTCATCTCCCACCATTCCCCCATATCCCCCACCCTTCCCCCATATTCCCCCGCTCTCATCTCCCACCTTTCCCCCATATCCCACCCCTCCCCCAACCACTTCTCTACAAAGCTTCCCAGAAAGCCGAACAACTAAGGGCTTTGTCTGGCTATGATGTTGCCTCCTCTCACACCTGTCTCTCTCGTGAATCATCCCAGCGCTGCTACCGTTTCTTACACACACCTCACTCTCACTAAATCTATCCGGGTCTTATGTCTTCCTCGCACCTCACCTGTTCCCCCAGTATACCTCTCAGTGTACCTCTTTTCTGTCTGTGTATTGACGCATAACTTTCTTCTTTGCAATTATATCCAACTTTTTTTTCTCTCTCTCATTTCATACTCACCCCTTTCATCTTTACGCGTCCCTTTACTCGCTTATCGAACCTCATCTCATTTCAGTTCCAGCTTTATATGTTTCCCCGATTCTTCTTCAGTATGACTAAATTTAACCGTGTTTCATATTTTACTTAATACTAACCTTGTCCACCTCCTTACTCCCCTCTAATATCGCTCCATTTCGCCTTCAAACTCCTAGTCAGTCTATGTTCTGTTCATGTACTACTCTATCACATTCTTCAGTACCACTATATCTACCTATGCAGTATGTCTTCTTGCTCCCAGCTTCCTGACTCTCCTCCTTACTCCCAACTCACATCTCAACTTCTTCCTCTCACTCTGTCTGTGTTCTAAATTTGTATTACTGTTAATTTCTTTTTGTACGACAACATCATCACATACTATACTTCTTATTCACCCCTAGCTATCCCACTCATCCCCTTACTCCCTATTCACGCCTCATCTCATCTCCAGCCTCTAAAGTTGCCTCAGTTCTGTTTATGTATTTCTGCTTTTTTTCTTTTAAGTAGATCCACCAGTGTTTTATTTTTTACTCACCCCTGTCCTTCCCCCCCTCCTTCTTCCCTACGTATACCGTATCTTGTTCAGGTTTCAACTTTTCAATCTATGTATTCTGTTTACTCAATGCAGAGTCACGTGCATCAGTAAAACCATATCTACTTTTTTTTTTTTTTTTTTTTTTTTTTTTTTTTATCCCGTAACCTCTTTCCCCACCTTACTCCCTACTCACATCTAGCCTTTTTCCATTTCCAACCTCTCCATCTACATATGTTCTTCCATGTGTTACGATTTCGCATTCCTTAGTACAATTGAATCTACATGTGTTTTACAACTTTTCCACTCCTAGCCTCTTTACTCACCTCCTTACTCACAACTCATCTCATCTCACCTCCATCGACCCAATCTATCGGTGAGTGTGCCTTTTATATGTACACTGACGCATAAATTTATTCTGTACAACTACGTCTATCCATATCGTGTGCCTTGCTTCTAACTTTCCTACTCTTATCTCCTTTCTCGCTGCTCACACCTCTTCTCGTGTCATTTCTACCTTCAGTTTGCTTGTGTTCTAAATTATCGCATATTTTTTCTTTATACAACACTTTGTTACTCGTGTTTTATTTCTCGTCTGTCTCTAACGTGCTTACCCTCGTCACCTCCTTACTCCAGTCCTTCACCTCATCATATTTCTAACTCACACGTCGCTTTTTCCCTTACTATCTTATTTCTGTCTCTCTCTTTGGCTCACAATTCACCCAGTTACTCAGAATCGCCAAATCTCTTTGTACATTATTCCAGTTCACGTCCTACTTTCACTTTCTTGTCTCTGTCATTTTGAAGGGTCACCTTACTTAATCCTCGGTACCATTATATACTATTCACTATCTGGTTTTCTTTCATTCCTCAGTACTTACATACATCTTTCGTTGTTTATGTCTCCTCTCTTCCTCGCACTCCACTCATTACGCCTATATTCCTTTCCATGCCCAGTATCTGACTTAAACTTTACTTTGTTCTGCAGCACTGCTATATCTCTTTACTGTCAGTATTTCTTCTATCCCTCACGGCTTACTCCCAACAGCCATATCTTTCTGTGTCTAATTTTCAACTTATGCGCAACCTTATTCCACAGAACCTTAATGTATCTTACTGTCTGCATTTCTGATCTCCCTCACACCTCACTAACTGCAGCTGCATGTATCTATCTGTCCTTTATTTCCAGATCAATACCTTTGCTTCTCTACCTGCTTCATTATCTCTCCACGTTATATTGCCTTTGTATCTTTCTGTGTTTCATTTCTGTCTCACGTCTAACAAGTCCCTCTTTATCACAAAGTCCATTCGCTTCTAATCTCTTATCTCTTACCTTATCTTTCTATGGTTAATTTGCACGCGATATCAGAGAAGGAATTAATCTCGCTGCCAATGAAACGGGTTCAGGTATCCCCCTATCCCTCCCTTCTCTCTCTCTCTCTCTCTCTCTCTCTCTCTCTCTCTCTCTCTCTCTCTCTCTCTCTCATCCCACCTCTACGCTCATTCCTAAGATTCTTTCCTTTGTCTAGCTTCCTGTCTCGCGCATATTATCCCGCCAAGAATTCCTTACTGCGCCTTGCAAGCTTGATACGGCAGGCAGTGGGATATAAGACATTGGTACATAGACGTAATTAGTGGCATATCTCTACATACATCGGGGCCTTAATGGAAGGAGGAGTGAAGTGTGTTAAACTCCTTCAGGCTGGGGACAGACACTTTTAGTTTATCCTTGGTTTTCTCAGGCGATTTTGTTCAGTTTAAGAAAGACTTTGGGTAGTAGTAGTAGTAGTACCGGTAGTAGTAGTAGTAGTAGTGGTTATAGTAAATAGTATTCGCAGGCATAATTATTTGAAGGTGAACCCGGTTGACTGCAGGCCAGAGCTGCCCTTCTTCCGCAGTTCACTATCCTCCTTTCGGGTGACAGGGAAGAAACTGAGGGTCGTTTGTATAACCGGGAAGTGGAGCTGTCTAGTAATATCGGTGCCACCACTTGAAGACGCCCGTCTCCACCATCGAAAGTGGGAGTGAACGGTCTTAACCCCTTCAACCCGAGCATGTATAAATTTAGGTTGTCCTCGCTACACTCTCAGATGATTTTATTCAGTTTAATAAGGATTTTGAGAAGTTAAGGGGTTTATTAAAGCTATAGGTAATTCATTTAGTTTGAAAAATATTAAGCAGAGTATAACTTTCTAGGGTAGTGAAAAATTCGTCCTCGGTCTGAACAGGCCAACCTCTTTGAACAGTATATACATGCAGATATAAGATTGAAAAACACATGGAGAGAGAGAGAGACAGAGAGAGAGAAAGAGAGTACACGAACAATACTGCTTTTATATACCTCTTTTTTTATTAATCCTTTGCTGCTATTAGAGTCGCAGTTATCCTTGATCTTTTTTGCAGGCCAATTATAGGTACTCTGGTAACATTATTCTCGTCTACATCATCCTATCCTAACCCTATTTTTTACGTATAAGTGAGGTTGGCCGAAATCAGGAATAGGAAGAGAGAAGCGTAAAAGTAGAAGCAACACATTCCGTGGCCAATAAAATAAACATGGATATCTTTAGGGCATGGTAGTATGAGTATTTTGGCGGTACTTTGGGCTGTGAGACTGGAGGGATTGGGTGGAGAGATATATGAGTGATGGGTGTTTGAGTTGGAGAGAATGCAGCCTAATGGCGGAGCAGAGAGTAATAGAGACGATTCTTTTCTGGTCACCCTTTACGAGAGTGAGACATCTGGCTGTGGATAGGTTGACGGGTAGGTAGATAGGAAGACACAAACTGGAGGACTGTATGCCTATGTCGTGAAAATCCTTGTATGCGAAACGTCAGTTTTGTACTTTTTCGGTGTTTCAGTTTTATTCACCGCAAAGAAGTCCATACCGTGACGAAAAGAAGTGAAAATTACAGCTATTAACCTTCTGACCAAGCGCTGAAGTGCTTGAGTGAGATATCCTCTCGCAGTGGCATCATTGTAACCAAGTTTGCTGCGCTGCTCAGTTATGCAAATGTCCCTCAGCCTTCCCCCTTCCCCCCGAAAGGAAGATGGCGGACAGCAATTGAAGGACAAGCACAGCCTGCAGTCCACTGGGCTCAATTCAGATGAACTTGGGCTGCAACTACTACTACTACTACTACTACTACCAAGGACTGAGTAGACTGTGTACTGTTTTCCTGATGACTCCCTTAACAAACTGACTGCCGCCAAACACTTAACCCTCTGAGGATGCTGGAAATTTGAACAGTTTTCCTCCTGACACCTTCAGACGATTTTACTCAGCCTAGAAGAAGCTTTTCGTCATGTGGAGGTTTAAAACGATCTCTAACAACACTGACGATAATAGAGATCATACATATTTTGTTTTTACTACCACCAGGCGATTTTACTTTGCTTAAGAGTTGCCTCTCACTGCCAAAAGAGTTCATTGTAAATAATTTTCAACACACACACTCCCTGTCCGTCGAAAGGAGGATGGTAGATTGCAGTAGAATAGCCAATTGAGCTTGCAGTCCACTGGGTTCACTTGCATCTGTGGGTAGTAGTAGTAGTAGTAGTAGTAGCAGTAGTAGTAGTAGCAGTAGTAGTAGTAGTAGTAGTAGTAGTACTACTACTACTACTACTACTACTACTGCTGCTGCTGCTGCTGCTGCTGCTGCTGCTGCTGCTTCCAGCACCGTGCTGCCTCCACCACCGATACACCGTACTTCGTGCAACATACTTCTTTGTACAGAGCCTCAAAAAGAGTTACTGTCTCATGTACAGTATATTTATCAGTTGCCTCAGTACACGTGCTGTCTCTGCCTATCTCTCCAGCACGACCCTCCATCTCTCCACCCCTGCCATCCCTCCTTACCGCCCCTGCCACTCCGATAATAGATCTGTTTACGGCAGCTTGAAAAAATGTTAAACGCTTCTCATTAGAGTTTTTTTCCATATCTCATCTAGGTTTCTTTGTCAGGGGAGAAGGGACAGAGGGTGGAAAGTGCAGTGCTGTTAATTTCTCGATTTTGCATTTTTAAAGAGGAAAAAAAAACATGATAATGATGATGATGATGATGATAATGTAATAATAATAATAATGATAATTTCCTACAACTAGAATGTCCATGAGATTGAGAACAATCATCAGGTTAAGGTAATTCCAGTTACCTTGACCCATATTCGAACTTGACCTAAAGTTGGTCATTGTTTGCTAATTACAAAAAGGTGAGGTTTTTAAGTCAAGGCTTTCAAAATTCGGAATCCACATACTACAAGAGGCAAACGTGAGACCAGTCACTCTCTTCATTTAGTGGGTAATAATAATAATAATAATAATAATAATAATAATAATGATAATAATAGTAATAATAATAATAATAATAATAATAATAATAATAACAATAATAATAATAACAGCAGCAGTAGTAGTAGTAGTAGTAGTAGTAGTAGTGGTAGTAGTAGTAGCGGTAGTAATAATAATAATCTATCTATCTATTGCCAGACGCCATAATCCCGTAAGGGATGGCCTTTTGACTTTGTGTTATTTGTTTTACGGGGAGGGGCACTAACCCTCCACCAACCCACTTGTTGACACGTAGGGAGCACGTATGGTTTGATTATATGGTTACCACCCAGCGTCTTAAATGGTTTCCCGGCTTACAGGAAACCATTTGGCTTGTCACTCAATGTAAAGCCACCCGTAAAGGAAAGAAAAGCAATAAGAAGAGACAGGAAAGATGGAAAAAATAGGAAGAGAGGAGGACAGACACAGAAAAAGAACGATAAAGGCTAAGGAAGAAGTAGACAGCACTACATCAAGTGAGTGGATGATGATCGCCACCACCTACCACATACCACTAATAATAATAATAATAATAGTGATAATAATAATAATAATAATAATAATAATAATAATAATAATAATGATAATAATAACAGTGACAAGGATAATGAAAATACTAATCTGTGTCTGAAAAACCTCTCTTCAACAGGAGACGTGAGGTGTGGCAGTGTGAAGGGTGACTGTGGGTGTAGCACTGTGAAGCGGTGTATAGTTTGGTGTTGTAGTGTGTGGCGTGGTAGTGTGGTGCGGTAGTACGTGGTCCTGTGGTGTTTGGTGTGGAAGTATGTGGTGTTGTGATGTGTGGCGTGGCAGAGTGTGGTGTGGTAGTATGTGATTCTGTAGTGTTTGGTGTGGTAGTATGTGGTGCTGTAGTGTGGTGTGTGCCAATGTATGATGTAATTGTGTGCTGTATGTGAAACGAGACGGAGTGCACTGTGGCACTGTGTGGTGTAGCAGCATCAGCTGTGGTTGTGTGAAGTGTGACTGTGGGTGTGGGTGTGTGTAAAGTGTGGCAGTGTAAAATGACTGTGGGTGTGAAATGTGGCAGTTTGTGGTGTGGCAGTGGGTAGTGAGGTGTGGTAGTGTTCTTAACTGCACACTGACTTTTCTAATACCCATTTGTCAGGATGATGATGTTGATAGTGTTAAGGATAGTAATTGTGATGGTGATGGCAACATTAGCATTAACAATGATATTGAGTATCAGTATCTCCATTAAGGATGATAATGACGATGATGATTGCTGCAACGATAGAACAGCAGAAAATATACTACTGACTACATTATTGCCAACACCACCAACTGTATATATATATATATATATATATATATATATATATATATATATATATATATATATATATATATATATATATATATATATATGTAAAATAACCCAGTATTCTCTGATGCCTTCCAGTTCTTGCTTTCCCGTTCTTTCATTTCGCACACCCTCCTTGCCTCCCTCTCCCCTCCACGTTCTTTGCCATTTGCTCCACTTATCAGCGTGTCCCTCGATATTATGCGTATTTAGGGACGGGAAACATATTACAGTACTCCCCATCGCCACTAATACCATTATTTTGCTATTAGTTTTTTTTGCCTAACTAATTCCGACCCTATTATTTTGCCCCGGCTACGGTGATAAAGCGATCCAGGTGTTAACAGATTATATCGTAAAATGCTATCTGGCTAATTCCGTACTTATATCTTGCTCAGGTAATGGCATTTTGACTCCCTCATTACCCCTCGTTTTCTCATAAAGATGGGATCATTAATTACATTTTCCCCTTCCAAGTCGAGATCAGATATGGGGTCCAAACTACCATTTCCGCCCAGACTGGATGCTTGGGTGGGTGTGGTGCTTGAAAGGATGTTGACGGGATCTAGTGTGGGTGTGGGTTTGGATGAGGTGAGGGTGGTGGAGATGTGGTGTGGAATTGGTGAGGCTGTGGGTGTGAGTGTGGTGGGGATGGTGGTGATGTGGTGAGGAATTGGTGAGGTTGTGGGTGTCGGTGTGGTGAGAGTGATGGTGATGTGGTATGGGCTTGGTGAGGCTGTGGGTGTGGGTATGGAGAGGGTGCTGGTGGGTTGTTGGTGAGACGATGACGGTGGTGTGTGGCTGAATTTGTTGATGGTAGTGTGGTGTATGTGGGTGTGCTGTGTAGGAGTTGTGATAATATGCGTGTGCGGGAGGGGGAGTGTTTGTCTGGTGAACATTGTGGTGTTGTTTGGTTTGTGTAGAGTGTGGGTTGTTGTTGTTGTTTGCATGTGTGTGTGTGTGTGTGTGTGTGTGTGTGTGTGTGTGTGTGTGTGTGTGTGTGTGTGTGTGTGTGAGTGAGTGTGTGTGTGTGGGTGTGGGTGTGGGTGTGATTGAGAACAGATGGCGAGGGGGCGACTTGCAGTTCTGTGAGGCTGATATATATAGGTGTGGATGTGCTGAGAGTGGTGGTGGTGGTTTGTTTTGTTGCAGCGGAGGATGGAGTAAGAAGTTACTGTGATTCTGTTTTTTTTTCTTTCTTTCTTTTTTTGGGGTGTCTGGACAGGGTGTGTGAGTACATTTGGTATGCAAATAGTGTGTTGAGAGTAGAGTGTGTGAGAGTGGTTGTAGGCGCGACAAAGCGTGATGTGTGTGATAGTGAAGTGCAGGGGAGGAAGGGAGGGCATGCTGAGGGTGGTGCTGGTGTTGCTATGAGCTGGATGTATGGAAGGTTATGGTGGTGGTGTGTATCGGATGTTGTGGGGTTTATCTGTTGATTGAATATATATGATAAGGATTGTGTTTGTGGTCACTGTGAGATGATTTCGTGTAGGGTGTAGAATGGATGAGCTTCAGCGTTACAGCTACAGGAAGAATGGTGTTGTTTGCGTGTCTGGTGGGAATAAAATTGGAGGTATATATGTTACGGGTCTGGGAAGAAAGGCGTTTCTCATAGTGAAATATGTTAGAGAAATGATGAAGTGTGTGACAGGAAGTAGAAATGCATAAAGGTGAATGTTAGCCGGTATAGTGTTAGTGTAGGGAAAGGGACGCGTCTGAATGAAAGTCAGGTGAGGGTAGAAGCATGAATCGCTGTAGCGTGGGTGAAAATGGAAGTGTGTGTGTGGGTGGCACAAGTGAGTGTGGGACAGGGTGAGACTTGATGAGAGTGTGGGTACAGCACGTATGTTTGTGGTGAGGGTTGAGAGAAGAATCCCGGGTAGACAAAAGATTAATGACAAAGATGTGAAGCAGTAAAGACCCTGGAGGCTGCCTTGGAGGAATATCTCACAGTTGCCCGAGCTTCTCAAATGATTATTAACAATATCCCCCAGCAACCGCATCCTCCCCCAGTCAGGAAACACTAACTGGATGTAAACCCGTTGGAGCCTCTACTACGCTGATTTTCCATCCAAAGCGGTCGATTGGCAGTAGACTGGTTTCATTTTTATCCAACAGTAGGAAAAGATTTTGCATGACAGTGCTTTTCCTCATGAGTTAACTATCTGTTTTACTATCATCGCCAATATTTTTGCTGCCAGCCCTGTGAATTTGCTATTACGGAATCCGATGTAAGTGATGAGCGTTGCTGAGAATGCGGTCCCTGTCATGTCTACTGAAAATTCTCTCATCATATTCATATCAACAACAATACCCCAAAACATCATTGATTAACAGAACTTGAATCGCTGGAGTACAATCACAGCTTCTCAGCAAAACATTTCCTTTGTCTCATATGGGACTAACGTGACAGTGCATAAACAAGATGGCCGCCCAAGGACAGAGTAATGAATGTAATGAGGAGAAGAACTGAATGGTTGTATCTGTGAGCAACTGACCACGGCAGTGGAATCGAAAAGTTCAGTTTGTTAGTCAGATCACTGTACTATTGTGCTTTGAAGAAGAAGATAAGACCCCAGGCTTAGCTTGACCTAACCCATGTTTCGACCTGTCTGCCGTGCTTTTGGAGGATATTGTACCTGTATTTAGTCATCATCATCATCATCATCATCATCATTATCATAAGCAGCAGCAGCAGCAGCACCGTGCTTCCTGTGCGTTGCACACATGGCTCTTGGTATAATTTAGAAAACAAATCGAAGGTTTACAGATTTCCAACATTCCCAGGGGAATGCTGGATGGTCTCCAAACAAGAGTAGTACACTGATATCATTCTGTGCAAATTTCCATGATGATTAATGAACATACAAGAACATAATCTCAAAATTTGTGTTTTGTTGTTTAACCATTGAGCCAATAAATCCCTTTGAATAAAATGGCTTGGCCTGTTTGCATGTGGAACAACTGTAGTAAGTTTAAAGCGTTGTTGGTGAAGAAATAACGCAAGGATACCAGAGTAAAAAGTGCCTGGTAGAAAGGAAGAAGAAAGAAACAACAAATACAGTATGTCTCCACGCAATGGTGTGAAGATTTAACAAGGAAATTCCTGGGAGTCGTTTCATGCATACAAAAACTGTTTTGTCTAATCCTGAATTCTTAAACTCGAATCGAATCGAAAGACAAACAAATTCTAGGAACAGCCAGCTCATACGTGAAATAACTATGTTGACAAATCCTTCATTTCATAAAGCCAAGCACCGGGAGACAGGACGTGCTTCTCAGTGTCTCTAGTCAGACTGTTTTACTGCTGACCTGGGTGGGTCCCTTAGCAGCTGCAGGTGACCCCACAAGACACAGCTGCTGCCGGGGTGACCTCTGCGTTTAGTCTGGAACACACACACAGCTGCAGCCCCATGTCAGGTCCTGGGGCCGTATCCAAAAATTGTTCTAAACTTAGTCTCTGTATAAGACTGCTTGTACATACGCTTGTCCTCTTTACTCATAGTTACCAAATACTCATACATAGTTAAATGAGAGTAAATATCAATGGGACAAAATAGAAAAATAGAAGCGATCTTCGATAATAGGTTCCTGTTATTGACCCTTTTTTCTGGTTAGAGGGCTTTATAAATACAACCCTTGCTTTCACAGACGGGTTTATGTGCAGTACAGTATCTCGTTCGGGGAAGCTGGATTATTAGGTTGGCGGGGTCTGTGTTTTTGCCCCCAACTATTTGATCGTCCACATGTAAATTGCTGTTTTGGTTTTACCCATTTCATGATCCACGCGTAAATTGCAGTTGTTTCTCCATGTTTTTGTTTGCTGATGGTGGTGCATAAGGTTATTGATTTTGTTGTTTTTCCTCCGTGTTTTTTGTGTTCAGTGCATAAGGATACGGAGGCTGCTCGTCCCCTTGTTTTTGCTCATTAATGGTAGATAGGGATACTGAGCCGGCAACTGCGGAAGATACACACTAGTAGCATGACAGTAACACTCCCTACTTACAAAATTATCGGAAAATACCAGTTGCCAAAGACGTAAGTAATTCCATATTGTCTCATCGGCTGCAGTATCTGATTCGTTACTTACACTAGCGGCCAGGCAACGTAGCAATCATTTTCTATATATCTCTCAACAGCAACGCCGGTATTGAACCCCTAGTAACGAAAATAAGAGTTTGCTTTGTTTAAGGGATGACAGGGAGAAGCGTTTATTTGTTGTCAGCGTTATTAATTATCGAGTTCATATGTCACCCTATCATGACAGGACAAAGAAGGAAAAAAAAAAAAAAGACGGGAGAAAGCAAACCCTTGTTGATATAGATTTCGCAACACCTTTTCAGTGGTGATTTATTTTCCATACGCCTTGGTCTTCTCTAGTACTGTATGTTGTTTATATCTACCTGGTACCTCTGTGGCCTGCTTTAACCTTTTTATTCCTGTGACGCATTTTTTAGTTCATAGTTGTTATATCCAAACAATTTTCTCAAGTCCTTAACCTTGGAGAGCATTTGAGGTGACGGGGTAAGAAATAGTCTCCATTAACCCGTTCACAAGCCATTTTCTCCGATTAACCTGAAACACACACACACACACACACACACACACACACACACACACACACACACACACACACACACACACACACACACACACACACACACACACACATCTAAAGGCAGCAAGGATAGTATAAAACTTACGTCATGGGATTGAGAGGGCGACTAATATACAGGAAGACATCAAGGTTTAATGTGCAAAATGAGTCGCCGACGAAGAGATGTTGCGAAAAGTCCTTGAGTCAACGATAATATGACCCAGTTAAGCCCTTCAAGGTGCTGAGAGGGACGCCTTCATGTGGTGGTACCGATATGACCGAGGTGGATCATTTCCCGGTTTGTATACCAATGTCCCTCAGCTCCTCAGTAAAGGCCCAGTCTAACATCTCTCGGTTTGAAAATTTTCTCTTAGGCTGAACCAAATCGTCTATGACACCTTGAATAAAAAATATATAAATCCTCTGAGTGAATGGATGATTCCTTTCACTACACGGGCGTTTGTCTAGTTTCTCTTGCTATCTCCAAACAAATTTATTCAACTCAGTATTCTCGCACCGTGGGGGGTTAACGAAGGTCACATTTTCTGTAACTCGTCCATTTCGGGAAAAAAAAAATCTAGTAAATAAAATCACTCGGAGATAACTAGAATGAAAGAAAAATGAGTCGTCTGGTCTAAGTATTTAACCCTTTTATTCCAATTGCGGATTTTTATATTTTATTCTTGCTATCTCCAGTCGGCTTTATGCACCGTACGACAGATTTCCGAAATGGGGCAGGTAGATTAGCCGTACATTAACTTCATCACTATTTAGGTGTTGCCCAGAGTTGAATAAAATCGTCTAGAGGCAGCAAAATAAATAAATAAAAATAAATAAATACTGTAGATAATACGCCATCGTAGTAAAAGAGTTAAGCTGAATACAACCGTCCGGAAACGGTAAAAATAAAAATGCAGTAACTAGTTGTTGTTGTGTTAATAAAATCCCACCGACTGTAAACAACAAAGAAGCAGACGCTGTGTATCAACCACTTGCGCGACCTTCATATTTTTTTTTTTTCCGTGTTCGTTTCATCTGTGCTGCGTATTTCATTCCGGTTGTTTCTTTGTTAGTGTTATTTTTCAAGACAGACATCAAGGTGTTTTTCCCTCAGTGTTTTATATCAGCGTTTGATTTTTGTATTATTTCATGGTTGTTTTGTTCCAGTTTTGATATTCCTACATAAGACTTGGCCGGCAGTATCTTTCCAGGCAGTAAAATTGGTCTGAATCTTCAGTTTTATTTGCCACATCCCTTATTTTTCCATCATTATTTCATGTTGTTATATAGCTACCAATGCTCTGTATGGTCAGAAGTTATTTTCTTTGCACTCACTGTTTATAATTTTTTTTTCTTTTTAACATGTACTCTTGCATATTGTTTGCTACTGTTTTTATTCTTAACGCTTTTTTTTTTTTTTTTTTTTTTTTTTTTTGCCCCAAGACTTTGTGACAAAACTTCGTGAGATGCAGTGGACATTTTTCGTTGGTTTAATTTTTCTTTGTCATTTAGCTGTTTGAGTCATGCTGGTTTCGATCAAAATAAAATTCCCTGGCGTTAGCTACAATTAAAAATAAATATGTAAATGTAGGGCCACCACTCAAAGCAAACATCAACATAGGGCTTAAGCCTCTGGACGGTAGGGCTTTGCCTTGTCCGGTTACAGTAGCATGACATCAGCCAAAATTGCATCTTTGAGTAGACACGACCGCTGAATGAATTACGGTATTTCCTTGTAATCAGTACTGTTCTCTGTGTTACTGTGGTCAGCCAACTCCGTGCCAATTCCTCGTGTCAACCCACCTGGCCTCACTCATCCAGCGAATAATACAACCCCATGGACCCCAGTCACACCCGAGGGCGGCCCCGCAGCACCAAGCACACAGACACACCCCGGCAGCTGCCCACATCCTAAAGTACTCGGCCCGCAAAAACAAGTCCTCTCCTTCGTCCTGAAAAAGCCACCTTATCTTACTAACAGCTTTAGTTTCCTCTCAGCGGGTGTCTGGTCCGAGGCTGGCAATACCTACGAATGCCATCACGCGTCTAGAGATGTGTGTGTGGTATTTCGTGAGGGTAGGGGAAAAATCTGGTCTTTGATTTGTCTGAAGGGTCGCATATTAAGATACTCCACGGCAACGGGTCTATCTGAAATTGCCGCCGATAATATCTCGCACGTTCAAAATGAGCTATCAGGGAATTTTATGTCCCTATTCGTCTAGTTTAAATTGGCTAATGCAAAGTACCCCTGAATGCAGCTGCCTCTCTATGTACTCCAGGCTCTAATAAACAATTCAGTTCGTTATTGCAGTTTTGCCTTTGTTCATACTATCCCCAGACAATTATGTTTAGGAGGAAATATATAAAACTGGAGGAATTAGATAGTCTTCTTTAACAGTTTTGGTACAAGAAATCTTCCCTGAGCCGCATGAAATCACATACAGATTGCAAAACTAAAGTAAAAATTGTATCACTGTAAAGCAGAGCCCGACAATTCCCAGCTTATAACAAAGGTGGTAAAGCAGTTAGGAAGGAGAGCCTGTGTACGACATCGTTCATTACCGTGGCGTATAATCCCGGTGTTAGGACGTAATGAGGCGGTACAAAAACTTGCCTTAAATTGGCGGGGTGAGAAGGTCCCGGTGGTGGTGGTGGTGGTGGTGGTGGCGGTGAGTGATACTGTCTTAGGATGGTGAGATGAGGAGGTCCTGGTGGTGGGGGGGGGGGGCGTCCTGGTAGTGGTGAGTGATATTGTCTTTGAATAGTAGGGAGAGGAGGTCGTGATGGTTGTGGTGGTGGTGATTGTGGTGATGGTGGTGAGTAGTATTGTCTTAGCATAGTGGGGAGAGGAGGTCCCGGTGGTGGTGGTGATGGTGGTGATTCTGGTAGTGAGTGATATTGTCCAAAATTCTCGGCTCCTCACACCAACTCCATACTGCTGTAGTGCGTTTGCTCTAACCTAACGAAGATCCCTAGCCCCCTTTCAGCTCAGATGATGGCCAAGTGTTGTTAGACTGGAGGATAGATTTTATTAGTAACCAAGGAGATTTATTCCTACGTCGTAATTAAGGCTCGTCAAATTTCATGCAACTACTGCCTAGTATTCAAGGTGTAGGGGTGGTCCAGTTCCGTCATATGAAAATAAACTGACTATTCTACCACCACCACCACCACCACCACCACCACTACTACTACTGCTACTACTACTACTACTACTACTACTACTACTACCACCACCACCACCAATACTACTACAACTACTACTACTACTTTCATCAACACTGCCACCTCAACTAGTATACTGTCTCTGTTAACTTGGTCTAAAACTGCTGTATCTCCCTCTGGTATGCTGAGCTGTAACAAAAGATTACTATGGCGCTAGTCACACACACGACAAAAGTGTTATAGGAAGGTGTAGAGCTGATGTATTTGTCCTTATTTTACCAGTGGACTACGGGAAATACAGTAAGCTACAAATCTGACAGAAATCTCTGAAGTTACTGTATGGTGAGTGAATGGGTTGATGAGGATGAACGTCTAAAACTCCTTTACTGCATCTCATTATTTTTACTTTCAGACTATATATCTTTACTACATTCGAACCACTTGGTACTCACACGCAACTCCAATCGTACTGAAAGAGCTAAAGACGATTTTCTCCTAACCTCGTCCTCTACATGTCACCCTTAATCAGTGAAAAATAGTCTGGAGGCAGCAAAACCGAAGTTAGAAAGGGGTCATTGTACTGGAGGGCTTAAAAGGACTCCCTCACGCCATTACCTCGCCTTTTTAACCCTATATATGGTAGCGTCTCCGTCCACATCTGCATCCCTACCATCGCCTGCCGGACTACCCGCTAATGCATCTTATTAAGTCCTCGGTTTTCTCGCAAGACGGGTGTTCTAGATATCTCCCTGTTGTGGCAAATTAGTCTTCAGATCAAGACTCGGATTTACAAACAAATTAACTGCCTGTCGTAACTATGGCTTATTTTTGCAGGAAGGTAGTGGAAGGAACGTGTCTTAGCATCTCATGTCTCTTTGTTCTTCCTGCAGTTACGAGAAAAAATGGGTCGTTTGTTTGCTTATAAATCCGGACCAGGGTATATATATAATAATATTTGTGGCTCCAGCTTCTCGATGTCAGCTGCTAACTTTGATGCTGTACCTTTTTTTTCCTGATTTCGCTGCCAGCATCTTCTTCAAAAACCCAAGAACAAAGAGTCTGGGAGTGTCACTACTTCACTACGATGGCGCCTTTTTCATTATACCTAGAGTACCACAGGATAATTGGTTCATTTCTGGAAGAGGTTCTGATAGTGACGGGGGTAATGGAAGCAATATCTAACCCTTCCACCTCAGTGAATTTCTCCTGTTTGAAGATCACAAATGGAACAACGAAAAGTCCTTCTCGTAATGGAGGTATTAAAATTAATTAATGAAAAATTCCCAGTCGTGCCACTTAGATATCTGTTGAAATATCTAAAAACCACCTTCGATTTTTTGGCTGGAAGTTAAGGCACTAAAACAAGTCTTCGAAATATTCCAGACCAGATCATTTGATTTTCTGCTGCAATATCAGAAAAAACTACCTTTGATTGTTAAGTTGAAGGGCAAGGCGATAAAATAATTCCACGATAAGTATCAGACTGCTTGAATATCTATTGAATATTCTGGAAAACAACTGTCGACTTTTAGGATGGAAAATTAGACTCCCTGAGATAAAGTGAGGCTTATCTTTGGCTCTCAGTCTGCGTCCATCAGAGCTACCCATGGCAAGGCGAACGTATTATATCCGTGGTTAGGTGGATGGTGTTCAATATGGTGACGTTATGGTGGCAGCTGTGGCTTGGGTGGGCATCACTAACACCTGCCAACGCTTCCAGTACTACCACCACTACATACCTTTTAGTATTACTTCACTACTGCCACCACAAGCAGTATCGCTGTTACTGTCCCTGCTGTTGCTACCTTTACCACTATTACAACAACAACAAATACTACTACCGCTACCACCACCACTACTACTACTGCTACAACTACTACTACTACTACTACTACTACTACTACTACTACTACCACCACCACCACCACCACAATCACTACTGTCCATGTCACTCTGCCGCTAATACCACTACCATTACCACTGCTGCTACCACTGATACTATCCCCATCACTGCTACCACTAACATCACCTCTACCAGTACTACTGCTGCCCCTACTACCACTCTACCACAGCTTACTATAGTGGAGCAAATGTATAATGTCTATGATTATGATAATGGTGTTCAATCTGGTTCCGTTATGGTGGCAGGTGAGGGCAGGGTGGTCATCACGAGCACCTGCCACCACTACCACTACTGACGCTACCATCACTACCACTACCATTAACACCAATCCCACTGCCACCACTTTCACTACCACTGTCACTGTTACGATTACCGCTTGCCATTTCACAGTAGCATTTGACAGTAGCCCTAACGCCTGAGTTCTGAACAAATTATGAAGCATGTCATCTGAAACGCATCATCTGCTCTTCAAGGACCTTCTAGGAACGTCTTCTTATCCGTCTGTTGTTTGCTCTTGATCGCCTGGTAGGTAGACAGTCTTTAAATGCCGTAGTTATATTGAGCATTGATAGATACGGAGGGTGTTAGCTGTTCTGATGTCTGTTGCATAAACCAAAAAAATATTTAATATTTTACGATTAACATATCTATCTATCTACGAGTATCCATCTATCTATCTATCTACGAGTATCTATCTACCAATCTGCCTACGAGTATCTACTTATCTGTCAATCTATCTATCTATCATCCGTCTCACGTACCATTCATCCAGTACCAAACACATTTCCACTAGCACGCTTCCATTCAGTCCCTTCACTCTGTTGCTGTTCTCACTTTCACTTCATTGTATCGTCTCATTCATTCAGAACCAGCATCTTATTGCCCTGCTTTCTCCGATTTAACTGTCCTCCAATCTCCTTATTCTGCAAACGGTGGTCGTGACATTAGAACCTCCTTGTATTTCTGTGACTACATAACAACAAACCATCCTTCCTCGATAATACTCCACTGTCCCTCATAATATGCTCCACTGCCTTGTCCTTTCATTTGGTTCGCGGCCGATCTCTTCTTTTCCCAGTCCCTCCAAACTGTTACACCTTCCCAGCCATTCTTTCACTCTTCATTAGTCAGGCCACTTCACAGTAAATCTCTCTAAGTTTCCCACTGTCTCCATCTGTCTTAAACAATCATCTTGTAGCCTAAAAGACTATGGGTTCATTAATTTCGCCAGCTAAAACCATATGCACTTCAAATGCCACTTGCTTCTGATGCAAATACAAATACAAGAAGTTGAACCACTGCCACTGCTGTCATCACCATAACTATCATCACAACCACTACCACTACCGCCGTTACCATCACTGGCACTACCACTACCACCACTGCATTCACCGCCGCTACCACCACTATCATCATCAGCACTACCACTATCATCACCAGCACTACCCCGACTATCGCTGTCATCGTCAGCACAGTTAACACCACCACTACCACAACTAGCACCACCACCCTTACTACCACAGCCACTGTCGTCACGAGCACAACCACCACCACCGCTATCATCACCAGCACTACCACTACTGCCACTGTTTCATCGCCAGTGTTACCACCACCATCATGTGTATACCACCAGTCCTATCACCACAGCTACAAACACTGTAGTTATTATCGCCAACATTATCACGACTACCAATGCCATCACTATTACTAATCCCACTACCACTAATAAGACAACAATACCCAGTGTACTTCGATTATGAAGCACAAGACGAAAAACTCAGAAGTACAGGATACAATATCGTATCAGAAACGTGTACCATAATTATTCTCTACTAGCGTTTTTTTAATATAACCTAACTTGGCATTTGGGTGAATCTTTAATTACTCAGAAAAAAACAGACACAGAAAAAAAATCGTCCTGAGGGGTATCGTCACGCCTTATCCTGCTTGCATCACTATCTTCAGGATCACCATAACTAATCCTTTTCACCCCATCGCCTTCATTCTGATCTCATTTCCTGATCATACTCTCTCTCTCTCTCTCTCTCTCTCTCTCTCTCTCTCTCTCTCTCTCTCTCTCTCTCTCTCTCTCTCTCTCTCTCTCTCTCTCTCTCGTATACCACTTCCTTTACTGTCACTGTCATTAATCCCTTTCGTTGCATCGCCTTCGTTTTATTCTCATTTCCTGACCATATTCTCTCTCTCTCTCTCTCTCTCTCTCTCTCTCTCTCTCTCTCTCTCTCTCTCTCTCCAATCCCTGGCCGTATATCACTACTTCCTGCAATTATGATAACCAGCTAATTATAGGAGCACTTTTCCATAACATACACTCTCTCATATTACCCATTAGAGAGGGACCCTACCACAGGAAGTGCTTGCTTTGTTATCTCTGTTCCTGTGTTAGCCTCGCACCACATTGTCCCTCTCTTGCTCTACAGGTATCATATCTAAATAAGGCTTTGTTTTTTTTTTTCTCTACCTGGATTGCAATTTAAAGTTTTCTGTCTATGTTTTATGTGTTTAGAGTTTTATTTTGTTTTTTCTGCCTCTTGTTCTATAGATATATCCACATAGGCTTAGCTTCTTGCTTGGATTGCAGGTTAATTTTTCCTCCACCTTCTGCTTGTTAAAGGTTTCTTCTTCTTCTTCTTCTTCCTCTTCCTCTTCTTCTTCTTCTTCTTCTTCTTTTTGTTCTTCTTTTTTATTTCACTATACCGGTAGAAAATCTAAATAAGGCATCTTTTTGTACTCTGAGTGCAGTTTCATTTTTTCATCCATTTTCCTCTCAGTAAGGATTTTTTATTATCAGTTTTTTCTTCATCACTGTATGGGAATAAATCTGCAATGAATATCTCTGCAGTAAGTCATTTTTTTTTTTTTTTATCGAATTGCAGGTAAATTTTTCCCTTTCATCAGTCATTTATTTACCGGTAATTTTTCTTCTTCTTTCATTCGCCAGGTATAATATCCATATTATCTTTACTTTTATATTCGCAACACGAGTTAATTTTCCTTTATTGCAACATATTTAGGATATTATTTTCTTTATTCTCCTCCTTACTATACAGGTGTCGAATCTAAATAAGGTTGTGTTATTCTCTTCGGATTGCTGTTCTACTTTTCCTTTCATCTTCCTTTTATGATTTTCTTCTCTATTCTCTTCATTGAATTTCGGGTGCAAATTGAGTATAATGAAGTATACTGAATGAACAAAGATGCTTTTATTCTTGCTAAGACCTTGAGTTGAATGATATTGTGAAACTTTTTACGTTAAGGCGATAAAGGGGCCTTACTTCTGGTTCAAATTTAGCTTCCTTGTCTTAAATATAATCACTGGTAATGAAACATACGTTGTAATTTACTCGTATTCTATGTCAGAGACTGTTTTGTTCGTTTCAGTGTCAGCAGCTACCATTATACTGTTATATGAAAGATGTGTGGTAAGGATTTTGATTATTATGAACGTATCAGTGTGTAAAGTCCATCAGACTAACAGACTTCTTCAGCTTTGTATTTCATTATAGGACTGCCACGGAACCCTTGACCAGCTACATAATTCACGGGTGCTTGAGTCACTTTGTCTCCCTATAATGTCACTATTCCACCCATTCCACACGGAGGTAAGTGCTAGGGAAACCTACCTGCAACCAACCTCTAATGCTTCGACTTTGAGGGGAGGAAAGATCATATTTTGAAGAGAAAAAACTGGGATCACAGTAAGATAAAGTCGATTCACTTTCAAGGTTTCTCTGACGGATCAAGTTAATTCAGAAGATTTTCATTAAGAGGACTGATTATTGGCAGACTTCTAGCAAACGGATCAACTTTCTGAGTCCATTATACTGCAGAGAGTTTGCTATTACAAGTATGAGTTTCGGTCTCGATGCAGGTCTGCTAAGTCTCGCTGGTAATTTAGTTAACAGAACGCTTGTATCATATTATTGTGATCGTTAAGTCAGGTCTGAGTTTAATCAACCCGTGTAAATCGAGCTGGTTGCAGCAAGGACTGTTCTTCCTTAGTAGTGAGATCCGACCATGCAGTAGAGAAGTTGTGAACTGTTCAGTGTGGTGATGATGATGGCTGTTAAAAATACTATTTGGTAAATTAACATTGTCTGAGATCAGGACTTATCAAGCAAACTAACGATCATTTCCTTCTCGTAACTACCATATATTTTTTGCAGGAAGGACAAGAAAGCTGTACAATCATCCATTGTCTCTTGTTCTGTTGGGAGAAGCGAATCTAAGTTATGGGGGAAATTTATCACTGGCCAGTATATACTTTTACAAAAAAAAAAAAAAAAAAAGGAGAGCTCAGAAACTTCCCATATCTCTTCTTCTTCCTGCAGGCAAAAATCTGAGTTACGAGAGGACATTGGTCGTAAGTTAATTCCGGACCACATGGATAATCACTGACCGTTTCTATGATCCTGTCCTTTAGTGAGCGAGACGAAGGGTGATAAGGGCTAATATATCTTCATTGCATTTCCATTAACTGCCACGAAAAGCAGGATTCAAATAAACAACGCTAGACGAATGGCCGGACAGGCAGGCGGACACATGCGATTCATTACTCTCTCGCAGCCTTGCTTTCCGATGGAGGGAGTTCACAAAACTTATTTTCATTGTTGCCAGTGTACATCGACCTGCGTAGATGAGACTGTTCGTGACAGGTACTAATGAGGATGGCTGCCAACCTCATCACTACACTGAACCTCTCCTAAGCCGAATGGAATAGGATAGCGGGTACAAGATTAACTTTAAAAGACGTCCTCTTATTGAAGACGCATTAAGTGGTCTGGACTGCTGTCTGTAATAGCCCACGATTATTTACTTACTATTTTTCTTTATTAATGTGAAGTTAAAATAAAGTACTGGGAACATATAAAACGTGCAAGAGTAAAGTCAGCCGGCACGTTTGCTTCTGAGAGAAGACGAACCTCATAACTGAGAAATGAAACTGGTTCGTCTGACCACTCAGAGACAAACACGCAAACGACTTTCTTCTTGATTTCACTATTAATCTCTTCCTGTTTGACAGTGAATAATTATCTGTTATAAGAAATGTATAACCTAGTATTGTATAATAGCTATGAGCAACCTACAGTATATCTTTAAGGCTTAACCAACTTCTCAATCTGTTACTGATCCATGCCTCTCTGATTGTTTCAGGTTCAATGTTGGCAGAAATGCAGCGAGTGAGGTTTCGATGCTCCGTCATTTTACTGTATAAGAGCACGTAATGGTTGTGATATCGAGCTTCATTTTACCATCATCAGACAAACTTGCGTCAGTGACAATTCATTAACGGTGTTCATGAGTTACGTTGAAGCTAGAAAACTGATGTGGTTGTCCCTTTAGCTGCGAAATACCTGCGATGGCAACAACACATGGAGAGTCTGGTAAGTGTATTTTTTTAATCCAGTTTTTCTGATGAAATATGATTAGCTTTCTTTCTTTTTAATATTTTTAATACGTTGAAAGATTTACGTTTTTTAGATTCAGTCGTGTGGGCATTTTCATTACTAAATATTTTAATTATGCACTCCCAATGAAGTTGGCAAATGGACAGTGAAGTACCAGCTTGCAAAAGAGTGCAGAGGAAAGAAAACATAGCAGATTTAGACCAGTTAATTATTTTGAGGCTGTATGTTAAGGAAAGCGTGAACCGTGGTAACGATTGTGAGTCAAAGATAAAGATTAGCAAAGCCCGATACATCTCCCATTTCAGGTAATCAGCTTGTTGATTTTGTGCACATTGAACCACAATGTCTGACTCTAAAATTAGTCTCGTACTCGGTGTTCACGTGTTCCAGGTGTGAGTGCAGATATTCGAGCCACCACCTCGATATGAGTAGGCTTGAACGGACCAGTGGGTGCTGTGAGGGGCTCGAGTATAATGTTGAGGGGAAACAAACTTGTGAAATATTAACATGTTGTTTGTAGGGATGGAGAACTGACAGAGGGATTGTAAAGGGACAGAGGAGTGAATGAGGAGGACGATGGAGATTGAATTAGATGAAGCGGGATGAAGAAGTGTTTGAAGAAGAATTTTGGTTGGATAGATTGTTGGGTGGGGGTATGACATGTCTTATGATAAACACCATCCCAGAAAAGTAATCTCGTCTGCTGCTTAGTCGGAAACGGAATCTTGGCCATGACTTCTTCTGTCTTCATATTTGAATCTGAAGCTGCGAATCTGCAAAAGCGAGATTCATAACTAGCCAAACTTTTTCACTGCATAATCATGGTAGTATTTCATTTGAGTTGGGCACAGGTTCCAAGTCGGAGAAGGTGGAGCCTCTTACGTATAACTGCAAGGGACATCATTTCTTTATTCTAATGATTATCGTTTTAATTGTCCTTAAAAATCTCTTCATATTCGCCAGTGGTAGTAATTGTGATAATCCGTACTACAATATTAGACACTGAAAACTACTAATATAATGGTAAAATTCAACAAGAGTGGGTAGATAGTTACATGTTTGAGTAGGTGCATCTTTGGCGAACGAACACGAGCAAAGCCAGAAGAACGATCATTTACTCTGAGGTTTGTTTGCTCTCGCTGGCAGATGCTCGTTGGCCATATTCCGTCATGCGGGCTTGCAGTGCGTTATATTTCGGACAGTGGCATAAATGTTTAGTGTGGAAATTACCCACTGCCACTAGTACTGCAGGAATGACACAGGCGGGGACAGGACTTAAAAGAGCTGTATGTATTGTACTGTATTTATTGGGCTCCATACTGACGGTGGATATTAAACATGTGTGAAGGGACACAGGCCTTGGAGCTTGGCTGAAGAAGTGAGAGACAATAACGTCATATTTACAGCTTCATGGAGATTAAGATGGTTGAATCGCTCGCATGTGCTTGTCTATTCACTGGCAGAGCTACCGAGGACATCAGAAATATTTTAGGATGAATACTGAGTGGAAAAATACAAGCAAGTCTGTGGTACCCAACAATACTTTTCTAGAGACTTTTATGTACCAAAAATTAGTCAAGATCGTTTTTAAATCCTTTCCCGGGGACAGAACCACATAATCATACACGAACCTATGCCCCCAAAATCCTTGATGAATCCAGGTGAAAATTAATAAAGAAATAATTGCCGTAAATAGAGGGGTGGCGTCCGTAGCTGGTCGTTATGATAAGATTGGGTTGGTAATAATGTCTGGCGTAGTGGCGGAGGAGGAGGAGTGGTACAGCCAGACCCGTAGCGGAACATCGTAATTAGAGTGGATCCCATTAGCACTCCCAGGCTCCTATGACTCACTCTCAGCTGAATAAAATCGTCTGGGCTTAACTGGAATAGAGTGTTAAAACTATAGCCACCGTGAATATTGACACTCAGGCTCCCATGACTCAATCTCTACTGAATAAAATCGTCTGGGATGAAGTGGAATAGATGCTAAAACTTTCGCCATCATGAATATTGACTCTCAGACTCCTATGACTCACTCGGCTGAATAAAATCGTCTGGCGTTAGCTGATAAAGTACACTAGAGTTGTCGTGACCATGAAAGGGTTAATGGTGACGGTACTGATACTTAGGCACCTATGAATCATTTTCAACTCATTCCGAGTTTGCCAGAATCGAATACTAGAGTTATTGCGACCACGAAAGGGTTAACAGAGACAATATCAACACTCAGCCTCCTCCGCCATCCACAGCTGCATAAAATCGTGTGGCATTAGCTGCAATACTGCTAGAGTTGCCCCGACCATGAGAGGGTTAAGAGCTTCATAAATACGATGGCGTTCCTCTTCCTTTTTCTAATTACCTGCTATCTTTGTATGATTTTTTAAACAATAGGAGATGTTTGTCAATCTGGAGAGGTTAAATTTAGCATTATTAATTTCTTCACCACTACAAACCCTCCCTAAGCTGGACAGATCGCGTGGAGGTAACAGGAGGGGGGAAAAAAAAGCCCTTTAGTTTTAGGAATTACAAACTTATCGCTCCTAGAAGTCATTTAGTCTGTTATTCCCTTAAGTCCGAAAAGTCTCTCATAACCTCTTCGGCCTGTAAACGTGTTTTTTGTTTAGTCCTTGGTATCTTCAGACTATCATATTCAAATTAAAGGAGGGCTTGAAACTGGGGGGTTCGGGAATAGCCATTATTTTTACCCTTTTACTACTAGACACCCTTCCTAAGCTGAATGAAATAGTCTGATAGCAGGAAGATTGAAGTATATAAATTGACGTTCTCGGACTGAAATGATTGTGAAACTATAACTCGAAATCTTATTTTAATTATTCCTGTTGCCACCAGACGATTTAATTCAACTGACGAAGAAGCTGTAGGTGTCACGGGGTTTAGGAAGGCCGTCTCAAACCTCTCTAATCTTTCTTAAGCTGAATAAAATCGTCTGGTTGGAACAAGAGTAAAATATAAAATGGACGTCCCCTGGCCCCTGGAAGTCTCACGCAAGCAAATTCGGGTCCTGAAAAAATGAAAATAAAAAATGAAAACGTTCGCATCATTTTCTCGCTATCTTTTGTCCATCTGTGTAACGCATTTATTGGCCTTATCTCTCAATTTATCAGGGGCTCTATAGTGGCTTTTTATTTCTGGTTTCTTGTTTTTAAATTGTTTTTGCTCTGTGTGCCCTACTTCCTCTCTGACTTGATTCTCTTTGGCGGGAGAGGAGATGAGTGGCGGGGGAAAGAGAAGGGGAAGGGGGGGAAAGTGGGGGTTAGTGGGAAGGATATAGGAGGAAGGAAGGATGGGGAAGGGAAAGGGCAGGGGCAAGAAGAGGGAGAGGGAAAGAACAGAGAGGGAAAAGAGAGAGAGAGAGGAGAGAGAGGGAGAGAAATGAGGAAAAAGAAGAAGGGACAGGAAAGAGGAGAAGGGAGAGGAAAATAATGGGATTTTGAGTGAAGGTAAAGGTGGGAGAGAGAAAAGTGAAGCCACGAGGAGGAACAAAGATGGGAAGACGAGAAGGGAGAGAGTATAAGTAGAACAATGAGACGAGGAAACAACGGAGGGGAGAAGGGAGAGAGAGAGAGAAAAAAGAGGGGAAAGGGGGGGGGGAAAGAAGGGAGGATGAGAGGGAAAGAAAAATGATACAAATGAGAGGGGAAAAGGGAGGAAGAAATGGAGTGGGGGGAGAAAAGAAGGGAGGATAATAAAAGAGGCAGTGAATCAGAAGAAGAGGGGAAGTAGGAGAGAAAAGGAAATAAGGGAAGTAAAAAAAACAGGGAGAGGGTGAGAAGGAATATAACTGAGAAAAGGGAAGGAGGGAGGGAGATGAGAAGGGAAGAGAGAGGAGAGGAGAGTTAGGTGAGGGGGGGGGGGAGGTAGGACAGGATGGAAGGGCGGGGCTGAAGGATGAGGGAGGGAGACAGAGACAGAGAGGAGAAAAGAAAATACGTTATAGGAGAGATGAATTGAGAGAGGAGAGAAAAAAAATTAGATGTGGCGTGGGGAAGGAAGTAGAGGGAGAGGAAGAAGGAAGAGGAAAGGGATAAAGACATAGAGGAGGGAGGGGACAGAGATGAAAGATGAGAGGAAGAGAGAGGAGAAGGGAAGAGGCGTGGAAAATTGAGAGTTTGGGAGGAGGAAGAGTAGTGTGGGGGGGGAGAATGGAGAAGCAGAAGGAAAGGGAGGAGGGGCTGGAAGACGAGAGGAAGAAAAAGAGGGAAGAGTAAAGAAAAGGGAAGAGGCGTGGAGGAAGGAAGATAGAGGAGGAAAGGAAGAGGAAGAGAAGAGAGAAACGAAAAAGAAAGAGTGAGAAGAGGAGAGACGAGAAAAGGAGGAAAGAAGACAGAAGAATCATTGGAAGGGGGTGAAGAAAGAAGGAAGAGGGTGGGGAAGGATGAGAGATCAGGAGGGAGGGAGAAGGGGGTGTGAGTGGGAGGACGGGAGGATAAGGAGGAAGGAGAAAAGGGAACGAGAGAAAAGGCAGGAGTGAGATAAAATTACAGAGAGGATAAGGGGAGGGGAAGGAGAGAGAAGTATGGTAGGTGTGAAGAAGAGAGGATGAGGAGGAGAGAGGGAGAGGAGAGACAGACAGAGGAAAAAGTGAGTGAGTGAGGGAGAGAGAGAGAGAGAGAGAGAGGGAGGAAAAGACGGATGAGAAGAGGAGGAAGGAGAGATGAGAAGAAAAGTCATGAGAGAGGAATAAAGGAGAGGAAAAGGAGAGAAATGAAGAGGAGGAGAGATGAGGGAAAGGGAGGAAAAGAGAGGAGAAGGAGAAAAGGGAAAATGGAAGGATAAAAGAGAAACCGGTAGAAGTGAGAGAGAAAGTGATGGATGAAAGAGAAAGAGAGAGAGAGAGAGAGAGGAAAAAATTATCGTTCAGAAGAGGGGAGAGATTATTCGGGAGAAGAGGGGAGAGGAGGAGTCGAAGGATGAAAGAAGGAAACAGAGAAAAAGGAGAAAAGAGGCAAGGAAGAGAGAGGGGAAGAAAAGGGATTATGGGAATGGGAACGGGGAAGAGAGGAAGAGGAGGTAAGTTGAGAGAGGGAGGAGACGAGAGAAGAGGAGGAAGAGGATGTGGAAGGGAGAGGAATAGAGAGATGAGGAGGAAGAGGGTGTACAAGGGTGAGGATGGGGAGAAAGATGATCAGCAGAGGTGTGGTGGGTGAGGGGGGAATTTGGATGAGACAGGGTGGGTTGAGATGCGTGGGAGAACAGCGGGTGTGGGTGAGGCAGGGTGTGGGTAAGGCAGGGTGGGGGAAAGGCAGGGTTTAGGTGAGGCAGAGTGGTGGTGGGGGTGAGGCAGAGTGGAGTAAGGCAGGGTGGGATTAGGTGTGTGGGGTGAGGGAGGGATGTAGGTGAGGCTGGGTGGAGTAAGACACGGTGGTAAGGGTAAGGCAGGATGGTTTGAATAAGGCAGGGTATGGGTGAGACAGGGTGGAGTAAGGCACAGTGGAGTGAGGTTGGGTGGAGTAAGGCAGGGTGGTGGTGGGTGGTGAGGCAGGGGTCAACAGGTGGCAGCGTAAAGGTCAGGCAGGTGGTGGTGTTGATGGAGGTCACTCGGTAAGGCAGGTGAGCAGGCAGAAGGGGAAGGGGAGGGGGAGGGAGTGGGAGGGTGGAGAGGAGAAAGACGAGGGGAGGGAGGGAGGGCATATCTTGGGGAGGAGATGGTGGGTATTATCATTATTATATAGCTTCGTGGCGGGATGGTATGACGGGATGGTATGTCTGAGTAGTGGGTGGTATATATGTCAGTAGGGTGAGGTGGTGTGCTGGTTTGATAGGATGTCTTGCTTTGGGTGGTCTGTTTCTTGGGTGTTATGTCTGTTTTAGATGGTGGTATGTCCGTGTGATGTGCTGGTATGTGTGTGTGGTGTTATGCTGTGTCTGTATGGTGTGATGGTGTGGTTGTGTATTGTGCTAGTACATCTGTATGGTGAGGAAGTATGTCTGTGTTATGCGGTGGTTTATCAGTGTGTTGGCATGTCTCTGTGGTGCGCTAGTATATCAGTGTGTGTGTGTGTGTGTGTGTGTGTGTGTGTGTGTGTGTGGGTGTGGGTGTGTGTGTGTGGTACGTCTGAGTGGTATGGTAGCATGTCTGTGTGAATGTGGTAGGCTGGTATGAATGTGTGGTATGTGGTGTGGTGATATGAGTGTGTGGTGTTGAAGTATGTCTCTGTGGTGGGATGGTATCACTGTGTGGTGTGGTGGATAGTATGTCTGTCGTGTGGTGATACATCAGTTATGGTATGTCTGTGTGGTGTAGTGATATGTATGTGTGGTGTTATGGTATATGTGTGTGGTGGAATAGTATGTCTGTGTGGTGGAATGGTATGTCTGTGTTGTGGTGTGTCTGTGGTGGTATGTCTGTGTTGTGGTGTGTGTCTGTAATATGTACGTTTGGCGTGTGGTGGTATGACTGTTTAGTAATATGACGTGTGTATGGTGCGATGGTAGGTTCAGTGTGCAAGATACACTCCTCCATAGGGCTCCTTACAGTACGTTCCATGACCTGTAAACTAAAACCAGTAATAGCCTCACACTAAAGCTCAAGGTGATGGGGATTCTTGCTCTATAAACATGAGAATTACCTTATATGGAGAGTTTCCTACTGTAGTTTTGCTTTATGTATTATCCTATATTTTTGTGTTCAGTGACCATTATCCTGAAATGTGCCTCAAAATTCCATCATGAAGGATTGCCAAAGCTTTTGCAGTCCGTCATTTTCGGTGCAGAATTGTTGGTTTAAAAGCTGACAATATTTTCATCTCGTCGACTTAAGGTGTTCAAGCTGCTATAGCCATATTTCCTACTTTTCATCTTCATTAGTTTTTCCAATACTTCATATTCCAGCCACATTGTTTCCTTCCTGTTCACTCTGTCACTTCGATCCGTCTTCTCCTCGGTTAAGAAAGCTCTCAAACATCCTTTCCTAAGTGATTCTTTTTGCTTAATACTCCTTACTGTCTTCGTCTGTTTGCCGTAAATATCTACAGTATCACCATTTTCAGCATGAGTAAAATACAAATTTATATCAACAAGCCGTATGAAAAAAATCGCTAAAGAAAAGGTGTTAGGAAGCTTCCTCAAACGTCAAGAATACCTGTCTAGGAGTCATAAAGCATTTCTTCTTCCTCAGTTACTATCACCAGCATTGTGTCTGCTTGTAAGTGGAATCCCTGACGAGTTTTTCCGCTGCGACAAAATAACGTTCGATATTCCATGTTCAGGCTGGCATCTTAACCTCGTCTGTGTTCCCTTCAGGTAAGAGATCATATCCTTATCTCGATCAAAAACGGTAATTTCCTCTCCATTTCTTTTTACCTAATATGAACTCAGAGTCAGAAAGGCGGATAAAACAGCCATCGCCTTTTGGATTTCACATTATAATAGATTGGACAAGCGATGAAAGAGCCTTAGAATAGCAGCAACCTATCTATCAGCTAACCTCATGTTTTTTACGGTGTCATTTTTAGCACTCAGGCTTCTGTGATTGACTCTCAGTTGAATAAAATCGTCTGGCATAGGCCGAAATTCAGCCATTGAGTTTTATCGGCCAGAGGAGGGTAAATGGTGACAATATTAACCCCCAGACTCCAATGACTCACACTTAGCTGAATAAAAGCGTCTGGTGTTAGCTCGAATAAAATACCAGAGAAGACGAGAGCCTGAGTGGGCTAACCTAATTAATTTCAAACCTCACTTCCGGCAGATTCCTTATAGTTCCAAGCGCGTCACATGAAATCCACGAAGCCCCGTTTTTAATTGGCGTGAAAAACAAACTCCAGCCGCTGTACATAAAGGATCTCTTTGGCGTGGAGATGATAAGGTAAGATATCCATATATTGCGATCGCTATCAGTGTCGGCGGAGATAAGTTACTGCCACTAAATGTTAACTTTTATGGGTATTTATTTTGTTCTCCCGGGGACCTGGCAACAGATGATAGGTTCCTCTCTCTTTTTCTTATATTTTATCTTTTTTATCATTATCGGTTTTTATATAGCAAGCTGCATAAAATTCTGAACCGTCCAGCTCTGGCATATAAAGTCCTGTAAAAATTCTTACTGCAGAAGAGGACATTAACTCTCTCAAGGTCGGGACAGCTGTAACATTATATTCTAGCTAACGTCGGACGATTTTCTTCAGCTAAGAGTGAGCCACAAGAGCCTGTGAGTTAATAACCACTGACCCTGTCATGGTAAAGATAACTCTGGTTGTTGCCGTTGTTGCCTAACCTCCGTCAGTGTGGCTGAGCAGACCCGTCTGCCACAGGTAAGCCGTCGTACAGGTACAGTACAGTACATGTTATGACGGGCTACTCTTGAGATCAGTGTGATAACCTCGCATCGGCTGGACTAAAATACAAAGTTTTTGATTCTCGGCCAAAGCGTTACTCCAGAATGATAACTCTTAATCTTTGTGCTACGTGATGTGGAGTGAAATGGCATATTCTAATTTTATGGCCAGAGTATGAACTGAGGCGGCGCTTGGGTCAGAGTGAATTTTCAAAGGCTGCTTCGAGTTAGGTAACTGCTCTGGATTCTCATCTTCTCTTCCAATCCCGTTACAGCAGGCACGCAACACCCGTCGAGTTACACACATTAACCTCTTTTGTTTCCAGCTCTCTAATTCAAGCCTTAGCCGATCTTCGCAGTCTTTTATATACGGATCTGGTTAATTGTGGCAGTGTCTTCCTCAGTCTGTTTCTCCCACTGACTAATGCCTCCAGTCTTTAACGTGCAGTGTAGATAGGCATATCAGGCTGAACGGGGCTTGGATTTGGCCTTTTTTTTTTTTTTTTAAGGAACGCATTTTGCAGGCAGTGGTCTTTGGATTATATATTATTGCATTTAAAAAATATATTAGGCTGATTTGAGGCAGGTTAGGACATTGAGGTAGTGCAGTGTGTGTGTGTGTGTGTGTGTCTGTGTGTGGAGGCATGTCTAGGGTAAATCTGTCCCACCGTAGCTCGTGTGTCTGCCACGCGCTGAGCTGCTTGCTGATTGGCCCGCCCCGCTGCAGCACCTTGGCCCCTCCAGTCCTCCTTTTTTTGCGGCCGGGAACAGCGTACGCCGCGGTTATTCGTCTTGCCGTGTCGTCGTTTTTTTGCGGCCGAGTCGGGGCTGGACGCTCTAATTTTCTGATCCGACTGGCGTTATTCTTCAATTGTTTCCTCCTGAAGTCTCCTAAATACTATGGTTTTGTTTCATAAAGCCCACGATTGGTCTTTTATTACGTGGTGCCGCAGTCCGCCTTACGTCTCTAGGTTATGCATTTGGGGACTAAACCTGATTTTTTTCCTCTCTCTCCCTTTTTCCAACTTTTTTCCCCCCTCGACTTTACTGACTTGGGCTCCGGGACAAGTATTTCCATGATATCTGCGGAGTAAGGGACATTATTTTTGCATACCCGTTAATTTAAACGTTGAAATTCTTTACGGCTGCTTCTTTCACATATGCTTCTCAGTGTTAGTATCTTCTTGATGAGAGTGGCATACCGTCACCGACACGGGGATATATCTTGCATTATTTTCTAGCCATCTCTTGACGCATTAATTCAGCATTGGATTGATTTTTCGAACTGGAGGGGTTAGAAATGGCTTCAGTAAACTCATTTAGTACGAGAGGCCTTTCCCAATATGAGTAAAATCGTCCGGCAGTAACGAGCATAAACAAAAATGGCCGTCACCCGGATTTAAGGGGTCAGTCACGTCAGCAGAATGACGTATTTATTTGTACAACTTATTCCTGCTACTACCGGACGACTTTATTCAGTCTTAATAAGTCATAGGGAGACAGCAAGAATGAAAATGAAAAATCTGTCACTGGAGTAAGGAGATTAACCCTTTCATTACAGTGGCGGCCCCATTACAGTATATTATTCTTGCTAACTCCAGATGATTATACGTATGTAATTACTTATCAGAGGAGTTAATGGAGCCTGTTTGTAACCCTCTCACTGGTGCTGGAGGGGGAGGCCTTCACGGGGTGGCACTGATATAGCCAGACAGTTCCCTTGTCTGGTCATACAAACGTCGCCCAACTACTTCCCTATCCCCTGAAAAGGTGATTGACCGCAGGAAAAGGGCAACTTAAGTCTGCAGCCCATCGGGTTCAAGCTTCAGATGTGCCTGTGATAAACAGCAACAACAGTAACAGTTCCTTTACTACTACGCGCCTTATCTAAACCTGATATAATCGTCTGGTGATAGCAAGAATAAAGAACACTAAACGACGCAGTCGAAATGAATGGATTAAAGTATTTTCAGACATTAAGTGAGGAGAATGTTCCAGTCCTTCCCTCTTTACGATATTGACTGGTATTCCTGACGCTCTAATAAAGTCAGTGATAGATAAATGGGTGGTCCATGTATAATGCACCCCATTTCTCGTGTGTTGCTACGACGGCTCAGTCAGGGTTACTAGTGTCTGTCCTGCACCAATTGCCACTTCTCATAACCCTTTTCATACATTATGGTTTCAGCCAGGGTTGGCATTAAAAAAAAAAACCCAACCCCCTCCCCCCAAAAAAAAAAAAACTAAAAAAACAGCTTAAGCGTTTTTGTTTTGTTTTGTTTTTAGTTTTTATTTAACATAGTTCAATTTTACATAAAAAAATGTAGGTTTACATCATATTGATAAATGAGGTCTACATACATATACATTAAAATTTTAAAACCCATTAAGATCTCCCTCAAAAAAAAAAAAAAAGTTTTCTTTTAATCTTTAGCGGAAGTTCCCAGTCTCACGTGCTAGTGTTTTAGGTGCTACGTTGATATAAAGGATAATGAAACAACACACTGAATTTATTAGGAGGCCAAATTTTTTAATTCATAGACTTTCAAAGTGAGATCCTTAATTTTCTTTTCCCAAACCAATGAAGCTTACAGAGTACTGAGTCAATAGTAGTCAAGCCTACCTCACCAGTCCATTTCCTGTACAGTACAAGTTAACAGAGGCTTGTCCAACCGGACCACCGTGTAACAAAAACAACATGTCTTAAGTGTCTGTTCTTCAGATAACACTTGAAACTTTCTGTTTCACCCTAAATTACTTTTTAATTGCTTATTTTAAGTGATTTACATATAAATATGAGGAATAAGAAAAAAACAATAAAATCCAATAAAACCCCCCAAAAAAGTGTTTTTTTTTTATCCGGGTTTTTTCCAACCTTGGTTTCAGCTGTTTTCTTTATAGGAATAGCCATTTTATGTTCAGTGCATGCATAGCTGGTTAGTACTCGTAAGTTTACGAAATACCCAAAATGTCAGCGATCCTCCCAGCAGCAGACTGTGCCGTCCCAGCAACACACAAGAATTGGGATGAGCAGCACACAGACCAACTTGAATGTCTGTATCATAAGTGTCTTCATTACCAATACTCATATTTTTTGTAAGTTGATATCGTGCTTGGTTAGCCACTATGATGACCAGTTTTGAGAGGTCTGGCTGCTGCTAGACGATTTGATTCGTCTTAGGAGAATCCCTTGGTGGTGAAGGAAAATAAAGGGATTCAAGCTAGCCTCTTGAGTTCGAAAAGCTTCCTCTGAGCTGAATAAAATCGTCCTAGTACAGAAAGAAAAAAAAAAAAGTGCCACCGTAATCAAGAAGACAAGGTGCATAGACTGTCCGCGTGACCGATATCTGACATTGGCTTCTCACTTTACCCCATTAGCGCGATAACACTTTTTTCTTTTTGTAATTTTGTTGCTACCGGGTGATTATATTCAACTTAGAACCCCTTAGTGCTGAAGGGGTTAATGAAGGCTACATTAACCTTTCCTGTCTGAAAAATCTCTAGTTGAATAAAATCGTCTGATGGTAGCAAGAATGAATTATAAAACGCTATTCGTATAAGGAAGGGAACAAGCACCTAATCAGCAAGAGATAATTCAATGTCTTATCGATTAATTGCAACACTACACATGCTCGCATCTACTCTGAGCTTACACACACACACACACACACACACACACACACACACACACACACACACACACACACACACACACACACACACACACACACACACACACACACACACACACACACACCTGCAATGTTTCACTCTTCCTCGCACACACAGCCTTTGTTTAATCCCTTCTCGGCGATGGCGCCTTCATCCTTTCTGTTTCGAAGGAGGGGGGGGAGGGGATGAGGCGAGTCCTGTCACGTGGTTTTCTTCAACTCAGTAAGGAAATCTCGCACTTAGGGGGTTAACTTTGATCTCTTCTTGATATATATTTATTCAGATTTTTTTCTTTTCGTTTTTATTTTTTATTTTTTTTTTTTTACCGTACTCATGGACCTAGTGACATGGTTCTTGCATCTACCTTATAATGCAGTTTTAACTCCTTCCCTACGAGATGTCCTTATTGAGCTAAGCGTCTGGTGAAAGCAAGAATAAGATAAAAATAAAAATCATCATCATCATCTGGACCTCCTTTCCCACCCTTGGGTAGGATGAGGAGTCGCAACGTCCAGACAGCCGAAGTTTGCCCAGATCGATGGGCCACGCTTCCATTCACTCATCATTCAAGCCCACGGAATCCTGGCTTCATCAGATAAACCAAGAAAAAAAAAATCACTACGTTCTGTAGCTTCATATTTACCTATCTGATAGTGTCAGTCCGAACGCTGTCATGTCAAAAAGAGGTGCCAAATCCCTGGTTATGCGCTTCTCCGCACAAAATTCATCCAGCCAGCTCGGTATATTGTCAGTCTCACAAATTTCTATACCTCTCTTCCTCCCCCACATACCCTTATCTAAAATCACTAAATTATGGCGTTTTGGAGAGCCTCGGAGGGCCCTGTACCAAAAATAAAAATGTTAGTGAATAAATTGATGCATATTTTCAATCCCTTCTGTCAGAGAGTTCGCTTTTGAGCTGAGAGAAACCTTCCTGATGTAGCCACAACATAGTTTAAATAGTTTTTTTATATTGACGAGAATACCAAATTGTTAGCGATTACGCGTTTTTCATTTTACACTACGTTGCTGATAATTTTATTTAAGTTAGAAAGGACTTCTAGTGGTGAAGGGATTAATGAAAGTTATGTCTACTAGTGAAGGGATTAATGAAAGTTGTGTCTGGTAGTGAAGGGATTAATGAAAGTTGTGTTTAGTAGTGAAGGGATTAATGAAGGTTATGTCTAATAGTGATGGGATTAATAAAAGTTGTCTAGTAGTGAAGGGATTAATGAAAGTTGTCTAGTAGTGAAGGGATTAATGAAAGTTATGTCTAGTTGTGAAGGGATTAATGAAAGTTGTCTAGTAGTGAAGGGATTAATGAAAGTTATGTCTAGTAGTGAAGGGATTAACAAAAGTTATGTCTAGTAGTGAAGGGATTAATGAAAATTGTGTCTAGTAGTGAAGGGATTCATGAAACTTATGTCTAGTAGTGAAGAGATTAATGAAAGTTATGTCTGGTAATGAAGGGATTAATAAAAGTTGTCTAGTAGTGAAGGGATTAATGAAAGTTATGTCTAGTAGTGAAGGGATTAATGAAAGTTATGTCTAGTAGTTGTGATGGGATTAATGAGTTATATCCAACCCCTCAAGTTAGGAATTTCTCCCCAAAGCTTAATAATAAAACAGTATAGTGATGGCAATAATAAATAAATAGCCCACGAGCTGAGTGGATTAAGGTTTCAATAAGTTTCCCCTCAGGCTGGTACCATTGTCAGTGTGGAACAAAAAACGGGAATAAAGGGACCGAAAGGCCGAGTCGTAATACACTTATCACATCATCAGCGCTCCTTCAGTTTTTCCTTCATATCTCAAGAAGCACCATAATTTGCATAATTAATCGGGCTCCTTCCAAGAACCAGTGATAAGAGAGAGAGAGAGAGAGAGAGAGCACAGGAATACAAAGATAAGCAAACAACAGCATACCTACTGTTCTTTTCGATCCCGTTTGTTATAGGATAAGTTATAGCTTCCAAAACTGTTCTGTGAGCCGAAGACAAGAGTAGCAAAGCAGCAAGGCTCCCCCCACTACCCACCCACCAAACCCCCCAGCCGAAGACAGTAGGATATAGTGAGAAAGACTACCATGCAGCATCGAAAAGCTATCATGGAAATTTTACAAGAAAGGATGAAAGGAAGTCATGCTATACAATACACCACTTTGACCTGAAGGTGGAAATGACCTAAAGGGAATAATAGGTACTGTTATATACTGATATGGCTCTGCATTGGCGTTCCCCCATGCTTTGTACAGTAAAAGACATCATGCTTCAGAAAAGTATTACTCAGGAATTAATTGGTTTGCTTGGGGATAAGTAGGTAGATATGTATCCAAACGATTTTTAAATGTTAGTGGTATATCACAGTTTACTAAGCTGGAAGGTATCTTGTTCCATATATTTAAAACTCTGCCGAAGAAGAAATTTTTAGCTTCGTTTGAGTGGAATCGTTTGCCACAATTTTAAGCTCATTACCTCTAGCACAAGAGATCGGTCTACTTTGAAGTTTGTCAGCAGCCATATCATGTCCTTTATGATTCTGAATACTGGAATTAAATACTCTCATGGTCTGCGCTTAGTTCTGGTAAAGAGCTTCATTTCTTCTAAGCATTCCTCGTATGGTTTATTTCTCATCTAGGTATCATTTCTGTCGCCCTTCGCTATACTCTCTCTAGTCCCTCTACTTTTTCATTTTTCTTTCTTTCTTTTTTTCTTTTTTTTTTTTTTTTTGCAATACGGTGACGAGAACTGGACACAATACTCGCGATGGGCGTTTACTAGCTAATTTTTCAAGGTGACGATAATATTTGTTATTTATATTAGAATGCTGTACTAAAAAATCTGAGTAGTTTGTTGGCTTTCTTAACAGCCACTGTACACCGTTTGCTTGGTTTCTTATAATTAATTAGTAGAGTTCCTAAGTCGTTTTCATTGTTCCCTGAGTCTTTTTCATTGTCCACATTATCAAATAAAGTTTCATAGTAAAGTTGGGCTTTTCATTTTTACTGGTAGCGTGAGCACTTCCCATGCACTAATACTAAACCTATCTGCCATGTTTGAGCCAAATTGTGTGGTTAATTATGAGTACCCTGAATCGAATGTCTTTGCATATATGTCTCCCCTCTGTTACCAGTTTTGTATCATCGGCAAATTTGGATATGTAAACAAATTCCACGTGACTATAATTTTTACCTAACAAAAGGCGAATACGAGCCAGCACTCCATTTGTAAAATATGTCCAGTCAGATTCTCTTCTGTTTACTACTACAGAGAAAGAGAGAGAGAGAAAAAATATGGGGAAGGAGACTACCCCACACTGCCTTACCTACACAACCCACTTCACGCACAGTCTATAAATTAACCTAAATAAACGTGTTCCTGCCACAACAACCCGGCGCCATACTTGCACTCCTCCTCACATAGGCATTAGTGTATTCAAATATCCCCCAAGTACACCCCTGGCCAGCCCCGCCCTGCCCTCCGATGGTCTAATCAGTGGGCGGGAGCTAATTGGTCCTCCTATTAAACGATAACCATTTAGATAAGAAGGGGAAAAATAGGAGAAAATAGACGCTAATATAATTAAGGAAGATTCCCGTGAGATTGTGAACCAGAGCAGTGATGCGTGGGAGGAACAGCACAGAATTTGAGGCTCAGGTAGTGTTTTGGAAGAGGATGTGGATTGGCGGGAGGAAAATGAGTGAGGGTTGCAGTGAGAGGTGATGGGATGAGGAGACTGGACAGGAAGAGGTGAAGGAATGAAATGAGACAAGGAAAAGTTATTAACCTTTTGGGAGTATGCACAGTAGGTTGACATCTGATGGGTTAGTTTCAGAAAGGGGATCAGTGCCTCTTAGTTTTACTGTAGGATGCACAGTTTTCAAGACATTTAAGTGTTTCTAAAATTTTACTGGACTCGACTTTGTCTTGCCAGCCTGGAAGTTGCCAGGAACTGGAGCTTCATGCGGTCCTAGGAGGGTGCCAAACGTCGCTGGATTTTTCATTCAGTCATGTTTTACTGAGAGTCCAGCAGACAAGGTCACCAATCGCGCCAGTTATCTGTAGCAGGCAAGTGCGTCATAGACTTTCCCCATCCACTGTGATAGTGCCTTCAGTCCTTTACTCCTGCAGCAGTTAGCCAATTTTGTTCGACTTAGGAGTGGCTCTTCGAACTGGAGGGGTCAGGTACTAACTCGTTAATGGGTAGAGATCATTCAGTAGGCTAGTTGCAAAAAATCGTCTGTTCAATAACCATCATAAAAGAAGAATTACAACACCGGGGTAAAGGGCTTAGATCCTGCAAGCTTCATCTCTCGCAAAGTAAGCTGAAAAAAAAAAGAAAGCCAAAATGCAGCTGCACTCTTGTCAAGATGGCCGGACAAATTACGGTTTCATGATTGGAGGTTGTAGGAAGGGGGAAAAAAATCGGAGGAAGACAGTTCTAGACTTCCCGGCTGTGGAAATTAGTTCTCCCCTTACTCCACCACTTCCACTTCTCACTGCCTTTCTGGTGGCCGGATTTTCTAACCTGTGAGAGGGCTGTATTTTTCCCAGCCCATTTCTGAGTTTGGTATATGGACGAAGGAGGAAAGTAACAAATGTGCTTTTAGTATGAGGTAGACGCCGTTAAAATTAAGAGAACATACAGTATATCCCTGAATTACAGAGGTGACAAACGAGGGAAGAGAGTGTGTAGAGAGTTGGATGGTACTGTACATGCTCAACGTAATCCTGTGGCTGATAAGAGTTTCCCATGGATAAAAAGAATAATACTATCAGCACCCAGCGTTAAATACCAATGTGCGATAATATCAGTGGAGCAAAGGATATTAATGTATATAGCCTTTTAACTTGCAGGGTTTTTTCATCCATGAATTTAATCAACTGGTGTTAACTCCTAATGAAATTCTTGAGTGCGATAATGCGGTCAAGAAAGTTAAGGGAGAAGAAATGCAGACAGTGAGTTTAGAGGAGCTGTGTCCAATATCAAAATGATACTAAAAGAACAAAGTGAGAGAGAGAGAGAGAGAGAGAGAGAGAGAGAGAGAGAGAGAGAGAGAGAGAGAGAGATTGATGCAACACTGCGGTGAGGAGAGAGTGAATGGCGTCAGTCTGAAGCTGGAAGTTGACGAGGCAAATAACCTTGACTCCACCCTGTTTAGAGGACCTGTATAGGGTGAATCGTCTACCCCCTCCCAACCCCTCAACCCTTAAACATAAGAGCTCTTCTTTCTACTATACAAGGGCGAACAATGCCTCTGTAGTCAGAAATGGTGCAGGGTTAATATTCTAGCATGCAAACCAGCCCATACCAAAACAAGCTCCACCGCCAGAAGCAGCGGGAGTTAAAAAATAAGCTTATTACACAGTCCCGAACACCCGCTTTTGTTCTTTTTCTCTGTCGAATTTTTTGTTCCAGCTCAGATGACACTCGAACAGGCGATCATCACCTCGAAGCAAGATGAGGGTGTCTTTTGTTCCTTAGCAACAGCCTCTTTCTGCCTGTACAGTCCATATTATCTGTCTCCGTTATTTGCTGACATCTGGTTGCCTTCACCTACAGATTACTAAATCACATTATGTTCAGTGCCAATTTTCGCCTATTCAGCAACTCTATGACTCGAAAAATAAAAAAATCAAATCAAGCATTCTAAGTAGTAATGGGATAGTTAGTTTTATACTGACTAAGGATGATATTCTCCATATTCTGGTAGGAATCCAGCAGGGAGAGGTACCGAGCTAAGCTGTGCAAAAAGTTACTGTCGGAAGTCTTGTTAGGTCGTAGACGTTTGTTCAGAGTGATGAGGCAGTGGCAATCATGTGCTACTGCATTTACAGAAAGTCGGAGTTGGCCACAAATACTCGCAGTTAACGTTGCCCCTTCAATCCAGTGACGTGTTTTAATGATAATTCTCTTGCAACCTCCGGACGAGTTGGTTTAGTTTAAGGGAAATCTGTTGAAGTGAATGGGTAGTGGGAGGCTGTATCTGATCTCTCCAGTCCAAAAGGTTTCTCCAGAGCTAAATAAATTCGTCTGGAGAGAGAAAAATTAAAAAGTATGTCATCCGATTGAGGGCATTAAACACTTCAGCACGAGGACGGACTTTGTGTTTTATGAGAGCCAGTACCAGACGACCTTATTTGCCTGACAAGAGGTCTCTCGGGGTGAAGGGGTTAGTACGGGAAAACGACACACTCAGGATGCCGACGGGATAAGAAAGATTAAATTGTGTGTAATTGAAGATAACGAATAGTCGTGTGTAATTTTGTGAAGAGAAGAAGTATAATTTTTGATATTTTCGGACGTAAGAAAAGTTAATATCATCATTTTCCCCACTCATATGCTGATTAAATAATACATGTATGCTATAACCTGATCGCGTGAATTTGTACTGACTGTTTTAGTGATTATGATGGACCCTTGGAGAAACTGGTGAGGATTTGAAATGAGGAGGCAGCCTATGAGTGGACAGGATCAGTGATGAATAATAGAACGAATATTGGTGAAACGAGAAGCAAGACCAGACATGAGAGAAGTGATTGCAACCACCGAAAAACAATATCTTAGGTATTTTAAGCAGAAAGTACGGACAGAATGATAACTAGGGTAATGGGGCAGTAAAAAAAAAAAAAAGAATAAAGCCAGATTCAGACAAAGGCTTCAGATATGTCAGACACAACAGTAAATGCTTCCTTGCAATCACGAAAGAAGATTGGGCAATGAGAAGTGAAAGGAAGCACGGGAGATGTGACAGGCAAATAAATGTGTGGGGCTGAGAACTGGACAAGAGGATTTGTTAGGGACTGGAAACTGAACAGGGAGAGGTAAAAGGATTAGAGATTGGAAGGGAAAGATTGAGGAGAGAAAGACGTAACAGGGAGGCATGAAGTTGTTGTAAAAAGAACAGCTAGAGGTGAAGGGATGAGATAGATACAGACCAAGTGGGATGTGAAGAATGGAGAGACTGGAAGAGATAACGTAGAGTAGGAACAAGTGAGTACAAAGGATTACAGAAGAGAGCAAGCAGCAAAAGTCCTAATGGTCATATTGAATCTGCTACTTACAGAGAAGACTGTAAATATGTTGGCTAATTAAGTGAAGTGAAGATAAGGATTGTAAGACAAGAATGGTGGAAGGAAAGGAAACTATTAAGAGATATAGATGGACGAATATGCAAATTAGATGAAAGTGGGTAGGAAACTAGGCAGAAGGGAAGCAGCGGATGAAAAGCAAGAGAAAAAAGTCGAAAGTTAAAGGGCAGTAACCTGAGGGGGAGATGAAACTTGCACTTTTTTGTTGTCTCCTTCCAGTAAAAAGATTCTTGTCAGCTTTCTTGTAGAGTCTGTGATTAAGGGAGAAGATTGTGCTGATGTTAAGGATGTAAAGTCAGTGGAGCCTGAAGCAGGGTGGCAGATAATTATGGCCACGATGAGGAGAGAGTCAGGGAGAGTAAATACTGGAGATTTAAATGACAAAGGTAGATCACTAGGGAAATGAAGAGATTTGGGAGGAAGGTTGGAGGGTGGGAATAGGTGAGTATGATGGAACAGATTCATGGGTAAGTTGGGTGTGTGTTCAGAGAGTGGGAATAGATGAACTTCCTGAGGGAAGTGATGGACGAGGGAAGTGGAAGGATGGTAGCAGGTGGATATGAGGAAAAAAGTGAGTGAGAGGGGTGGTAGGGTGTTCACAGGAGAATATAAGGGGAGGGAAATGCGAGGAAGTTGGGTGAAGGAGGTAGCAGGGTGGGAATAGCTGAATATAATGAGAATGGAATAGATAAGTGTGGTGGCAGGGAAGATATGCATGAGGAAGACGAGAGTAGGGAGACAAATTAGAATCGTGAGGGAAGATAGCGACACATAAGGAAAGTTCGGTGAAAAAGGAAGTAGGGAGAAAGTATTTGAGTATGATGAAGAGACTGCTAGGGGAGGTGGTTGTATGGGAACAGATGAACTTGATAATGAAAAGGATGCTTATGAAAGTTGAGTCGGTGATGGAAAGATAGGATTAGGTGAGGATGAAATGGGCGGGAAAGTTGGTAAGGCGGGAAAAAGTATGACAGAAGGAGATGGATGAAGAAAGTGATGGAGTGGGAATGAGTTCTAATAGAATGTTGTGAAATTTGGTGCGGACAAGGAGAGGAATGGGTGGGGAAGATGGTAAGAACAGAAGGGATGAATATGATGAGGGAAGAGCTGGATAAGAAACGTAATAGGATGAGAATGAATTTTAACAGCGTGTTGTGGGTGTGGGAGGAAGGTGACGGGGAAAGAAGGTAGAGTGTTGTGGGTGTGGGAAGGTGACGGGGAGAGAAGTTAGAGTGTTGTAAGTGTGTGAGGAGGGTGACGGGGAGAGAATGCAGTGTTGTGGATGTGGGTAGAAAGTGACGGGGAGAGAATAGCGAAGGAGTCGTGGGGAGTACAGGCGGCGTGTGAGGCAGGAGACAGATGAGCTCTTGATAAGGGGAAAATGTATGCAAAACACCAGTAACCCGTCGTCTCGCACACATTTACCCAGAATGTTTGCGTCTTTTAACCACTTCTTCCCTAGGACGTCACTTTCACTTCGTTCTTCCTACCTCCAGACCATATTTTACAACTTAGGAAACATCAGTCGAGTTCATAGAGATAATGAAGGCTGAGGGCCGTATTCAGCTTGGTATTTGAAGCTTCGTGACACCTTTCCCTCATCGACTTATCATTCATAGTACATTTTACACTTTAATATTGGCCTGTGTTTTATTTTTTCAGCATCGACACAGTTTGCATTAATTACGCACGGGGGAAAGTGGAGGTGGTATGAGTAAAATAATTCGCTGTGGAGGAGGTGTTGCGAAATCTACAAAACCACTTAAAGTACTATCCTATATTTAACTCCGCCGTTCCGAAACAGTCTGTCCTAATCTGTATATAATTCCCCATAGATAACAAGAATAAAGGAATAAAATGCGTCGCCTGATTCAGAAGGGTTAATTTCAGTGTCTGACAACGCTATGAAAAAGTAATCCACAAAGCGCTTTGGTCAGGCACTGTATTTTTCCTGAGGATCGTCTTGAGTGCCGCCTCCTCCTCCTCCTCATCATCATCATCATCATCATCCTCATCCTCATCATCATCCTCATCATCATCATCATCATCATCATCATCATCCACCTCCTCCTTCTCCACATCATCATCATCATCCACCTCCTCCTTCTCCACATCATCATCACCATCATCATCATCGTCATCATCATCATCATCATATCATCATCATCATCATCATCATCATCATCTTCATCATCATCATCATCATCATCATCATCCACCTCCTCCTCCTCCACATCATCATCATCATCATCATCTTCCTCTTCTTCTTCTTCTTCTTTTTCTTCTTCTTCTTCTTCTTCTTCTTAACTCATTCCCGATAGTCGCATCTTCTTTCGTGTTTCATTCCACCTTACTCGAGACGATTTCATTCAGCTGAGAATGAATCATAGAAGCCCAAGAGGAAAAAAAAGGCCCTACAGAGAGCTCATTCCTCAGCCACTGCCTCTTTGTGTAACTGAGCATCGTCATGTTATCTCCATCTCATTATTATCCTAACCATTTTCCTCATTCACCCCTCCCCAGCCTTCCCTCGTATCTTATTCCAGTTAATGGCAAGAGATTTTATTCAGCCGAGAGTTTGCAGTAGTATCCTGAGAGTCTTAATCCTTGTACCATTAACCCTTTCATGGCTGGGACAACTTTGATATTTCATGTAACGTCACACGATTGTACAGAGCTGAGAATAAGAGATACGAGCCTGAATGTCAATACTAGGAAACGAGGAAAATATATCGCTTTTAATACTTTTGGATTTAGTGTTCCTGTCAAGCCCTTCCCTCCGGTGACAAATAAGTTTAAACCTTCCTTCCTGTCGACGATTTTATTAAGCTTAGGAAAGACCTCGTATTGAAGTGATCTATCGAGGCTACAGTTAACGCCATCCGTTCGAGAAATGTCCCCTAAAGAGAAGAAAATTGTCTTGAGATGACAAGAATAAAGTTAACCCCTTCAGGCCGGTGAAGTACAGTCCGTTTCAAAAGTTCTGCCACCTTTCATTTTTCTTTCTCTCTCTCTCGATACACTTTGGAAATCAGTGTGGTGAATCAGAAGCAACCGACATTGATGACTTCATTTGGACTTCATTTGGACTTCATTTGGACTCATTTGGTCTTTATTTGGACTCATTTCGTCTTCCTTTGGACTCATTGGACTTCATTTGGACTCATTTGAACTTCACTGGGACAAATTTGGACTTCATTTGGACTCCTTTTTGCACTGCTTGGCCTTGAGCGTTATTTGTTGCAGGTCCACCACAGTGATTTTCAAAGTCCGAGAATAGAAAGGCAGAAGAGGCGCCAAGACTATTGACTCTGACTGTACCTTTGATTATATTTTTGAAATCTCCGAAAATTTATGTCCAGCATGGGAGAGATTAGGCGAACTGGTGTGATTGACAAAGCCTTCATAAAGCCATTGACTGCGAGAGGATTTCCTTAACGCTGAATAAAATCGTCTGTTAGTGGAAAGAGTATAATGAATAATACGTCACTGGGCTGAAGAATTTATACGACGTTTTCGGGCTGATGGGGTTGAAAGGGGGGAGGGGTGAAAAGGCTGTGGTGTGGGAGGGGGGCAGGGGTAAGGGTGGGGTTGTATAGTAAGGAGGGCACCCAGAAAACTCACATGAACCTGGAAATTCTTGAGATCTTGCACATAAACAGGGAAACGCGTGGCTGCCAAAGTGAAGATAATTGCATAACCTGTCATCATCAGCGGCGGAAGTAATTACACCAATGAATGAAAATTAGCAGCTTCCTTGTGTTATTACCAGACTTCGATTCGTATCATTATTAGTACATGAGCTTCTAACTTGATGATGGGATGAAGTACGCCAACACGCATCCACTCACGCGAACACATACACACCCAAGTACGTCTGAGTGCACATGCAGATACATACACGCATACACTGACACTTATCCACATACTGAGTCTCTCTCTCTCTCTCTCTCTCTCTCTCTCTCTCTCTCTCTCTCTCGATTTCTTCCTCATAACAGTAGTCATGAACCCATAACCCCTTCAGTCCGATGCGTCCATAAGCTGAACTGATATCACGTGGACACCATAAGTATGAAACTCGCTAAACTCCGTCACATTATTCTCTTCCTTTTGATCACATAACCTTAGACTCTCCTCCTCTTGATCTCAGTCTTCTCGCACCTCCCCGGAGTCTGTCATTTAAAGGTCAAGGGGTCAACAAAACTCCATAAGCCATTCACGACGCCATGCAAGAATAAGTTAAAAAGATACGATATAGGACTGAAGGAGTTAATTTGTAAACCGACTTTTTATCACGGCATTTGTTGACTCCTCCCTGCCTCCCTCCCTCAGGGACCCTGCAGTTCTGTCCGATATTTCAATTTCCTCGTCCATATTTCAGTGATCGGTCGGGACATTTTATTCTTTGGTTTCATTAATATTTCCCCCAATCCATCATGGAGGCAACGAGCGTGTCTCTCCAGTACAGCCACGAACAAAAGTAGGCAGACAATTCTCTAGTAGCACTGTGTCCATTTATTTCTCAGTCCTTCCCAATGGCTGGAGAGCATCCTTTCTTCTGATGTTACCCTGCCAGCTTTCTGTCCTGCCTTCCATATTTCACACTACTCTCCAGATGATGGAGAGTATCCCTGCCTCTGATAATCCTTTGTGGTGTTCTTCCTATTGCTATCACATCAAACTATACTCAGTTCACTATAACTACTTTCTTTACTCAAACGAGGCCAAAAACTGCCTTCTCTCCGTCTAGAATGCTGAGTTGTAGTAATAGATTAACACTACAGTATGATGTTAGTCACGAAGAGGTGCTGTAAAAAAGATATTGAAGCACAGTGTTGTCTTTTTCTGCCACTCGGCTACGAGAAATAATCAACAAAAGAACGAAAGACTCATCTTAGTCCAATTGAATGAGAAGTGTCGGCTATTTTTTTTTTCTTTTTTATGGCTGTCCCTTTGAGGTCATTCAGCCTGGACACTTTTGTTTAGATATGTAAGAGCTCATTTGGTTCTGGCACATTTTCGAGACTGTGTAAATGAACTGTTTTTCGTAACTGTGGGTCACTAACTTTGATCCTGCAGGTAATTATCATGATAATGAAGATGCTTCGACAGTAGCTGCAACTGCTCTTCGTTGCTCCTTTATTATCTGTCATTATCTAACTTATCATTCATTACGGTAAACACACCCATGAAACTTATTACCTTACGTAAATTTTGTACTGTATTTATAAAACTTTATCCACATTATCACACCTTACGGCCGTGATCTTTAAGTACATGGATAAATAGCAGGTAGCAATCACCATCAATTATCTGTAACTGAGTGATCGCTAATTTTGGTTCCCAGTGCGAGTAATTCAAGAAATCCAATACTTCAAGCAGGCATTCTGGAGTGATACAGAAGTAATTCCTCACCAGCCGGCGGCCACAGAAGGAATTACCAGTTACCGTGACTGTGGTTCTCTCAATACGTCTTCCTCGAGTCAACACACAGACAAAACAACGCGACTGACAGCGAACTCTTACTGTTATCAGAGAATCAACAAGGTCTTTTATTGGCTTTTTTTTTTTTTTTTTTTTTTTTTTTTTTTTTTGAGAGAGAGAGAGAGAGAGAGAGAGAGAGAGAGACCCTTGAGCCGTGTTAATCGCCTCTCGACAACCCCGCCTGATGTCCGGCCTTTGGTTTCCGTTCTGTTTATTATTTTTTTTTCACCTTTTCTTTTCCAGGAGAGTCTAAGTTAGGTTAGATCAGGTTTGTTTTGTAGAGTAGGTTAGTTTGTAGTCAGGTAGGTTAGGTTAGGATAGGCTAGTTGGTCAGAGTAAAAGGTTGAAGAAGAAGAAGAAGTAGGAGACGACGACGAAGCAGAAGAAAATCAAAAGGAAGGGTGATTATCCCTGGAAAAATTAAACTCAGTACGTAACGCAAAAATGGTATACAGAACGGAAATCAGCTGTCCGGCCACGATTACACACCCTTCACCGGTATTTGTCCACCTCGCTGCCTTTGCCAATTAAGAGTCAGACGAAACCCTCACCCCCCCGAACAGCCTCCTTAAAACATTATCCCGGACACTCAGGTCGCTGTCGGGGCAAACTTTTACTGAACACGACGTTAATGAATACGGCAAAACACTGAGGAGGAGGAGGTGAGGTTTGTCTTTCTCCACTTCCAGGTATTTCACACACACTTAGACTTTCTTGAGTACTTTTGGATTAAACATTTCCAAGCACTTCACAGCCTTAAGACTTGTTCATTACTCTTGGTTATACACAGACGATGAGGTTTGTTCTTCACTTCCAGGTACTTCACACAGACTTAAAACTTTCTGTGTACTTTATGTTTAAACAGTGTCCTTGAGGTTTCTTCTTCACTTCCAAGCACTTGGCAACCTTAAAACTTTTCTTTTCCCCCGGCTATACACAGACGATGAGATTTGTTTTTCATTTCCAAGTATTTTACACTTAAACTTTTTGAGTGCTGTTGCTTTAACACAGTGGGAGTTTTTTTTTTTTTTTTTTTTAACATCCATATATTTCACAGCCTTTATACTTTTGGGGTGTTTTTGGTTTAAGTACAGGAGACGATTTTTTTTTTTTCACTCGCAAGTATTTTTGAGCCTTAAATATTTCGAGTGCTTTTGGTTTGAACGCATTCCATGATTTTTTTTTTCTTTCTTTTTCTTTTTTATTTTCGAGCCTGTCACAACTGTAACTTTTTGGGTGCATTAAGTTTAATCACAGCTGATGAGGTTTGTTTTTCACTGTCAGTTATTTCGGACTCGTGATCACTGCACGCCAATGACCCACATCTTAATATCACTGTTTCATGGCCAGGCGGTTTTAATCAGCTCTGAGAGGACTCTTTTGAACTGCAGAGGTTAAATAGTACATTGTTTAACCCAACAGCAGTACTAGAGTTCCATCCTGACGTTGTAACATTCGTCTGTTAGCAGGAAGAGGAAAATAAGTGACGGCATTTGGCTGAAAGAATTAAAGCTTAGGGTGCTCTGGTTTAAATACAGCCAGTGAGATTTATTTTTCACTTCCAAGTATTTCACATCCTAAAACATTTGAGTGATTACTGAAGGTCTCGAAGGAATAATACTGTGCCTTAGTGATTACCGATTTTTACAGAAGAACATTGGCGATGGAGTTTGTTTTCACGTCAAAGTATTTCACATCTTTTAAGCTGTTGAGTAATTAAACTTCGTAGGAATATTACAGTCATTTCATTCAGCTAAAGAGCTAGGCCAAGAATGATAAAGTTACGGCCAATCCCCAGTTGTAGCTATAATTTGTGTATGTAGGAAGAGCAAGAGACATGGGAAGGTTGCACTTGCCTTACCTTGAAATTCACAAAGTTACGATCCAAATCCTTGTCATAACTGTGACTGTTTTTTGCAGGAAGGACGGGAGGCACGGGAGGGTTCTATGCTTTGCTTTCGTTGTCCTTCCTATCAAAGAAAATCACGATTACAACGTGGGGAAATGAGAGTAAGTTTATTTGTGAATCTCGAACCCCTTTGTACCCCGTCCCCCCTAGAGCAGCTCGCCACAACCTTGCCAAGACTGTGGCCATGATTGCAGTTTCCAGGGATGCTTTTTCTTACGAGTGATCACTATCAGAAAATGGGAAAATAAGTTAGATTTCACATGGATGTCTCCGAAAAACAACTCGGGGTCGAGGAATTCCGGATCCGTAATGAGAAGATTGTGGGTGCCTCTCCGCTGGCCCGAACCACTGGGGCAATTTTCATCAGTATGCGGGATAGTGTTGATAGCATCTCATCCCCGGCCGAATTGCCAACATGGAAACTTCTTTTTGTGCCAACTATTTATGCCAAGAAATTTCACGCATTCTTCCCTGCAACCCGGTGCCAGTCATCTCGGGGAAGGTGGGGCAGGAAGGGCGGGAGAAGGGACTGGAAAGGGAGGAAGAGAGGGGGAAGGGAGGGAGAAAGGTTTGGAAAGGGAGGAAGAGAGGAGGAAGGAAGGGAGAAGGGATTGGACAGGGAGGAAGAGAGGGGGAAGGGATTGGAAAGAGGGGAAGAGATGAGAGGGAGAAGGGATTGTGATTAGAGGGAGAGGAAGAGAGAGAGGTGTGAGGGAGAAAGGATGAGAATGGGAGGGAGAGGAGTAAAGCATGGAGAAAAGATTGGGAGGGAGGGAGAGGGGAAAGAGAGGATGAAGGATTGGGAGGGAGGCAAAGGGGGAAGGGAGGGAGAAGGATCGGGAGGGAGGGAGAGAGGGAAGAGAAGTTGAAGGATTGGGAGGGAGGGAGAGAGGGAAGAGACGACGAAGGATTAAGAGGGAGGGAGAGGGAAGGGAGCAAGGACTGGGATGGAAGGGAGGGGGGAGGGAGGGAGGGAGAAGGGATTGGGATGGTGGGGATGAGGAGCCACGTATGACTTCAGCTCTTGTGGTCATTTCTTGTTTTAGTCCTCACGAGCGTCGATTTGTTCGCGTCCACAGGTGAGTGATGATTGGATAACATACCTGCCTCATCAACAAACCAGCCAACCCTCCCTCTTCCAAGTGCACTGGACTGCCACCGACACTACTACAGAATGCGGTATCTTGGTAAGTAGTAGTAGTAGCAGTAGTTGTAGTAGTTGTTGCAGTTGTAGTAGTAGTAGTAATAGTTGTTGTTGTTGTTGTTGTTGTTGCGACCCAGGTAATCTGAAACATAAGACCAGTGGACTGCAGACCGAAGTTGCCCTTCACTTACAGTCCGCCATCTTCCTTTCGAGGGAGAGGGACGGAGTTGAGGGACCTTTGTGTAACCAAGCAGAGGGAGGCAGTTCATTTGTGACCACCCCTTCCTGGAATAAGGAATTTGGCCATAGATAGATAGACAGATAGATAGATAGATAGTTAGACGGATATGTTATTGAGGACTAACAACACCCGATAAATGTATGGTATGGGATCATTGTTTAGGTAGTAGAGCGAGGGAGCAAGGGAATGAGGTGAGGGTGTGACAGTGTATAGGGTGTGTGGTGAGGATCTGTGTGTAGTGACTGGTGAGAATGTGGGGAATAACATCACCTGACCGAGTGCACTGAGGGGTGGGGGGCAGGTGTGGGGATCTGGGTGAGGGGAAAATGGGTGTGTAGTGAAACATTTGAGGAGCAACACTTTTGTAACAAGAGTAACTGTTTTCTGGTGGTGAGGGTGAGGGCGCGATGAGTGAGTTGGGGTGTATGGGTTTTGTATTGAGATGCGTGTGGTTGTGAGAGGTGGGGAGCGTTGGGGTGATGGGATGTTTGGAGGGGTGTAATGGTGATATTTCTGAGCAGTACTGAGGGAAAGGGTCTATGAGGGCGGGGCGGTGTAGGCAGGGAGATGAGGGTGTTTGTAGTGCTGTTGTTGAGATATAACACAGCTAGATGGGGTGGGGTAGGGTGACAGAGGAGGGAATTTGTGGTGGAGATGGTGGGGGGGGGAGGCGCTACTGTATCTGTCGGAATGTGTGGTGATGGACTGTGATGAGATTGTTAAGGCGTGACACTGTATGACAAAGTGCGCGAGGCAAGGGTGGGTCTGGATGATGGGGGTTGATGAGGACACGATGAGGGGGTGTGAGGTGTTGGGTTGAGGGGCTGTGGGTGGCTGGGGAAAAGATGGAATTATGAGTGTGTGGGTGTTGAAGACAATGCGAGGGGTGTTGGCATGAAGAACGTGGGGAATGCTAGGGGTGAGGAGTATGGGTGTAAGGAGGTGCATAGTGAGTGGAGGGGTAAGGGCAAGGTAAGGTAAGGGGTGAGAGGGAGTGTTGCTGGGGCGTGAGTGAGTGTATGTTGGTGTGTAGTGAGTGGAGGGGTGAGGGGCAGGGTTAAGGGTGAGAGGGGGTGTTGCTGGGGTGACTGCTTGCACACTTAGCAGAGGTTGTGCAGGGCGAGTGTGCTGCCGGGCCCGTATTTGGTCTAATCACCGCGAGTGTTTACCGTCCTTCAGCCAGCCACCGCCGCCACTCCACGGCTTCGATTACGCCAGGAATGTATGCGCTCCCTGGCTCCTGCGACCCCGTAAGGCAAAACCACCACAACTTCAAGACCTGTGTTACTTGGGTCTAGCATCCTCCTGTTAAAAAATAAGTAGCTCCAAAAGTAGCACTATGGGCAGCAAAATATTATCGGGTTCCTGCGTCCCCATAAGGCAAGACCAGTACAACTCTTTCACGACCTGTGTTACTTGGCTTTAGCGTTCTTCCCTGCTACAGTACTAATACAAAATACAACCCACAAACAATCCACTTTGCCTACATTACAGTGATACCCTCACACCACAACACAGTCATCACATGCATCACACTATCAAAACAAAGACAATTCTTCAACATAATTTCAACAAAAGATCTCTGTGAGCAATAAGATGGAGTCGCCGATATCCTGCACTCCATTGGGTTCACAACGAGATGACCCTGGGGTTTTAACAACAACAGCAGCACTGTCAGTCTGTTGCAATGAATAAATAAATGAGGGCTGCAAAATATTATCTTGTTCCTGAGTCCCCAAACAACAAGACCCATGCAACTCTTTGAACACATGTGACACTCTTCTGAAGCAACCTCAGTCAGTTGCAGTGTACAGATAACCCAGAAAATACCAGTAGAGTGCGCTTTGTGAGCGTGTGATGAGCGAGTGAGCGTTGGTACAGTACATACGCCTATCATAATTTAGTCTTGGTGTAAACTTTCAACATTTCTGGTGTAGTAGTTGAACAATAACAGAAGAATAATTGAGCTAAAATATTTACTTTCTCACGTTTTCTCTCTGGATGTGCAAACAGCGAGGCGCCGTAGCATTTATCACACGCGTGATGTTCATTGCTCCGCTCCGGACTTGCCGTGTCAACGAACTGCGTCAGTAAACGCTTGGCTATTGATCGATTAATAAAACCCAGAAATGGGACGATTACCCATGCTGATATCACCCCTAAACATAGACAAGACGTTCATATAAATTTATAAGCGTAATATCCGATAATAAGTTGTTAGAATTCATGCAAGAAGACAGAGTTAAACTAGGAAATCTTTTTAAAGTCAGTTTCATAGTGGAGCTTGTCAGTTGAAGCCCCTGGTACATTCTCTTGGAAAACTGGGATTTCAAGGGGTTTCTTTGGTCTCATTAGTAAATATTTAGCAAAAAACAAAATTTATTGAATGTATATACTACCCGCTGAAAGAATTTCTTTTCTATCTCACATAGTAGAAAAGTTACTGGCCTCTGAAAACCATCGCGGTCGGTCCGTGTCGTGTCGGGCCGCTCGTTTCTCAGCCGAATGTAAACATCACTTCACTCGCTTGCCTGTAATCACTGAAGACCCTAAAATGTAATCTGTTGACGATCTTGATAGCAAAAATGGTAGATCATTGCAAACAACAGCATTTTTTTTTTTTTAATTAATTCTTCTTTTCACATGAGTATACTATAGTCGTATACACTCGTATATTAACTTGGTTGTGACGTTGTGTATTATGATGAGGGATGTTATATATTAGCTTAGTTTATGTTAGATTATGCTTTTTGTTTGGATAGGTGACATAAGGTCCGGCGCATTTTAAGTTGGTTAAGTTACTTATCAGTCTCTAACCTTCCTTCCGGGAATGCATATAACTTAGCTGATATTGAGACGTGCATTTCCCTTTGTTTTCAGGCCCAGATGATAGGAAAAAGATGTGGATAATGATGATGATAATGATGGATATAATTATTCTGGCATTTAAACAGTTCACAGGACACGTTACATGCATAGATTAAGAACAGCATTTGTATTCTGGCATCCATGTTTTCGCTGCAAGTGGGTCCGCCGCTCAAGACAGTAAGCACATGCCCTGTCCTCTCGCAGTCGGCTTGGAAGACGTGAGAGTGCGGGTGGCTGCAAGATAAAGGATAAGTCATGATGAGTTAGGAGGAGAGGAGGAGGGACATAAAGCATAGCCGGTGAAAGAGAAGAGAGTAAGTCATAGGGAATTAGGAGGAGAGGAGGATGGACATAAGGCACAAACGGTGAAACAGAAGAGGGTAAATCGCCCGGGGTTAGGAGTAGAGGAGGGTGGATGCAAGGCAAAGACGATGAAACGGAAAACAGGTGCAGTAGACAGTGGTATGGTGTAAAGTGAGCTGGACAGACACAAGGCAAAAGCGGTGAAACAGAAGACAGTGGTGGTAATGGCATGGTGTAAAAGGGTAGGAGGCACAGGTAGTGAACTAGAAAATAATGCCAGTAAACAGTGGCATGCTGTAGGAAAGTAGGATATAAACAAAGTACAGACGTTGAAACAGAAGGCAGTGCCAGTGGGCAGCGGTATGGCAATTTTTTTTAAATACAGAGATTACCTTGTAAGCGTCCACCCCACAGATTGAGTGGCAACCAGGGGAATCAAACGAGTGAGCCTCCCCCGAACATGAGGCCAATACTAAAGTGACTGAGCCAACCCACGAAGATTAAGCCCAGTACCAAAGCAATCGATCCACCCCACAGACAGTAAAGCCGATATCAAAGCGAACGAACTATTCCGCAGACAGTAAGGCTAGTACCAAAGCGACCGAGCCACTCCATAGACAGTAAGCACATGCCCCGCCCTCATACAATCAGCCAGGGAGACGTGAGAGAAGAGTGCGGGTGGGTGCATGTGGTCGAGGTGGGCTGAGCAGAGTTAGTGGAGCGAGACTCCCTGAGGGGCGCACATTGCTCTTCCTCACCACACAGCCTGGCCAGTGTTAGACATGGAAATTATAGACGGGAGGCCACGAGCAGCCGAATATTCATGCACTGTAAAGTTTTCCGCATTTTAAATAACTACAAATTACATGAGTGTTCGGAGAGAGACAAAGAACGTGAAATCGGGAAAGATACAGAGCTCTTTTTCAGGGTGCCTTGTTGAGAGCAGAGTATACGCGTTGCAGAACAGCAGCGTTTTAGACTATAATTATACGAAAATTTTGCAAAGGGCCCCAAAACGAACTTAATACCAGTGATCTCTGAAATAATAATACGATCTTTAAGAGGTGATTTCACAGGGATAACCTGTTTTTCTGCTGCTTGACACATCCTGTTTCAGGCCACCCTGACGAAGTCACCTCCAGGAATTTCTGTCCCTGCTCATCGCCAACCATTCATCCCACAACAAACCACCCCCCTCCCCCCCCCTCCCTTTTTTTTCGTGCATCGTTCGTCACCATTTAGAGCGTCTAATTCCGAGGAACTTCGTGATATTTCCTCAGCATAATTATATTTTGGATGCTACTGAACAGACCCAGAACCAGTAAGAGTCCTTCCACAGTGGATGGAATACTGCGGGAAGTGAATAGTTGCCCTGTAGGAGAAATGTGTGTGTGTGTGTGTGTGTGTGTGTGTGTGTGTGTGTGTGTGTGTGTGTTTGTGTGTGTGTGTGTGTGTGTGTGTGTAATGTGTGTGTGAGACCAGCCGTCTACTACACTTTATTAGGATAATATATACAGTATACTTTAATTACTTGTATTTTAAACTCGTTCTTTCCCTTTCTTGTGTGCTCTCACACTCCCTCTTTCACTCCCTGTGCTCTTCCTCCCTACCTGTATCCTCCAACCTTCCCTCCCTTTGCCCCCTCTCCCTCTTTATACCCTCCTACCCTCCCTCCCTCCCTCCATTCCCTCTCCCTCCCTCATCTCTCTCCCTACCTCCCTTCTTGTACTCTCCCTCCCTCCCTCCCTTCTTCCCTCCCAGTACTCTCCCTCCTCTTTCTCTGTACTACCTCTCCCTTCTTTCCTCCTCTTGCACTCTCTGACTTCCTCCCTGTGCTGTCCCTTCCTCCTCCCCTCCCTCCTTGTACTCTCCCTCCCTCAATCCCTTTCTGTCCTCATTCCTTCCCTCCCTGTGTTTGCATTCTGTACCTCCCTCCTTCCCTACCTGTATTCTAATTCTCTTCCTTCCTCTAGTCTCCCTTTCTGCGTGTGCCCCTCCCTCTCCCTTTCTTCCTCCCTCCCTCCCAAAGTTTTCTCACTTTCTCTCCCAGAGCTCTCTTTCCTTCCCTCTCTGTGCCCTCCCTCCTTCCCTGTAATCCTTCTACCTCCTTCGCTTCCTCCATTAGCTCTCTTTCCCTCTATCCCTTCCCCTGTTCTTCCCTCCTTGTATTCTCCCTCTCTCCCTCCATGTGCTCTCCACTCACTCTCCTTCACTTAACACCCTTCATCATTTCTCCTTCATTTCCCACCCTCCCCCACTCCACACCCACACACATTACACGTAGTTATGGAAACCATGTATACTTACCCTGTCAGTTCCTCTAGAAATCACGCGTAATAAATATATGCCATAACTAAATAGTCCATTTTCTTGGGTGTGGAAAATTCGATTATTCTCTGTTTACAAGAAATTAGGACAAAAAAGGACAAATCGACGTACTAAAGCCTGATAGAATTATACAAGAAAGCAGAAAGGGAGAGAGAGAGTTTGGGGCTTAGTGACAGAGGCGAGATGGGGAGGTAAAGGGCTGGGATGAAAGGGGAAGGGTTAGGGGTAAAACGAGAGGAGAAACCTGTCCAGTATTGAGAAGAATCCAGCCAGTGAAAGAATGAACCAGGGTGAGGGTTATGGAGGAGGACGGTCGGGGGTGGGGGGGGGGGCTGGGGGAGGAGAGAGATGATTGATTTGGGGGCACGTAAGAAGAGGGATGAAGACAGTTGGTGAGAAAACATGAGAGACTGGACTTCATTTCCGAATGTCTGTATGCTTCCTGAGCACCTCGTCATAGTATGTATTTTTTTTTTTATGTGACAAATATAAAAGATCAAAAGTAACTATAGGAAAGGAGACAGTGCGTAATATGTGGAAGGAAAGGTAAGTGTCTGTTTAGGCGAAGATGAGCATTATCAAAACATACTGGTCCTGACTGGGCTGCATGGATGCGAAGTGTGGACTTTGAATGCGAGGTAACGAAGTGCCTGAGGTCTTTATATCGGGTGAGGTGGTTTGATCCAAAAGTGTTTTGGAATAGTAGGTGGCCATATGGAGAAAATGAGTGATGAAATATAGGTAAAGATAGTTTACGGATGAGAAATAAAAGAAGCAAAGGGAAAGGGCAGTCAAAGGAGGAGGTGGGAGATTAGTGTGAAAGAAATTTTTACTCAAAGACCTCTGAATATCCTTTAGGATGAGAGGCTTGTATGGAGCAGGACAAACTGAAGTGAGTGGTACAGTATATGGAAGAAGACTCACTGTCACTGAGCTAAAACAGGCAAGAACCGAAGGGGCTGAAGGAAGCTGTAAGTCACAGAGGTTTGGTTGTGGATGACTTAAAATTGCTTTGGTGTAGAACATGACATACGACAGCTGAGAAACTAAGTGTGAGTGAATGAAGTTACTTTCTTCTGTTTTGGACGCACTTCATTAGAGGGGTAAACAGCGAAAATGCATTGCAGAGAATATTAGAAAACAAAACGGTCTCTTGTATATTATGAAAAGGATATATTGTATAATGATTTACCGTGTTTAGAAGGATAGGTGCATAACAGGGAGTACGACGAGAAAGAATGCGACAGGTAAGACCATTAAGTGTACATAGAGTGAGAACATGAAGAACAGTGTGAGATAATGAGATGTTGCATAGCGTAATAGCCTGAGATGCTACAGAGAGATGATGAGCCACCGACACCAGGGATTATAGTGAGTGCTCAGGATGGAGTAAAACCAAGAGGAGCGAAGAACGAGCATGACATACGCAGCTCCTCAGGCAAGCGGGAAATGACGGGCAAAGAATAAGGACAAATATAGACATGTCCTAGCGTCACCAGAAATGTCTTGTAGTCCTAGTGTCCTCTTCTGTGTCCTAAAATGTGTCCTATAATCTGAACGGCGTCCTCGTATCTTCTGTTTTATCCCTTTGTGTCACAGGATCCAAGACTGTGTCCTGAGATTCACTGCTGTGTACTAGGATCTTCAACTGTGTCCTTCTGTGTCTTGAATCGTGTCGTAGGAGCCGTTGCAGCGTTCTAGGATCCTCTTCTATACCCCGACATGTCCAAGGATCCTATGATGTGTCCTGTTGTGTCCTAGAAATCTCTGCTATGTCCTGGTATATCGTAGGATCCTCCATTGTGTCCTATTATGCCATACGATCGTCCGGTGTGTTTTGGTATATCCCAGGAACGTGTGGTGTATCCTGGCTTGTCCAAGGTGTTGGGTGCGATGTGAAGGACACCGTGCGGGAACAATGGAAGGACAGGGTTACGACCACTAATTGGGGGTGGTAAGGGCGCCCTGGTTCACACACTTCATCTCAGTTTATCACACCTGTCCTCACCCCTCCCTCCCTCACCTGTCCTCATTCCTCCCTGACCCCCCCTTACTTGTTCTCACCCCTCCCTCACCTGTCCTCATCCCACCCTCACCGGTCCTCACTCCTTCCTCACCTGTCCACACCCCTCCGTCACCTGTCCTCACCCCTCCCTTACCTGATCTCACCCTTCCCTCACCTGTCCACACCCCTTCCTCACCTGTCCTACCTCACTCCTCTCTCTTCTTTACTCACCCATCACCACTTGTCCTCACCCCTCCCCCATCTGTCCCACACCCCTCCCTCAACTGTCCTCACCCCCACCTCATGCCACCCTCAGCCCTACCACCCTCCCTAATCAAGGCACCTCAGTAAAAGAAGTGTCATCAAAGCTAAAAAAATAAAAAAAATAAAAAAAGTACTGATATAGAAATTTATAAGTTGTCATTGTACTGGAAGAGTTAATGGAGGTAACTTTCATCTCCTAAGCAGTGAAAGGTTTATTCCAAGGTAAATAAGATAAGAAGGTGTGATGAATAAAATGAATAAAGTTGTAACCGTATTGAAGGGGTTAATTAGGGATTCATTATTACCTGCTACGGTGTGCTTAATATTTATTCTAGATATTTAATTTTTCTAGCCCATTATTCACTAACTCACCCTATTTCTCTTAGTTATCAACCCCATTTTTAAGTTACCTGCCCCACTGATTTATTATCTTGCTAGTTACCCATCCCATTATTGGTACGACCTCATTATTTATAACCTCCCCATTTTTAATTAGCCACATTTAAATTACCACCTCATTATCGACTACCCACTCCATTTATTAGATACCTATCCTATTTACAATTCACCCCATTCTTACTTGCCAAGCCCATTATTAACTCTTCCCCATTTAATAATCACCCATTCCATTTGTAGTTATCCATGCCCTCATTTTTACGTTACCCACCTCATATTCACCTACCCATCCTCATTTATTTACCCATTTTCAGCTGTCCAACCCATTTATTCGTTATCCCATCCCATTTATTACTCCAGTTCGAGTTCCTTATTCTATGTTTAATTCTAACTTTATTTCTACTTTTAACCTCCTATTACTTCCACCTCATTTTTTACATACCCATTCCATACCGGTAACCCATCTTGTTTTTAGTAATCCACTTTATTTTTTTCAGTTTCCTACTTTTATTCTCAGTTACCCACGTTTATTCTCAGTTACGTTAATTCTCAGTTACCCCACCTAAATTCTCAGTTACTCACCTTAATTCTCAGTTACCTACCTTAAGTCTCAGTTATCCCACGTTAATCCTCAGTTACCCACCTTTCTTCTCAGTTACGTTCATTCTCAGTTACCTACGATAATTCTCAGTTACCCACGTTACATCTCAGTTACCAGCGTTAATTCTCAGTTACCCTACCTTTATTCTCAGTTACTCACCTTACTTTTCAGTTACCCACCTTAATTCTCAGTCACCCAACCTAATTCCCAGTTACGCACGTTAATTCTCAGTTATCCACCTTTATTCTCAGTTACCGACTCCCATCCATTTTCACAGTATTTATCTCATTCTTAATCCCTTCACCCCGATGACGTGACTGTGTTAATGAAGTCCATAACCTGTATTCTCGTCGGGCAAGGAAGCTCCCCAGCATCTTTTCCCAAGCGATTTATTTTCCTTATCACACCTTACTATCTTTTTTTATGATATCTAAATCATTCTGATATCACCGTACTCTTTATGATTAATGTGCATAATTATACCAACCAGCCGTATCTAAAAATAAATCGGTAAGGAAGATATGTTAGGGAGCTTCACCTCATACCCACCCCTCCAGTGCGAAAATTATCTCTAGAGCTAAGGAACAGCGTCTGAAGAGAACAAGAGTAATTTAACAAGTACGTCGTTCGACTGAAGGGGTTAAAAGGCAATTAAGGTTAGGGTGGTGTTAGTGGTGGCTTGGAATATCAGTCAGTTAAATAGCAGCTGGGTTAGGATGGTGTTAGTGGTGGCCTAGAATATCAGGAAGTTAGTTATAAGGTGCTTAGGTTACGAGTACACTTAGACTGGAATCACTTTTGGAGTTACAATTTTCTTTCACTTATGCTCTAACACCATAGTGATAGTTGGCAATGCTGGATATAATTATAGTTTATATTTGATGTGGTGTTCTGTTAATTTTCTCATATTATTATTATTATTATTATTATTATTATTATAGTGGTAGGTGGTGGCGACCATCATCCACGCACTTGATGTAGTGCTGCCTACTTCTTCCTTAGCCTTTATCATTCTTTTTCTGTGTCTGTCCTCCTCTTTCCCTATTTCCCCCATCTTTCCTGTCACTTTTTATTGCTTTTCTTTCCTTTACAGGTGGCTTTACATTGAGTGACAAGCCAAATGGTTTCCTATAAGCCAAGAAACCATTTACAGTGCTGGGTGGTAACCATATAACCAAACCATACGTGTTCCCTACGTGTCAACAAGTGGGTTGGTGGAGGGTTAGTGCCCCTCCCTGTAAAACAAATAACTCAAAGTCAAATGGCCACCCCTTACGGGATTATGGCGTCTGGCAATAGATAGATAGATTATTATTATTATTATTTTATTATTATTATTATTATTATTATTAGTAGTAGTAGTAGTAGTAGTAGTCCAGCAGTGGTAGTATTTTATTATCATTATTGTTATTATTATTATTATTATTATTATTATTATTATTATATCCAATACACGCTTTCGTTGTATTCTCCTACTGCTCGATTTAACTTCGTAACCCAAGTGGAATCTTTAATGAGTTTAATAAAATAATTTGGCGTCGGACAAAATAAGTTACACTGTACTTCCCCGGGCAGAAGGAATTATTGGATAACATATTTTTGAGTCATTTACCCCGAGGGGCTTCCACCAAAATCATTGAAAAATAAACAGAAAAAAACAATAAAGTTAGACGTTTGGATGAAAATAAGTGGCATCTCCTCGATCAGAATTAATTATTTGCGTACTAAAAATAAAAAATATATATAAAATAGACATAGAAAATAATCCAAAGTGCGTTCTTGGTCTGATGGGGTTAATTATATACTTACTGCCTGCCTATTTTCCTCAGGTCGGAGTAGCCCTGGCAGTGAGTGTAGCAATCTTCCGAAATTACTGCTGCGCTCATTTACAACTTTATCACTGGAGGTGCCGTGCAGGGAAGGAGAGTCCGGGGTTCGTGTTCTTCAGCTTGGGAGGCTTCCTTGCACCTCCTCCTTAGAGATTCATTGGTATATTTATTTTTTCTGCATTTCCATCTATGGCATCTATAGCTTTTTTATTTTAATACCGACATTTTTTACACCCATACCATTACATGAGAATATCAACGTACTAGATAGAGGAATAAACTCGATAGCATTCAGGGAGCGCATACCTCCGTCAAGACCAATATAATCAGCTGCTGTAGGGGTTCTTCCCTACCAGACGACTGCTTTTACAATCTCACACAGTCAATCTCCTCTGCGGTTTTAGTCTGCCTTGGTTTAAAGTCTCAGAGAGCGGATGCTTTCGCCAACTTTCGTAGAATTTTTCTGTTTATTCCTGCATTTCGACTTGGATCCACTCTAAATTTATTCTGCTCCTCCTTGACCCACTGTCGACATATCCACCGAATTTCATTGAAATCCTGTAACAACTTTTTAAGATATCTTGTACACAGACAGGCAGACAGACACGGGAGAATACATAACCCCCTTCGAACTTCAATGGCTGAGGTAAAAAAGTTGCTGATGAAGAGGTGCTAGGGAGCTTCCATGACCAACGAGAACACGGAACTTGGTGGTGAACGTGAACATAGTGGACTACAGACTGAGGTTGTTCCCCAAACTGCAGTCCACCGTCCTTCTTTTAAGTGACATGGAGTGACCTGAGGAACAGTTATTTACCGGTAACCGTGCAATTGAGCCACGCGGTTATATCAGTGCCGCCACATGAAGGCGTCCATCACCACGGTCAGAACGGACAGGGCTGCTCCCAAGGTGGTAATGGGTAACCTGGGTAATTACGGTACCTCTCCTCACCTGTCCCCCCGCCCGCTTTTTGTTACCTCCCCCCTCCCCTCCCCTCCCCTCCTCCTGCCGAACTCCACCACAGGGGCCGGTTCAGTCTGCGTGTATTTTTTTTTCTTTTTTATGAAGGATAAATTAATTGTTCTCCACCGTTTTTATTGCAGTTCATTAACAATGGATATCATGCATTATTGATTGCTCTCTCTCTCTCTCTCTCTCTCTCTCTCTCTCTCTCTCTCTCTCTCTCTCTCTCTCTCTCTCTCTCTATCTATCTATCTATCTATCTCGTATACACATACATACATACATCATCTCATCCTGTGTTGCCCCATGAGGAGCGAAGGAGCCCGGGGCTAGGCAAGTTGGTCCTGACATTTAAGATGAGACTGACCAGCCTCATTTCTCCCTGGGTGGCATTACATGAGCAATAAACCCTAACCACCCCTTGAATATATATATATATATATATATATATATATATATATATATATATATATATATATATATATATATATATATACAGTATATATATATCATGGTTACGAGTGACTCACAGATATGCTGACATCCATATTGAAAAAGGAAAGACGAACGAAAATGTTCCGAGTGCTTTCATGTAATCACATCCCTAAAGAAGCGTGCCTCCTCCATTAGTGACGGCACACAGCACTCTTCTCCACACACTCCCATGCTGTTTTTGTCCATCTCTTCCGTGTAAAATTCAGCCTTTTCCGGTGTTCTCAGTATTTCATGTACAAGATTTAGCAACTAAGGAGTAGTCTTCCTCCTCAAAATGTTTCTCTTTTTGCCTGTGACCTACAGCTCTTCATCTGTAACGTGTCCAGGGATCTCGAAATAAGGGGATCTTGATTTTGGCTCTTTGGTTTTTGTTCGTTTTGGAAAGGACGAGTTTTATTGCCGAAGTTCAGGCTTTAGTTCTTTATGTTATCTGGTGTAATCTAGTATTTGGAATTTTATATTTATTTTTCCTTCCTCTGTAAAAACAAAATATAAAACTGTATATCCAGAGAACGCACATAAATGCAGTCTTACAAAGAGACGATTCTCAGCGTTGGCAAATGAATCGCTCTACCTGTTTCTCTAACTGTCAGTATATAGTCATACGCCTTAATCCTTAAGGGGTGGCCGTAACCGAGTCACCTCTATGTTCTTATATTCTCCTACGTCAAGCTGTAGCGTCTCCAGTCCAAACTCCCCTTCGTCATATACCTCTCCACTCCATCCCTCCATCTGAACTATGAGATACACCCAGCGCTTTTCGCTCCACGGTGGCAGCACAGCGGATAGGAGAGCATGAGCACGTAAAAAGAATATGTCAGCCGTCCTCCTGAATACTGGCTGGCGTGATGTGGGTAGGGTGGAGTGTGGCGTGGCAGGGGGAGGTGCAGGCTGTCCAGGTTCTGCCCGTGAACTCAGTGAAGCCGCTACCGCCTGGCCCGTAATAGAGATGCGTGCGTAGGGCGGGACACACGGACAGGACTTTGGGTAATGAGACGGCTGCCCCCTCTCCTCCGTTTGTGGGTATGTGTGTGTGTTTGTGTGTGAAATTCCCACTATTCTGCTTCTCTCTCTCTCTCTCTCTCTCTCTCTCTCTATATATATATATATATATATATATATATATATATACTAAAAATCATTGTATTGTTTTTGGTATAATATATATATATATATATATATATATATATATATATATATATATATATATATATATATATATATATATATATATATGCTGTATACTATTTCACTACCACAGGCTATGTTTTCTCTTCCCAAGATGATCATTCTTACTTTAACCTAGCCTGAACAAATCTAACTGAATCCTACCTTACCTTATGAAATTGAACATTATCTAATTTAATTTTAGCTAAGCTCAACAACCTAACCTGACCTTACGTAACTTAACCTAATCCAGCTAAACCTTACCCTAACAGCCTCAACTCATCTATCCTAACTCTAGCAGACTAGACTAACCTGCTCTAACCAAAAGACCAACTTGACCTGAATCTGACAGACCAACCTAACCTAAACTAATCTACCTTAAACCCTCCAGGAGAAGAAAGGGGTGCCAAGTTTACTACAGTACAGAAATTCGCTACCCATGAAGACTGAAAAATAGCATCCGAACTGTGTGGGTTGAAGTGTGATATCTTGGGGAACGCAAACACTGTGGGAAGCTTATGTATATGATTACGAATATTATAGGCCCTCTCCCACTTCGGCGAAAGTGTGGAAGATAAAGTCACGATGTGTCAAAAATCCCTAATCGTGGGTATTCGTGATCAAAATCTTGTCCATTCGTGGCATGGCGCTGATACGTTGCACGAGGTGGAAATTTGTCGTGGGGGGCCATGACGTTTTCATGCTTCATGAAAACGTCATGGCCCTCCACGATTTTGTAAAATTTCGCAGATTAGTCGTCGACAAGAAGGCGACGCCTCAGCGACGTCGGCGATTACCCGACGTATAAACCGCGTATGATCGCCGACATCGGCGAGGCGTCGGCGGTGAAAAAAAACCGTTGAGATGTCATACAGTCATACGGCGCAGCGTCGGCAATGTATCGGCGATGCATCGGTGAGGTTAATACGACATAGCCTACGTAAACCGTACGATATGTACCGGGTTGTGCGTCAGTAATATTTCATCTTATGAATGTCGATGATATATCGCCGACACTTCGCAGATGAACCGTCGATTAATCGCCTTAAATACGCCGATGACGGCGAGGCACCTGCGATAGCCTCGGCGTTTTGTCTGCGAGGTGCGTGCGATGCATTCGCCGACACATCGACGATACATCGTCGACAGCACGCCGCCGTTGTACATTTATCGCCGTTGAGTCGCCATAAAAAAAAACGTTAAAATTTGAATTTAGAATAATGCTTGCACATTACGCCGACATATCGGCGATATGTCGGCTACTAGTCGCCAGTTATATCGTATACTCCGCCGAGGTGTCGGCGTTTTATCGTACTGGTGTCGCCGGTATAACGCCGACACCACGATTCTTGGTCAGAATCGTCGACACATCACCGACTTCGGCCACGATTTTCATCGTGGCTTCATCGTGCCTATTTACGCCGAAGTGGGAGAGGGCCTTAATATCGCTAAGGAAGAGGCATCACAAAATCTCCTGTGACAACTAGAGTGCAATAACGAAGGTATAAATTGCATACAAGAGTCAGCGGGTAATGCATCATCGCGGACGTAACGTCTTAAAAATAACAGCAAGAGAAACTAAAAGGTTTAATATTGAACATGTCGCTAAGGAAAAGGCTTCACAAAATATCCTGTGGCTACGAGAGTGCGACAGCGAAGATTCGGATAAATTGCAAAGGGAGGGGAAGTACGAAATATTCTTATGCCAAAGAGGGCAACGAAGGTCCAGCCAGCATGCGAGGATCTGCGGGTAATGTATGATAGCGGGCGGGACCTGTCTAAACACCAGCCTGCCAACCTGCTCCCAGTGGGCGGAGGCAAGGCAGACCCAGGGATAAGGAGAGGACGAGTGGCGGCCCTTTACAAACTCCTCGACAGCCTCAAAACTCAGCCATGAATTCCAAGTGGTCGCTCCCTCCCCACAAGACAGTTTTTAGAAGTCTCTATTGATTCTCGTTCTTTCATACCCCCTTAATACCCCCCGTCCTCTAGTCCTCTCTCCTCCCCCCTCCCCTTCTCTGTTCCTACCTTTTCTCTCCTCTTCCATCCCTACGTATTCCTACATCCCCTCCCGCTTCATGCCTATCCCTGTCATCACTTCCCCTGTAGCCCCTATCGTGTCCCCCGTCTCCCTTCCCTCTCTCTGCTTTACTCCCCTTCCCTTTTCAGCCTTCTAATTTCCTCCCCTTCCCTACCTGTTTCTGCTTCCCCCCTCCCGCCACCCCTCTTCCATACCGTCCCTTTTCTTCCTTCAAATCCCCTCCTTCCTTCTCCCTGAGTTTCCTTCTGCACCTCTTCGTTCTCTGTTCCTCCCCTTCCCCTTCATATATCGTCCTACCTTCTCTCCCCCTTTATCCCTCTTCCTTCTTAACCTCCCCTTCCCTTCTTCCCTACCTTCTCCTTTCCTCACCCTTCTTACGAGTCATCTTCCCCCTTCTTTCTATCTCCCCTGCCCCTTCTCTTCCTTCCTCCTTTACCCCATCTCTCTTTCTGCCTCCTTCCTTCCTCCCCTCCCCTTCCATCCCTCTCACTGCCTCCCGTGCCCTTGCATCCTTCTTCCTAACTCCCTTCCCCTTCAGTCTCTCTCCCTACCTCCCCTTCCTCCGTCATCTCTCTGTCTTTTTACCCCCCCCCCCCAACACCATCCTCCCTTTCGGCTTACCCTCCAACCCAGCCCTCGTCCTTCAACCCTACCCTTCCTCGACATGTATGAAAAAAGGAGGATTAGATGTACGGTAGTAAATAAACATGCGGTGAGAATAGGTCCTCCGGGAGATGATTGGAGGCCCTTTGCCTTCTCTCTCTCACGGTGGCGGGGGAAACCATTTTGTGTGGGAGATTACATTTTTGCGTATTTTCATTGGATAATCGTATGTAATCGCAAATGGTGTGATAGTTGAGAAAAAGTGTTAATCTCCATCATCATCATTATTATCGTCTTCGTCGTCGTCATATTTACCCACGGAAAAGATGAGGTGAGACAGGATCCAGAAACAAAAGAAAGAGATTCGACGATACTGAAGGAAGGGAACAGAAAAATGTATTAATATTTGTAAGGAATGCTGCTCGGAGTAAAAATCTCTTAGGCATTTGCGTATCTGTACTGGGAGTGCGGTTAATTTGGGGGAGAATTGGAAACAACACGACTCCCTGTTAGGAAATTTAATCAGCATTGTCACAGAGAGAGTGAGTTATTATAGGGAGAACAAGAGAAAAATATAAGTATTTGTATAAATGTTACCCTTGCTATGGTATCCTGACATTTCGTGCCACTGGTCATCTATGAACAAGGAAATGAGTCTATTTCAAGGTACAATAAAACATTGATAACTGTAAGGAAAGTTGTTGAGTAAAAGTAGCCTAGACACTTCGTGCCACAGGATATCTATATTTATTAGAAGGTATATTAAATTTTGTACTTAAATTTCTCCCGAGTTAAAGTATCCTGGACATTTCGTGCCAAAAGATACGTATTTTTATTAAAGTGAGAATTGGAAAAAAACAAAAAGTATTAAAAGTGCTTCTGAGTAAAAGTATCCAAGACATTTAGTGCCACAAGATACCTATCAAGGAGGGAGGTGGTTTATTCCGAGGTACAGTCTCGTGGGATATCCAGAACTGCCGCTGCCTTATTTGTCGGGGTGCGGCAGCGATCCATCTCTGTCTGCCAGCATCTCCTCTATCGCCCAGCATCTCCTCCGCACTCTCCTCGCTACACCCAAAATTCAAAATGACACGGCGATAAAGAATTCTTTTGTTGAACGTCCCGGGCAGTTGGCAAAAGGGTTGAAAGGAACCAAGGCTGAATAAAAATGGATGAAAAGATAGTAGAAAGCAAGATTACAGCATTTCTTGTACCGCCCCAGGGTGTACTTTATCACAGAATGCGCGGAGGCTCCCCCAGACCCCCCCACACACAGGGCCCTTTTTTTACCCCAGCCTTTCAGGATATTTCAAGTTCAGTGCATTATCTGCGGGCCTGATCTCGCTCACCCCGTGCTTGGCTCCAGGCCAGCTCAGACGCGACCTGGCCCATATTCTACGTTAGTGTTTTTTTTTTTTTTTTTTTTTTTTTTTTTTTTTTTTTTTCCGAGGGAGACTTATGTACGATTCGCTGTTTACGCCTCGATTTGTTACAGAGGTTATTGTCCGTAGAAATAAGCGTTGACTTGATCATGGGCTCCTTGCACGGAATTTGCAATTTGGTCTGAGCGATAACTATCCGTGCGAGCGAAAGTTTGTGTGTCTGGGTGAGCGGGAGCGGTGGCGGTGATCCTGCAATGTTGCCAGCCCGCTTCTCTCCCGCACTGAGCCAAGGTTGCCAATTTAGCGCTTTCGGCAGTGGGGTCGTATTCTAGGTGGTTTTGGAGATTTCGTAGTACCTCTTCCGTAGCGATTTATTCTAGACATTACACCTTTATATTCTCGTATATATTGTTGCGGCAAATTATGTCCACATTAAAGCATTATAAAACATACAAAACAAACACTGCTAATGCGTAATATGAAAAATTAAAATCGCCAAGGAAGAGATGCTACGAAGCTTCCTATCCCATCTAGAATACGGCCCGAGATCTGGAGCCATTCACTTCAATCTAGAACCAAATTTTGATTACCTTCGATATGGGTGTATTGATATTCCCGAAAGAGTATCACTAACATGACTATACTGTGGAAGTCTTAGCTGTATTTTTTCCTTACATTTTCTTGAGTTTTATGTTCCTAGTTACAGTCTATCCCTTTCTGATATGGCACCTCTACCCACCACACCTCACCTCCACTTACAACACCACACCCCACTCCACCCCACTACATCACTCTGCACAGAACCCCACAACACCGGATCCCATTGCACTGCACCACACCGTACAGCATCAAACCACATCAAATCAAACTGCACAGCACCCAACACCACCACCACACTGCATAACACTCCACCCAGACCACACCGTACAACACCACATCCCACCTCAACGCACCTCACAGCATCCGAGCATATCACACTGTACAGCATCCTACCACACCACAACACACCGCACAGCACCCCGCCCCACCACACCGCACAGCACCCCTCCCCACTACACCGCACAGCACCCCTCCCCACTACACCGCACAGCACCTCACCACACCACACCGCACATCACCCCATCACACCACACCGCTCAGCATCCCACCACACCACACCGCACAGCACCCTACCACACAACACAGCACAGCACCCCACCACACTACACCGCACCGCACTGTATCACACTCCACGGCATCTACACTCGCACCCTACCACTTGGCCTGCACCGCACTGCACCTACACCTGTCCGCACAGCATTGCACCGCACCTCACACGCCTCCATGCACCCTCACTGATGGCACCACATGGTCCTCAGTCCTCCTTTTACCCTCCTGCTCCATCACACGTATAGTGTTTACTGGGGGCAAAACAACGTTCCATTTCTTGCCAGTGTCGTTACTACTGGAGATTTGCAACGTTAACTTAACACCACTGATTTTCATACTGAAATAAAACTAGTAATGTTAAGTATTGCATTGTAGTCCAGCTAGACTTTCTGCTTGGTTTTCACTCTCAAGCAATATATATATCAATGATCCCGGGAGGAGGAGGTGATGGTAGTGGTGGTGGTGGAGGAGGAAGAAGGAGGAGTCCTCTTGTTTACCACTCGGATGGGCTGGCTCGCAGCCTCTTTTTTTTTTTTTTTTTTTTTTCATCTCTTGATTTATTCCCTAATTGCTAGTTAGTAGATTGAAAAAGAGTTATATTTTCTGGTGTAATTTATCGATTCGCACGACCACCGTCTCGTAAAGTTGTTAAGTTAAATAGTTTCGGCATGCAAAAAGGTTATTAGAGTAGGATATATAAGGATTTCACCGAGTTTAGGGGAAGGAAGCAGTAACAACAATATTATCAGATCCAGACGGCAGGGAGAGGCAGATGACTGGTCCTGAGTGCTGACTTGAGGTGCGAGCGAGAGTGAAGACTGATACTTGTTTTCGGGCCTTTAAATGAATCATCGTGGCCGAGATCCAGTGTGTGTTGCTGAAGTGCGGTTTTTGCCGGGAGAGCTGTTTTGGTCTCATAGCTTGGGGCTGAGGCTGAAATTTCGCTGATTGCTTGGCGTGAGACCGAGAGATAAAGGACCGCGAGACCAGTGGCTGTATTTATAGACCCTGCTAAGCGTAAATTGTGTATTAGATTGTTTGTTTATACATTTATCGTCACTCACATTGCTACCAAGTGCTTTATAGCCACTACAGAGTCAATATTTTTCCGCCGAACCCGTGGATGCTTTTTTTTATTTTGTTTTTGCTATGTCCAAATTATTTAATTCAGCTTATGATCTACTTTTCAGACCTGCAGGGTTAAACAGAGCCTTAATAAACTCTTTTAATGTCAGGGTTTTTTCTTCAGTGTAATGTGATCGTCTGGTTACTGCAAGATACTGAGAAAAAAAAACAAAAAAAAAAAAACACACCAACCACATTCAGCGAATTAAATTGACAAAATGCGAAAAACAAAACGGTGTGTAATTGTAGTCATCTGTCGTGGGGACATATCTGTTTAAAAATTAGTTAGGATTCCTTATAAATGATACCGGGATTCACAGTCTTACGATCAATCTCCTGTCGTAGCTAAGATTCGTTTTGGCTGGTAGGACGGGAAGAGGAGAGCACAGAATCTTCCCGTTTGCCTTTTTCTTCCTGAAAAAAAAAAAAAAAAAAAAATTACGACTGGGAAATGGAATCATGATTTGGGTTAAAGTATAAGCTAAAATTTTCAAACTTTGATAATGCAGAGGTTGGCATGTGCAGATTTTTTTTTTTTTTTTTAAGCAGTACGTGACTGAGAGCCAGGATTATGATCAGAATGATGATGTTGTTGACGATGATGATGATGATGACAACAGAGGCAAGATTGAATTTAGATTTTTGTTTACAAAGTGAGGAAAGTAGCGTTTTTCTTTAAGTACGAGTTAATTAAGAGGCGCGATGATAATGATGATGATAATGGTGATGAAATCACTCAGTGGGCTTGAAGCAAGGCTGTAGATAGGGTATGAACTTTTTAACAATGAGTGATAACCATATAACCAAAGGAGCGCCTGGTGGTATAGTGTACCAGGTCGCTCCAAATGGATGTGACCCATTGGAGCATACACCCGGGGGCTGGTTGAGGCTCATTTCTCACATAATACACCTCAGTGAAGGGCGACTGGCCATTCAGTGAAGGGCGACTGGCCATTCTAGATAAGGGCGACTGGCCGTACTTTACTTAGTCTGGATTATGTAGTAGGGCCATTAAAGGTGTTGTTAAAGAGATGTGATTTTTGATAGAAGTGACCGGCAAGTTTTACGTCTGTATAGATGGAGTGTGTAGGGCGTTGCGAAGAAGAGATGATGATGATGATGATGTTATTGATGATTCTGATGATGATGATTTGATGTGCGACGGCACTGAAGTAGTGGAGAGGTTTGCGTCTGTGGCGAGTGAGTGCAGGGCGTGGCAGAGACGACCTGTTGACTCACCCACCTGTTGGTTTGGCTTCATGTCCCCAGGCGTCCCAACCCACTCAACGCACCCCACTTATTCCCTCCCCTCCCCCTCACTCTTCCCTCCCTCCCATCCCCCACTCCTCCCCCTCCGCTTTTCATTGTTCCTTCATTCCCCCACCCCTGCTTCCTCCCCTCACCATCACTGTCTTATTCCTTCCCCTCCCCACTTCTTCTTTCCCTTTCCTCCACTCTTCCGTCCCCACCACCAGTGTTTTCTTCCCTCTCCCACTCATCTCTCCCCTCTTCCCACTCTTCCTTTCTTCCTCCCATTTCTGCTGCCTCATCCCTTCCCCCCCACACTCTTCCATCCCTGCCCTCCTCACACTCCTCCCTTCCCACCTCCTACTCTTTCCCTCCCTCCTCCTACTCTTCCCTTCGCTCCCCTACTCTTCCATCTCTCTCCCCCTCTCTTCTTTCCCCTCCTCTCACTCTCTCCTTACTTCCTCCTGCCTTTCCCTCCTCACCCTCACTCTTCCCTCCCCTCCCCTCCAGCGTTCCTTCATCTTTCTTGCCTGGGGTCCCCTTCTAATGAACTGACGAGACCTTCTAACAACTCTCCATAACAGTGCATTCTGCGTCTTACATCACAATATTCTCTGTATTTTATTTATATATTTTGAAGTATCGGATTAATTTGCTTAAATAAAATAATAAGTGAGAGTATTCACGTGTCACATGGAGAAATAACTATGCCCCTTTTTACTCTAACTTGGCCTAAATTTGCCACATCTCTATCTTGAATGCTGAGCTATAACAGTAGATTTAACGCTAGAATATAAGAAGTGCTGTGGGGAGGATGTAGAACCGTAGCGCTATCTTCTGCCACTGAACTACATTAAATTACTTGTGAAAGGACGAAAAGCTGGGCCAAGTTAATGTAAAAGAGGTATAGTGAGGAAGAGACGAAAGGGAGAGCATACGGTCCCTGATCTTTGTAATGGGGAGATTAACAGTGGCCGGTAATCCAGTCTACCTGATCAGTTCCTTTGCCTTAGCTGCCGTACGGGAAACTGGTGAATATCGCTACAGAGGCAGTCAGGTGAACACACACACACACACACACACACACACACACACACACACACACACACTCCGTCATACAGGTGTCTAGTTTTTACAGGGGTGTCGTGGGGTGGGAGGGGGGAGTGAAGGTGAGGCGCCATTCATTCTTCACCTTTCAGTGACCCACAGCTGGCGGAGTGCTGTGACCTTACTCTTGCCGCCAGGTCATCATCTACCCCCATCACCCATCAACAGATCTCTTTACTCAAAACTATGCATCAGTTCATAGAGTTTTCCTTCCTTCCTTCCTTTTTATTTGACTTGAATCTTATGGTGTCCTTTTGTCTTTGTTCAATCTTCTGTCTTACTCTATCCCGTCAGTCTTCACTAAAACACCACACTAAAAATAATTGTAGTGCATGTTTGTTTTTAAATATGGAATCGGTTCTCAGATCGTCCTTTTTGTCTTCGCCCAAATATCGTGTCCCGGTCTTTCCCCTTCAGCATCATCATCATCATCATCATCATCATCATGAATATTTTACTTCATTTCATCGTTATTAATTGTTGTATCGAAGTGCTTCTGATGACCTTGTCTTTGCTCATTTTCATCCGTGAATTTACCCTCCGTCTATCAATATCCTGCCCTGATCTACCCCGTCATTCGTCTCCAAAATATCTTCCTCAGAATTTTCCTTCAGTTCTCAACCTCCTGTCTTCACTGGTTTTTAGGACGTTCTCTTTTCACTTGATATGCTCGATGACGTAAACACTTTCCACAAATTTCCCTCTCATTTTGTACCACACTTTGTCACTGGAGTTGCTCTGGGACTGCTTTTTCAATCCATGTAGCTGATGATTTAATAACTTTTCACTGATTTCACTTTCATTTTATACCACACCTTTTCACTGAACTGGCTCTGCTACTGTTTGTCTAGGTGAAGTAACTGATAATTTCTCTCTGTCTCTCCGTAAGGTTTATCATATCTGTCAATATCCTTTCCTAACCTGCTAATTCAGTCGTCGCCAGAACACCTTCCACGAAATTCTGCCTCATTTTACCTCACACCTTCTGATAATAAATGACTCTGATAGTCTTTTCGTCCGATATGGCAGATGATTTCACTCAGCCTCTTTGTTAAGTTTCCTCTCAGTCGTTAACCTCACATTCCCATAATTCACCCTCAGCTTAATGAAATCGTCTGGCGTTAATTGCCATAGACGACTGGAGTTGCCCTGACCAAGAGAGGGTTAATATCGTGTTCTCTGGGCATTCCGCTCCTGACCTGTGGAAAAGGAGCCGTCATCATTGTTCAGCAGCCACAACAGCCAGCCAAAAGGGGAAGAGAGGAGGGACGAGGCAGTTAGGGCAGAAGGGAGGCGACAGGGTGGAGTGGGCAGCTGAAACAGAGGGGGAGGGATAGGACAGGTGGGGCAGAAAGGAGGGGACGGGAAGGGGTGGGGAAGCCAAGGCAGGGATAGCGGGGAGGAGTGGGGCAGCTGGGGCAGAGGGGAAGCGGTGAGGTGGGGTGGGGTCAGTTTGGGGTGAGTGGGACAGGGGCTCTTGTTTACGACGGCATGAGGTGGGCGGGGCTGAGCCGACCTAGGAACTGCCAGCGCGGGTTCGTGTTTTACTAATTAACCTTTATGAAGTCTGAGAGAGAGAGAGAGAGAGAGAGAGAGAGAGAGAGAGAGAGAGAAGGAAATACAATCGTTAAGACCCGAATTAATTCTCTGCCTTGTCATGGAGAGTTAAAGTTCATCAGGTATGAAACCCAGATACATATAGCAAACGAAATTACTGAGGACATCATCTTCATGTAAACAGTATACCAAAGCAGTACGATACCTGGTAGTTGGTGTGCTCGACAGGACATTATTATTATTATTATTATTATTATTTGACTACGCTCCTCATGGGACACCACAGGATTAAATGATGGATGGATGGATTATTATTATTATTATTATTGTTATTATTATTATTATTATTATAAGCATTCTAGCGCTTCATTTCTGTACTTCAACATAACCATTGCCCGAAAAATGTAGTTAGCGGACGGAAAACACAAGCAGCCTATCTCGTAAAATGTCGAGCCAAACTGAACCTGGTAACCACATAATGAAATGCGATTTTTTTTTTTTTTTTTTTTTTTTTTTTTTTTTTTTTTTTTGCCGCAGGGATAAAAACGACCCTTAATCTCATATTTACTGGCAGGCTCAAGAAGACTTACATTTAGCCAACGAGGAAATGGAGGATCAAAGTATTTCGTAAACATTTATCTTTTTATCAGTTTTTTGGTTAGCTTTGGACTGCTTGGAATCTTAGCTGAAAAAGAAATCTATCAGTAGCAAAAAAGGAAATACATATATATGGTACTAGCATTCAATTGTTCGTATCAGTTGCATCAAGTTACATGTTTAATTACTATTTTTTTTTAAAGATGTATTGTACAGATGATCGAGAGTAATAATTTAGTTGTCTGCCTTATTACAATGTTATGGGATCAGTAGAATTCATATACTTAACATCTTGAATAAGGAACAAATTCTTGGTTATATAAAGCATCCTTGGGGAAATTTATGTCTTCTGGGTACCGTGCTTAATCCCCATCCTAAATAATGAGTGGTTAGATATTTACTCTTCCTGGTGTAGGTATTAATTCTTCCTGGTTAATTGGTTGAGGCTGCACAGTTGTGGTTTGTCAAAGATGTTGCTGATCAAAGCCGCCTGAAGGTAGTAAGAATAAAATGAATAATGCGTCATCGTAGGAAAAGGGGACAGGATTAGAAATTTTAGCCATAGCCACTGGATGAACGCACGGGATGAAGCGTCTGGTAATGAAATAAATAGACAGAGATAGATAGATAGATATAGACAGACAATAGACATAAACAGTAGACAGACAAACAGCTGGATAGATAGATGGATAAACAGGAAAACAGAGAGATAGATTACACCAAGCGGCTGACTGTTTCCTGACTGGGGGCAGTATGTTGACGCAGCGATGGGATGTGCTGGCGGGGCCTCACGGGGCTGTATCATGGCCACTCTCAGCTACAAGGAAGACTGTGCATCATGCGGGTCCTTAGCGAGGCAGGGCACGCAGGGAGGAGAGCAGCCATCAAGAAGCAAACTACAGGCGATCATGGCTTCCCGGATTTGGCTGATGGCTTCTTGCACGCCACGACTCTCCACCATGAATAAAAAAAGCCTCCCCAGCGCCCAGAACTGTTGTTGGCTGATGGTCTCGTGCTGTCTAGAGCCTCGGGTCGTGCGCATTTTCCCTCAATATTCTCTACGCTGATCACAACATTGACCATTACGTGAACCCTGTTTCCTTCACGCCAACAAAGAGTAATTACCTGTGTGTGTGTGTGTGTGTGTGTGTGTGTGTGTGTGTGTGTGTGTGTGTGTGTGTGTGTGTGTGTGTGTGTGTGTGTGTGGATGCTGGGATGCGGAAAAAACATTAGGGGTTTATAGCGCTTAAATTTCTGAGGTATGACATTTAATTCAAGGTACGTTATATGTTGGACTGTTATGCAGTATTTGACCCGACCATCCAGCGCTAGCAGAGGGCAACACACACACACACACACACACACACACACACACACACACACACACACACACACACACACACACACACACACACACACACACACACACACACACACACACACACACACACACACACACACACACTACACTACACTACACTACACTACACTACTCTACTCAACTCTACAGTGTACTCTACTACGCTACGTTATGCTGTCCTGCACAGCACTGTAGTAAGTACGCCGCCCCACACTGCACTGCACCGCACAGTACTACACTACACTGCACTGCACTGCACTGCACCATTACACACACTAACTACAATACAACACGCTCCTACTGCCACTGTACGTACCGTGCACAATCTTTCTCGAATATTGTACCTGACTTTGCCCTTCAGCGTCATCATGCTTCATAACTGCAGCCTTACGGTTTATGTTACACATCTCTACAAGGTCTCTGTGATATATTCGACACGTTATATAAGTATGTTTTCGCTGCAAATGAAGGATCGTGCTGGTATGTGTTTCTTGTGCCACCTTCAATTCAAGGCCACTTACTCTCTCATCGGACCATCTTAACCCCATCCTTATCTAATGGCACCCCTTCCCATATCCATTTCACTTTCCCACACAGACCCACTTCCACGCAAACACACACCTCGCCACACAAACACACACACACCCACTATCCCATACAAACACACACAGACCCACTATCCCACTCAAACACACACAGATCCACTATCCCACACAAACACACACACACCCACTACCCCACACAAACACACACAGACCCATTATCCCACACAGACACATACAGACTCACTACACCCACACAAACACACACAGACCCACTATCCCATACAAACACACACACACACACACACACGCACGCACTGCCCCACACAAACAGTTACAGACCCACCACCCCACACAAACACACACAGGCCCACGTCCGTACACGCACCCACCTCCCCGCACAAACACATAGACCCACCACCCCACACAAACAAACACAGGACCACGTCACACAAATCCAAACTGTCTGACCTCCCCACACAAATCCACAGTGACCCACTTTCCCACACAGATCCACACAGACGGACATCACTACGCAAGCCCACACAAACCAACCTCCCCACACAGAGCCATCTCCCCGCACTTACCCACCACCTTAATATCCCATCGGGTAAAAACAGGAGGGATAACAATGCTTGCATAAAGTAAGAAGTAAATAAGGCCAATTAAAGCCACACTTGACTGTACAAACCGTAATTACGATGCAAATTAGCGAGGCCCCCCACGAGGCTGTTCGGGGCTCATGCGGTTTGTTGGATTGTCGGAGCCGCGCAGACCGACGGAAGTGAAGAAATACGCCCATGTTCCGCGGGATTATATACGGCGGCGATGACGGAGCGTGGCGGTGAATCGGGGGAGTCTTGAATCTATGCAGCCAGCGTTCCACTCCCTTTTCTTGTCCCCCCTTCCTACTCTCATCCCCTAGTGTGGTTGTTTGTATCCCTTTCCTCCTTTCTGCCCTCTCTCCCTTCCTTCCTTTCCCTTTTTCTCTCCCGTCTCTTTACCTCCCTCTCTCCTCCCTTCGCTCTTTTCCCCAACTCCCCCCCCTCTCCCCTCTTCTACTACTTTCCTCTCTTTTTCTCTCCTTTCCTCTCGCCCTCTCTCACTCCTCCTGTCCTGTCCCCCTTCCCCCCCTCCCCACTAACCTCCTTTCTACTCTTCTCTCTTCCTCTCACCCTCTGCTACTCCTCCCGTCCTGTCTCCCTCTACCCTCTTTCTACCCTTTATCCCTCGAGGCCTCTTCCCTTGCTGGTGGTGCACTGGCTAGCATAATCAACTCGTAAATGGAAGAACCCTGGTTAGATTCTCGAGCCGGTCAGATTGATAGACCCACCTTGTTATCCCCAGCCATCCAGCAGTACAACTGACGACCTGGTTACAAAACGACTATTGCTGGTCGTGTTTTATGAGTTGATTGTGACAGCAAAAATTGATAGTCTTTATTGAGCTTGGTGTTGGAGAGGGAGGCCTTCTCACGGTGGCACTGATATAGTCGGGCGGTTTCGCTGTCTGGTAATACCATCGTCCCTCAGCTTCCCTATCCTCCAGAAGGGGGATGGTGAACTGCAACAGGTCAGTATTAGTCTGCAGTCCACAGGGTTCACGTCCAGGGGCAACAACAGCAACAACAACAACAAAAACATCAGCAACAGTGACCTTCGTTTAGTAGACAGGTATAAAATCTAAGCTTTCTTCTCATCCCTTTCTGCTTTTTTTTTTTTTTTTATGCGGGGAAGAAGGAACCAAAGGCCATGAGCCCGCAGTAACAGTTCCCTCCAAGAGAAAAACAAAATGCAATAGGGAGCCAAATTCAAGATCCTATCATTTTGAGATGCCTGGACACACTGCGTTTGAAAGACTGGAGATCATAGGCAGCAGGAAATACAGACAGAGGGAGACAGTTCCAGAGTTGACCTGTTGCATAAATGAAAGACCGGGAGTAACGGTTAACTCTTGCATTAGAGAGCTGGACAGAAAAGGGATGAGAGTTTGCTGCCAGACGGGTGCTAGCGCCCGTCGTAGAGGTGGAGGAATGCAAGCAGACAGTTCAGAGGAGCAGTGACCATTAAAGTAGCGATAGAAAAGAGATAAAGATGCAACAGTGCGGCGAAGAGACAGAGGTTGAAGGGAGTCAGTAAGAGGAGGAGAGTTAATGAGACGGAAAGCCTTTGACTCCACCCTATTGAGAAGAGCTGTATGTGGGGAGCCTCCCCACACATGAGAGTTGTACTCCACACAGGGGCGGATAAAACCCCTGTATAGAGTCAACAATTGTGCAGGGGTAAAGAAAGAGCGGAGTCGGCTTAGCACACCCAATCTCTTGGAAGCAGATTTTACAAGAGATGTAATATGATATTTCCAAGATAAGTCCCGAGTAAATGAAACCCCAAGCATGTTCAAGGATGATGCAGGATTAAGCTGAATACTATTAAACATCAGTGGGTATACCTGTGGAAGATTTTGTCGGGTTGATAGGTGTAAGAACTGAGTCTTAGATGCATTAAAAACAACGTCATTTGGAAATTATCTTTGCTATCTATTTATTTAGCTAAGGAGAGACTTTCCAATAGGAGGGGTTAGATAAAGCCTTCATTAACCCCTTCACTACTACACTGCCCTCCTTTAATCTGAATAAAATCGTCTAGTGGCACAGGAAACAAGTATGTAAGGCACCATCGAGCTGAAATTGTTAACTCCTTCACTCTAGGGACGTATTTTTATGTTATTTTTGCTACGACCAAACGATTTCTACTCAACTTAGGAAGGATGTCCATTGAAGGGGTTAAAGCTATATCAAACCCATCCAGTTCGAAAAGCCTCTACAAACCAGAACTGAATAATATGGAGGTACAGAGATTAAACCAAAAGAAGGGGAATGTGATGAGTGGGTTAATATAAATTCTGATTTGCTAATGAAGTGTTTGGCGGCTGAATGAGTGAAGGCCAAAGAGTAACCAGGCAATCTAATGCACACATTATCTTGAAGAATGATTGTAAATAAGGCCCAAGGGTAGGTCCGGGTCGCGCCTCCTTGGGTAGCATTCATAAACATTCTTGAACTAATGTTGTGTGTGTGATTGCTTAAGTACAGTGTTTTATTTATGCTGGTGCTGGAGAGGGACGCCTTCATATGGTGACACCGATAGAACTAGGCGGTGAAGTTGCCCGGTTATACAAACATCCCTCAGCTGACTCCATTTTCCCCCAAGAGGAGGATGGTGGACTGCTAGGGGAAGGGAACTTCAGCCTGCAGTCCACTGGGTTATCGTCCACTGAGAGCGTTTGTTTAAGCTTTTAACTTTACTCCTACTGCTGCCAAATCCATCAAACCAAACCAGGGTGGATATTAAAGAGAAAAATACGACAAAGCAAAATAATAAAAATGAAGAAGTAATTACTATGATTATCGTGAGAATTAGTTAGCCCATTCAGCCCGAGGACTTCATTAATATCTTTTTTTTTATCTTGCTGGTACCAGATAACTTTTTTTTTCTCAACTTAAAAGAGGATCCACTTAGTAAAGGGGTTTAGTAAAGGCTGTATCTATCCCTTTCAGTTAATAAAGTCTCTCCTGACCTGAATAAAGTCGTCTGGAGGTAGCAAAAGTGTGATTAAAGAAACATCACTTTATTGAAGGAGTTAAGAATCTTTATAAATACCGTCCTGCTTCTGTGTTGGTGTTTATGTATGTACAAATTTTAATAAAATTTTGAGAGTCCCCTCGTAGTGAAGGGGTTAATGAAGGCTAGATCTAATTTTTCAAGGTTTAAGACTCTCTGCTGAACTGAAGAAAATTGTCTGAGGATAGAAAGGTAAATATTAAACACGTCATTGAACATAAGGAGTTAGGATCCTTTATGAATCTTTTCCCTGCTTGTTAGTCACCCTCCATCTCACTCCCTGCACACACACACACACACACACACACACACACACACACACACACACACACACACACACACACACACCTCCGGTGGCTATGCTGATCGCCCACTCTTTGTAGGTTATGCTGTACTTAATCCCCGCGCATGAACAGTACGCCAAATGAAGCGATTCCTGTTAACTCAAGTGTATTAAGACGCTCAGCCTACTACATATTTATAGCCCTTTTTTTTTTTTTTCATATTTTCCTTTAATTAACCTTTTCACAGCGAGGAAATATAGTTTTTTTTTTATTTACCTTCTTTTTTTCTCCAATTTATTTTTATACACTTTAGGATGGTCTTTTTTGTTGTTTTGTTTTTTTATACAAATAAAGGACTTGGTATTTTATTCACTAGTTCCCTCACTATAGCTTTTTATCTGGCGAGACCAGGCTTCAGCTTTAACACTAAGTTGTGGTTGCGTGAAATTTGATGAGCCTTAGGTGTGAGGTAGGATTGAGTCTTCTTGGTTACTAGTCAAATTTATCCTTCAGTCTGACTACATTTGGCCATCAGCTGACCTGAAAGGGGTTACAGATTTTTGTCAGATAAGAAAAAACCAGCTATAGTAGGGTGCTCTTCTGAGATAATTAAAATTGTCTGACAGCATCAAATATGAAAGATCAATTACAACACAACTAGATGGATGCGGGACCTTCAAGGTTGTTATATGGGGCACCATTAAAGTCTACGGGAATGAACCACATCTTGTCCGAAAAAAAACTTTAGGGAGTGATTGGCAGACAGGGCCGCTCCAAGAGGTGCTCCCCGTCCCTGAAAATTAGTTACTCACGTTGAAAGAGATTGTCAACTCGCCCTTTATTTGTATGTCAAGTTGCAGTAGAGTAGAGTTTTCCAAGTTGTTCCTTCGCTGAGATATACGTGATTTGTATTTTTGCATTCTCTAGCAAACGTCAGACAGTTTTATCCAGATCAGAGAAACTCGCCCCGGCAAATAGGTTAAAAGCTGACCTCATTAACGTTTTGCCCAAGAATTAAGATAATTGTGTTTTATTCCAGCTTCCGCCAGAGGACGCTATTCATCTCGGAGAAACACACCGGTGTCAAAGAGTTAAGAACTCAATGGATCTATAAGGTAAGCCCCGGGAATATGATAATGTATAGTATCATCGATCGATTTGTTTACGTGTTACTGATAGTGAGATGGCTGTAAACAGTCCCCGTATTTCAGTATCATTTGGTTGATTACTTCCTGCGATACACAAGAGACGCTCATGGAAACCCGTGCTAGTCTGCTTATAAAGTGTAGTACTTGCTGCTGGAGAGGGACGCCTTCACGTAGTGACACAGATATGACTGGACGGAGGAATGTCCAAATGTGCAAAAGTCCTTCGGAATATGGATAACTGCAGTCCAATGGGTTCTCTTTCAGTTGAGACTGGGGTTACGCTTACCGTTATTAATGTGCCACAGTGTAGCTGGTGATTAGTTTTCAGCACATTATAATCAGCAGGTCAGTGAGGGAATGCGACTGTGTTGAAAAAAGAGGTAACAGCCTCCGACCCCAGCAGTCTTCATCCAAACCCTAGAAGTAGTGTGCATGGAACGAGAGTGGGTGTTTTGCTTCGAGCAGCTTGTGTGATTGTGTGCGTTTGTGTGTGTGTGTGTGTGTGTGTGTGTGTGTGTGTGTGTGTGTGTGTGTGTGTGTGTGTTAAAACAGTAGCTTTTATCCGATTTTCATCAAACTTTGTGGAAGGGTTGAGGAGTAGCCAGTGAGCAAACTTTTTTTCTTTTTCTTTTTTTTTTTTAGAACAATAGGGCGAAGGTCAAGGTCACAGGGCTACGTCAGACGCTGACCAAATCGACATACAGTATAATTGTCCGTTCGATGGCAGAATAAAAACAGAAAAGAGACATCGCCATAATCATCATCGAATTGCAGACGCCATGCATGTGATGAGAAGGGACGGTATATCCAAGCTTCGTGCCGGGGCTGTCGTGAGATCTCCCGTGTCCAGGCAGCGACCGTGGACAAAGTGAGCTCGACAATATTCACACCAAGAATTCAAGGTGCTTTTGTCGGAAGCTCTTGTTTGACCGGAACCAGGGAATATAAGTCCTCGTTCTGTCTGATGGCTTTAATTTTGTTCCTATTGCTGTCAGACGATTTTTCTTTTCAAATTTAGATATATTGTAGTATACACCAGATCACTTCCCAGGCTAAGTTTGGGAATAGTGTGTATATCTAAATTTCATCAAATCCCTTCATCTCTAGGACTTGCTTTCTTTTCTAATGAAGCTAACGCTGGACGATTTTTCTCACCTTATAAGAGACTGGTAGGGGTGAGAGGATTACCTTATGAGAGGATTCTATTATTCATTTATCTTCCACAAAATTCACGAACATTCTTTAATTTAGCCATCAATTGTACCATATTTTTGTCCTGAATGTGACAGCCAAAGCATGTATTCAATATGGACAGTGGTTATTGGTGCCCAAGTGGTGACGTGAAGTGTAACTCTCTCTCTCTCTCTCTCTCTCTCCCTCTCTCTCTCTCTCTCTCTCTCTCTCTCTCTCTCTCTCTCTCGCACACACACACACACACACACACACACACACACACACACACACACACATCCTTCTCTCTCACTCACACTCTCTCTTTCCCACTCTCCGCCAGACGCCGTGAGTGATGATGGGGGCTTGGTTTGACGAGTGGGGCATGGAACACAAAATGCCTGAAAATGAGAGGTTTGGCTCAGAAAGGGTGGGATTTTCTTGCGACCGGATCCCAGGTACAAGGAAGGGTCGGGCGAGGGTCATGCACTCACGCACTCCTACACACACTCACGCACTCCTTCACACACTCACGCACTCCTTCACACACTCACGCACTCCTACGCACACTCACGCACTCCTACGCACACTCACAGGCAGGGAATGAGGCTTTAGGAGGAGGAGAAGTGAGAACAGGGTCTGTCTGTATCCCATTTAATGCTTTGACATCTTAGGCCACTTAGTATAAGGAAGGGTCGACTAAAGATCATTCTCTCACGCACTCTTACACACTCGCTAGTAGAGAAGGAGGCTTTAGGAGGAGAAATGAGAGTAAATTTATCCTGTAGCCCCTTTAGTATGATGGTACAGTTATTTATATTTCGTTTTTGCTACTGCCATGCTATTCTGTGCAACTTACTTCATATGATATCTAAAAATGGAACGATGGACATTTCTGTTATATAGGTTCATGCCGTGCTCTTATGGATCCTAAGGGACAGCTGATCCATTGGCCAAAGGAACACCGGGTTATATCTCAGGGGAAGTGACTCTTTCGTCCCCAGTGTTTATAAGAGGGTGTAGGTGTCTAAACGGAACGTGTAATTATATCTCGATATTGCTGGAATTTTTACTTTGGCTCTCTTAATTACTCGTGTTTTTTATGGATAAGATTCCCATGCTGTCAGCCATAAGTTCTTCCTTTATTGCATTAAAGTACAATCTTTTGGTGTATAGAGTGAGACATTCATGTGAATTTTGTGCTGGAGTGCCAGCGTTTGTAAGAGAGTCTATTGAAGATAAATGATCATAACAAAGCTCAACCTGAATGTGTCTCAGTTGAAGGCTTATTGCATCCCGAAGCACCTTCTTGAACATTTTTCTTAAACCTGTCACTCTTGGTCATTCCTGATTGATCTTTGCAATAATCACTTCTTCGTTCATGGTTTACTTCCTCTAGTCCCCCGATCCCCTCCACATCACTGTTATGCACCTTTAATTAACCACCTTACTATAGTTTCCACATTCACTTCGCTTACGGCCTATCTGTGGTCCTCCCATCAACTTCCTCTTTTATGAGCCTTTTAGCATTCATGAGTAGTTCATTTAAGGTCTGCCTCTACTTCTGCCATCCACACGCACTTCGTTCAGGGCCTGCTTCATCTTGCCCTCCCATCCACACGCAGTTAGTTCAGGGTATGCCTCTCATCCTCCATCCATCCACATGTAGTTTGTTCTGGGTCTCTCTTCCTTCAATCCACATATAGTTAATTCGGGGTCTGTCTCTCTTCTTCCTCCGTTCCATCCGCAGTTAGTTCAGGATTTGCTTCTTCTCCTTCCATCCACACACACTTTTTTCTGGGTCTGCCTCTCCTTTTCGCATCCACAAGCAGTTAGTTCAGGATTTACCTCTTCTTCTCTCATCCACAGGCACGTCATTCAGGGCTGTCTCTCCTCCTCCCATCCATAGGCACCTCATTCGGAGCCTGTCTCTCCTCCCATCCACACGCAGTTAATTCAGGGTTTACCTCTCGTTCTCTTCCATCCACACGCACTTGGTTCAGAGCGTAACTTTCACTGTTCTTTCATTCAGTCATCTTACCAGTCTTCACATGGCCCATTACCTGTTCATCAGAGTGGCAAGGTACTGCACGCAGGGTATCCTTATCGTGATGATCGCCGTGTCAGAAGTCTGTATTCTCCTCAGTTTTCTAGCACCTTTTCCTTAACGATTTGTTTTACCATATTACACCTCGTTAATCTCGTTATGGTGTCTGTATTTTCTTGTATCGATGTAGACCGCGTTAATGACATACCAATACCTTAATGTACCGGTGCCAGACACAGAAACAGACTGATAAAGAAGAGGCGCTGAGGAGTCCCCTTCACCGAAGATAATAGAGGCCCAGCAGCGGTCTATGTATGAAAGATCCTAACCAACATTACGATAAACAAGTCTACACAGAAGTTAATGGTAACCACAGCTCATTTTTTGTTTCACATATATATTTAATTGTGAGTTATCCGTGGATGTGCGAAGAGAAAGATTCAGTACATCCAAGCTCCTTCATAGACACCTTATCCCTTTCAGTCTGATGACGTATGTTTTTTATTTTAATCAGGCTACCAATAAATGTTAAACCAACAAAAGAATGATCATTGATGTGAAGAGATCAGTGAAGGCTATAGCTAACCCTTCTAGTCCAAAAACCTTTATGCAAAAGTGAATAAACTTATCAGTAAGTACCAAGGAAAAACATAAAGGTAAATAAATAAATAAACCACCTCATCAGACAGTGGGGAATAAGTTTAAGAGTTTATTACTGCAGCTCCAGAGGAAACCCCACCACCACATCTCAGGCTGACGTACATCCCCTGGAAGCTTCCCGGACGCGAGTATAGTTATTTCTGACAGAGTCCCCCCTCGTCTCCCTCCCGCCGGGGTATTGTGAGCCCCCGGACCAGCAATTACTATAATCAACGGTAATTAAGTTGCATTTAATTAATAAAACGCTTGTTGACGACCCGCGGCTCCTACTTTTCTCGTAGATCGTATATATCCTCGTCTGGCGAGCAGCGTGGGCCCTTTGTGGGAACGTCGTGGTCAAATGGTCGCTGGTTTGGGTCGGGACGGGGGGTTGGTCTGTGGTGAGAGTTGGGAGGTCGAGTGTCTGTGGTTAGGGAGTGTGAATGTATGTGGTTGGGATGCGTGGGGGAGATTAGGATGTGAGGATGTGGTGAAAGGAAGTGTGGACCTTTGTGGTTAGAGAGTGTGAATGTCTGTGGCTGGGAAGCGTGGATATGACTTGAGGAGGTGTGGATCTTTTTTGGTAAGAAAGGATGGGTGTAGGTGTAGGACGTGCTAATGGGTGGTTAGTCTGTGATGGGGGTTAGAATATTGGGTGAGCGTGTTTAGAGAGCGTGGATGTATGTGGCTGAGAAGCGTGGAGGAGATTTGGAAATGTGGATGGTTTGGGGTCTTGACGGGTGGTTGGTCTGTGGAATATGGGATGAGTGTGTTTGATGAGTGTGAATGTATGAAGAGTGTGAGTGTATATAGTTGGGAAGCGTAGAGATTTGGAAGTGTGGAGATGGCTAGAAGAAGTGTGAACTTTGTGGTAAGAAAGTGTGGCTGTAGATGAGTGTAGGTGTAGCATGTTCAAATGAAGAGTTGGTTGATGGCTGGAGTTAGAGTGTGATGTGCCTGTGGTCAGAGTTTGTGAGTGCATGCAATTAAGAAACAGGAGGAGCTTAGGAAGTGTGAACCTTTGTAGCCAGAATGTGTGACTGTAGATAAGTGTTTCTTGTTAATTTATCTCTTTCATGTGTCTAACTCTGAACTTAGACCTGAGAGTCCACTGCTTGAGGCCTGCCAGTCCTCTACATGCCATAAACTTTGCTATGTTACCATTCCGGCGCTAATACCTATCGTCCTTATTGAATACGAGTATGTCAGGTCTGTCTCATTGAAGACTGGTACAATATATTACTACGGGTTTGGATCCCCGACTTGCAAATGGGTGATTGGTTTATGGTGCGGCTGGAATATTTTTTTCCAATGCAGAGAGGAAAGAACCAAAGGCCTAGAGTCTGAAAAAGTTATCCTAAAAGAATTTGAACAAAAGAAAGCCCAGATTAAGATATCATTTCACAGTGCCTGGGCACATAACGTTTTAAAGAATGGACGTCTTAGGCAGTGGAAAAAAAGGTCTGAGAAAACAGTTCCTGAGCATATGAAGAAGTGAGAATACTGGTTAACCCTTTCATAGATTGCTTGTGTATAAAGAGTGTAGATGTGAGCGATTAGGAAGGGCTGATGCTCAAATTAACCGTGGATCTTTGTGAATAGGAAAGGAGTCATAGAAGAGTGGAAACTAGGGTATTTGTCGTTAGTGTAAATGATGTGGTCACCAGCAAGAAAGTGGTCAAGAAGTTTAGATCCATGTAGGTGGCAAGTCAGGGAGTGTAGATGTAAGTTATTTGATCAGGGGATTGGCTTATGATGGACTGGAATGAGCGTAGTATGATTAAAGTAATTATGACCAGGAAGTGTGAAAGTGGTTTGAAAGTGTGGAGGACATTAGGGAAGCTGATCATCATGGTTAGAAATTATCAGGTTTTATGAACAGGATTGATGATGTGGTGGTATTTTCGATGTGTAATTAAGATTTATGTTTCAAAATGGCAAGGTGAGAGGTGAAATTGCTATATGCCTAATGGATTCAGAAAAGGAAGTGGATGTCTGCACATAGGAAATGTGGGTGTATGTAGGTAGGACGTGAGAGTGTAAGTCATTAGTAACTGGAGGTGTATCGTGTTTGGAAATATGGGTGTATGTAGGCAGTGATTAATGTGTGAGGGGAGTAGGTAATAAGAACAGATGTATGATTCTGAACTGAAACCTATTATAGATCAGATCGAAAGACAGGTTTGAATTTAATCAAAGTGTACAGTATATGGTGGAAAAGGAAAAGGATATGACTACTGATGATAATATTAGACGGAGGCAATAATACTTTAAGTGTGGAATGGTAGTGAGAGTACATGTAGATGACCGTATGGATGAGTGGAATATTATCTGCTTTAGTAACATGTTAATGGATAGATGTGAAGAGTACAGTATTTGTGAATGCACTTGACTGTGGTGAGCTAAGGAAAAAAATATTTATATACTTTTATCAACAAATAGTTTCGAACACGGAATAAGTTTGAGAAATGTGGATAACTACAGCTAACCTGGGAACTATAAACGAATGTGGTTAAAACTGAAAATTGTGTAGGATGTTGTAAGGATGTGAGGTGTGCAGGGATGTGCGAAGGATGCCGAGGATGGGAGGGGGCAGTAAGGTGAGGAGGTGTCAAAGAATGAGGTGAGACAGACATGTGGATATACGTAAAAAGAGCGAATGGGAGTAGTGCGAGTTTGATTTAGTAGAGATGGAAGCTGGATGGCTTCAATGACGAGAGATATTCAGAAATGTATGTGCTAAATATGGTCTTCATAAACATCTGAAATACGAGTGGCATATCCAGGGTTGAACAAAATCGTCCTGTGGTGGCAAAGTGAACTGTAATCAGACGTCGTCCTGCTGAAAGGATTTAATCAAGGGTACAGTTATAAAAAATCTTATCTGACAGTTAGACCCAGGTAATCTCCATCAGTTACTAATTTCCTCTTGACATTTTCCTCCTTCGCCCCCCCACCCTCACCTCTGCCAACTTTTCTCTCCCTCGCCCCTCCCCGGTCTCCGATCCACCCACCCCTGTTCTCCCAGCCTTCCCCACCCCTTTTTTCGTCCCCCCCCCCTCATGTCTCCCCCACCTCCCCCTTCCACGCCCCCACCTCGTTTACTCTACCCAGCATTTGTTACTACTTTTCTTTTTCTTTTCCCGACACGGATACAATCGTCGGTTATTCTTTCAGCAGTACTTATCCTCACAGCACTTCAGCTCTGGGACGACATTTATATTTCATCCTTGCTGTATCCAGATGACATTATTTAACTAAGGAAATGCCTCTAGTATTGATTATCATCATCATCGTCATCTAATCCTATGTTACCCCATAAAGAGCGTATGAACCCGTGGCTAGGCAAGTTGGTCCTGACATTTAGGAGTACAGTAGAGTGACCAGCCTCACACTGCCCCGAGTTGCTTTACGTGAGCAGTAAACCCCAGCCACCCCTTGGATATAAACCTACACTGGTTCAGTCCGGTTGGAAAGCCTTAATTGCCCAGCAAACCACCAGGTGAAATGAGTTACTCAGAAGCTGTATTCAACCTGTTCGACAAGTGTGTAGTAAGCTGACAACACTCTTTATGGAGTTATGTGAATAAAATAAAAATTTGTTCGGCCTTAAGGGTTAACCTGAGTCAGAGGAGAAGGATGTGGTCCTCCAGTAATATAATAATTAGAAGCGTGGCAAACATTATCTGATAGACTTATCTTTGAAAGACTGTTATTACCACATGAGAAGCAGCCTGTGCTGCCATCTGTTGCACCCTGAGGCACCTAGTTTACTTTAGAGGCGAATCTCTCTCTCTCTCTCTCTCTCTCTCTCTCTCTCTCTCTCTCTCTCTCTCTAGAGTACACACACACACACACACACTAGAGGCCTTCGGCCTCTCTTTGATTTCTTAAAAGCCCTGAAAATGGCAAAAATAGAAGAGAGAGAGAGAGAGAGAGAGATTTATCAGCGTCATATGGCATCGAGAACTCAACATAGCAATATTAAGGCCCTCTCCCACTTCGGCGTAAATAGGCACGATGAAGCCACGATGAAAATCGTGGCCGAAGTCGGTGATGTGTCGACGATTCTGACCAAGAATCGTGGTGTCGGCGTAATACCTGTGACACCAGTACGACAAAACGCCGACACCTCGGCGGAGTATACGATATAACTGGCAACTAGTAGCCGACATATCGCCGATATGTCGGCGTAATGCGCAAGCATTATTCTAAATTCAAATTTTAACGTTTTTTTTTATGGCGACTCAACGGCAATAAAGGTACAACGGTGGCGTGCTGTCGACGATGTATCGTCGATGTGTCAGCGAATGCATCGCACGCACCTCGCAGACAAAACGCCGAGGCCATCGCAGGTGCCTCGCCGTCATCGGCGTATTTAAGGCGATTAATCGACGGTTCATCCGCGAAATGTCGGCGATATATCACCGACATTTATAAGATGAAAATAATATTACTGTCGCACAGCCCGGTACATATCGTACGGTTTACGTAGGCTATGTCGTATTAACCTCACCGATGCATCGCCGATACATTGCCGACGCTTCGGCGTATGACTGTATGACATCTCAACGGTTTTTTTCACCGCCGACGCCTCGCCGATGTCGGCGATCATACGCGGTTTATACGCCGGGTAATCGCCGACGTCGCCGAGGCGTCGCCTTGTTGTCGACGACTAATCTGCGAAATTTTACAAAATCGTGGAGGGCCACGACGTTTTCATGCAGCATGAAAACGTCGTGGCCCCCCACGACAAATTTCCACCTCGTGCGACGTATCGGCGCCATGCCACGAATGGACAAAATTTTGATCACGAATACCCACGATTAGGGATTTTTGACACATCGTGACTTTATCTTCCACACTTTCGCCGAAGTGGGAGAGGGCCTTTAAGCTAAGCTGACTCAAGAGGAAACACAAAGCAAACCAGAATTCAAAACCATTGTGAAACATTTCTCCCCAACACTGATAATGTCGCTGAAAATTCCTAAATCGTGGTAGGGAGCCTTCACTTGGCATCCCCAGATAATGTTATGGTAATTGGTAAGGGTTTTTGGTAGGTCGTGGGAAGTGGGTATAAACTTTACATTATTCGGGGTGCTTCAGTCAGACTTTTTTTTTTTTTTTTTTGTCCCCGGAGATTTTACTGAGTTTATTAAATACTTTTCAGAACTTATTATTCACATTCAGGCTGTTCAGTTCAGCTTTAGTTCTAATCTCTTTCATTTTGGTTTATTTAGGTCATTTTAGACCAAGTTCTGTCATTTCATATCCCCTCTGGTCCATTCAAGTTCAGTCAGATCAGTAAGTCACTTTCAGGTTATTGACATGCGTTGATGCTCAGTCATTAATTAAGTCGTTTAAGGGTCATTAAGAAGTAGTTAGATCCATCATGGTCATCACATCCAGTCGGACCCAGTAAGATCGGCTGAAGTCCAGTCATGTCCATTTAGATCATTATCTTTCATTTCATCTAAATTTACAGTAGATCAGTACTGAGCTCTTTTTGTCAATTTAGATTCCTTCACGTCATTTCAGGTCTGTTAGGTTACTGGGTCACTGTTTGTCGATTCAGGTCAGGTTTTGTTGCTGGAATGGCTTTTGGAATGATGTATGGCAGTTCAGGTCTTTCAAGTCCTTTCACGTACTTTAGGTCTGTCAGGTCAGTTCAGGTTAATACAGATAGTTTCATATTATGCCTCTGAAAATCTGTGCCAAAAAGTTAGCTGTATTAATGCGATGGGATAAAGCTGATTCAAGTCGACAGGAGTGGGTGGGATGGGGTGGGGTGGGTTTGCGGAAATGAGTCTCACTAATGGGCGGGATGGGATAGGATAGTAAAGGATAGCTGGTCACAACGGGGTAAATATATTTTATGAATATCAACGCTGCAGACTGGATGGTAATCAGGGCAATCACTTCTATGATATTTTCCCCATACGAATAGAAATGGGTGGAGTGGTTGGATAGGAATAGACGAGATGGGCTGGGATGGTGGTAGGAGGTGGCGCATGTTTGGGGAAGTATTCTATATGAAGCGTATCTCCTACATACCTGTCGTGTCTTGAGGCAGGTAAACATAGGCGTCATCGTACTGAAGGTGATAATGGAGAAAGCATCTAACCCCTTCACTGTTAGGTGTTTCCCTCTAAGCTGAGTGAAATCGTCTGACAGTACCAAGAATACAGTACAACAGACTCCACCTTACAGAAAGTGTTCAGTCAGTGTGGATAAAGTTAACATTATCTTATTATTCATTAGACAGGGACCTTCAGTATAACTCTGGGCTGAGGACTATGAGACAACCATGATAACTCTCCCATATGCATAACACAGCTAGAGTCCCTCTCCACGTTAGGCCTTTGTGCTCATTCTTGGTTCACTGGACGAATTCAGTCACCCCAAGAAATCTTTATATGGTAAAAGGAAACAAAAGTGACCATTAACCTGTTCGCCACGATGATGAATTTTCCAATATATTTCTGCTAATGCCAATCAGTTTTAGTCAATAAGGGCACCGCGTTACGATCACCTCCTCTTGTCACTCATGATTGTTATTTTGCTAGAAGGATGAAGAAATAAGCGTGCGGAATTTTGCCACGTCTCTCATTACGCCTTTTAGAAGCACTTGTAGGTATTCTTTCGATTAGTTCCTTTCGTAAGCATGATATGTTTTTGCAGGAAGGACATGGGAAAAAAATGTTTAGAAAATTCCCTTGTTTCTTGTCCTTCCTCTCAAAAATAAATCTTAGTGACGAGAATCAAGAGAGTGTAGAATCTTTCCAAGTCTTTCGTTCCTCCCACCCCCCTAAAAAAAGAAAAGAAAAAAAAGACCTTCGTGACGAGGAAAAAGAGAGCACAGAATCTTCCCTTGTCTTGCGTTCGTCCGTCCTCTCAAAAACAAATGCTGGTGACAAGAGGGAAAATTATCATGAGTTATTTTGCGAATCTCGACCCAGAACAAACCTCTGGGCGAAATTATAGAGGCAGTCATCACCCCTGGCCTGGTACTCACAAACCACGGAATAACCCACCCTCACTGACCCAACCCTTGCATTACAGGGGTGGCCGTGGGATGGGTGTGGGGTAGGCTGGGAGAACTGTGGTGTGGGTGGAGGGATCACTGGGTTGGTGCTGGGGGACTGTGTGGGATCGGTATGGTGTGGGACCGTGGATAGTGGGGGACTCGGGTAGGTGTGGGGTCTATAAGGTTGGTGGGACTGGTGTGGATAATTGTGGAGTAGGTGAGTGGAGCTTTGGTGGTCTGTGGGATGGGTGTGGGGGTGTGGAACTGTGCGACAAGTGTGGGTGTTTGTGGGGATGCGTGTAAGGATCGTGGGGGTGAGGGGTGGGCTGAATGTGTGGGGACTTTTGGGTGGGTTGGAGCAGTGGACTGGGTAAAGATTTTGAGGTGGGTTGGGAAACGGGGTGGGATGATGGGTTTTGGGTCGGCGTAGGGTGCGGGCATTGAGGCTAGGGGGACTGTATGGGCGGGGGACTGTAGAGCTAGTGTGCGGGTCTGTGGAGTTGGTAGGGGACTGTGGGGTGGGTGAAGGGACTGTAGAGTGGGCTTTGAGAAAGGTAGGAATGACTAGATGGATAGAAACTGAGGAATGGGTGAGAGTTTGTGGGGTGGTTGGGAGAACTTGGAGTCGGTGTATGGGCTTTGATGTGGAAGGAAGGCTGAGGGATGAGAGTGTGGGGCTGTTCCAGACCATAAGAAGGTTAGTACAATAAAGTTAATATCAATATTAACACTCTCAACCCTCCAGACCTCGCACTCAGCTGAATACAATCATCCGGTATTAATAGAGTTGTAGCGACCACGAGGGAGTCAAAGATTGTGGGGATGCCTGGGAGATGGAGAGCGTGTGTGTGAGAGAGTGGATGGGAGAGTGAGAGAGTGGGAGGGAAACGGTGGGGTGGAAGAGGGGGGGAGTTGTGTGAAGAAGGAGGGGAACAGAGAGTGAGGGAGGGAGGGGACAAGAAAAAGTGAGGTGGGTTAACAAAGGAGTGGTGCGAGAAGAGAGAGAGGGAGGGGAGGGGGGGATAACAGGGGAGAGAGAGAGAGAGAGGGGGGGGGAAGAGGGAGGAGGGGGAACAAGAGAGAAAGAGCAGGAGGGGGGGAGGGGGGTTGGGGACGCCGTAAGTAACTCCGTCGTGTTGTGGAACCCGAGCATTAGATTATGATCCCCTAATTATATCGGCGTAAACCCAGAATATTGTGGGTCCCGCTGGAGATCCTCGTGGCCCTGGGATTTGGTGCAGGAACCCGGCAGATGCGTGGAAGAAGGAGTGGAGGAGGAGGAGGAGGTGTCGGAGTCTCAATAATAGGTGAGAGAGGCAGAGTCGGCACGGGGGCGTGACTAAGGTCGATCTTCCTTCGTCCAACCAAGCAAGAAAGAAGGAAGGCAGGAATGATATATACAGAGGAGAAGAGGAATAGACGGGAATCCGCTGAAAATATTGCAGACAAGAAAGAAGTAGTGATAAATATATATATATATATATATATATATATATATATATATATATATATATATATATATATGGAGCCTCTGTGGTACAGTGGTACAGTGTGCGTTTCGTACACGGATGAACCAGGGTTCGCGCCCCACCAGAGTAATAAACTTTGGGAGTGTTCACTTGGCCACGTACTGCATTGGCGGACACAAGGGGTGCTGTGGTTGAACCAGTGTCGCTTACTATAAAGTATGCTTGCACTCAGTCGGCTTGCGCGGGCCGATTACATTTGGTTCGCAGACTACACGCACATCCAAAGCCACTCCAACACTACAATTACAATTACAAGCACTTCTCACCCTACATACAGTCTCTACCAGACAGCCTAAGCCACTTAATAGAGATACATTGGCTATATCGTCCCAACTTCGGTCGGGATAGGCCGGTCCTGCAGTGGATACTCAAACGGCTGATATATATATATATATATATATATAAGAAAGAGTCGCAGAGGATCCAGCAAATATCAGACCCTCTCCGAATAAGAACAAGCATCGACGGGTAGCCCCTGAATATTACATCTCTCCAAAATATTCTCCAGATATCATCTTTCAAAAAATATCCCCGAAGTATTATACTCCTCAAAATTTCCTCCAAATGTTACGTGTATCTGTCTATGGCCTAACCTTCGATAGTATATCAATAAATCTGTACCGGTATGTAGCAAGACCCATATACTGTAGTGGATGTAGCGATGTATCCTCTAAATATTATACCCCAAAACATCCTTCTAGTACAGTATCACACACAAAAAAATCTGAAATATTTTATCTTCTCAAAGTATTCCCCCAGATATTTTTCCTCAAAATATCCCCATAATATTATATTCCCTTACAAGATCACCCAATATATTATCGCATATTCCCTTAAAATATCGTGTAGTTAGTGTATCCCTTGCAGATATTCCTTCAGAACGTCGCTCAGTATTATATAATCTCTGAATATCCTTCAAAATATATACGAGTACGTGCTCAATTTATCCTCCAAATTTTATACAATATCTTTCTATTGCCTAATGCCAAATTCTTTTCGGAGCCTCTGGACATTACTGTCGCTTCTCAGTAACCACACACACACACACACACACACACACACACACACACACACACACACACACACACACACACACACACACACACACACACACACACACACACACACACACACACACACACACACACAAAACATTCTTTCGTACCTTATCTCCTCACCATCTTGTTCTCGGTCTTCCTCTCCTTAAATCACCTCATTCTCGTACCAGTGGTGGGCTATAGGAGGCTCTCTTGCCACCTCTTCATTACCAGCTGGCCTGTATTTCTGCACATGGTTTGATATTATTCCTTTATTAAAACTACGTCGGTGAAAATTAGGAGACTATGACCAAGATAAAGTACAATATCAAAGTGGAATATGGATAATAAATCGCCAAAGAAGAGCCAGAAAATATACTTACTTCACAAGATGACAGCCTTTTTCGGTCACTTACTTTCCATTCGCTCCATGTAGTTGAATATTATATGCCTGAATAGTATCTTCCGGATATTATACCCTCTCGAAATATCTTCCAAATATTGTACCCCTCCATTATACCCTCTCGAAATATCTTCCAAATATTGTACCCCTCCATTATACCCTCTCGAAATATCTTCCGAATATTATACCACTTTAAGATCGAACTCCAAAATATATTAAACTCCTTGATTTTCTTCCAAGTAACCTTCATCCTTCTGTCATAGTCCTTTTTTTTTTTTTCCATCTGTAGGGTAGGGGACAGGCTAAGCTATTTAGTCCCGACACATAAGGTAAAAGTAAACAGCGTCGCTCTTTCCTGAGTGGCATTATGTGGGGAATAAATCCAAACCATTCCTCGGATGTAAACCCTTAAGGTCCCGGTCCGTTTTGAGCGTCTTTTCTCTCTAAACTACCAGGCGATTTTTGCTTATATTATGATTACCACCCAACGTAGTCAGTGCTTAACTGGACTGCGAAACATTATCTATTTGTAATCAGACGCCTCAGTCCGGGAAAGGATGGTCACAAACGAATCGCCTTCATGCCATCATGTCCCCCTTCATCAGGTTGCCCTTTCTCCAACTCACACACACGCTCACTCATATATCTCTCCATCCCACCTCCTCCAGAAATATCTCCCAAATATTAAACCACCTCCAAATACCCACCTTCCCAGCGCTCCGGCCACGGCAAAATGGCCCACAGCAACCACGCATTCTTGGTTTTTCGAGCCCGTGCTGAAATACTGCTCCACGTAAAATCAAAAGAACAAGGTGCAGATGATGTGCGACTTGTGAACGTAGTGCCTTGGTTATGGCGAGTGATCACCCTCAAGTGCTCTTACATCGACTTAAGTTCGTAATTCTGGGCTGACTTACAGGTCCGTCGGGACAGGTGTGAGGTCCCCCCCTACCTTTACTCCCCCAGTCCTTCCCTCCCACACTTCCTCCATGCCTCCTCTACCCCCTCATCCCCCAGTACCCCCAACCCCCAGGGTCCCCTATCCTCCCACCCCCGTCAGGCACCCCCAGCTCCACACCCATCCCCTCCAGACCCAATTGGATTGTCATTTGAGCACTTTTTCCGCCAGATATTCACTTTAATTTAGAGACAATTTATAACGTCGTGCAACAAGAACATATCAGTATAACAGAGAGTATTACAAAGATTTATCGTTAATTTATTGATATGCAAACTTGGTGACATTCTTGAAATATTTGCAAAGGTTTAGCGATATTCTCGAGATTTTTAGATATAGCGCAGTCCTAGACGCTGTAATTGTCATAGCAGTAGTGTAAAAATTTTCACAAAGATTCAGCGATGGTTTAAAGGTTTTTGCAAAGGCTTAGCAGTGGCGTAGAGATTCTTACATAGACGTAACGACTGTCTAGAGATTTTTGTTTTTACAAAGATTTAGTCATGTACTGGAGATTTTTAAAAATACAGTAAGTGATACATTTTTACAAAACAAAACATATTCTGAAGATATTTGCAGATACGTAGCTATAATCTAGTTTTTTAATAGAGGAATATTATAGCCATTTCTTTTACAAAGGTTCAGCCATGTATTAGACATTTTTACAAACATTTGGTGGTATGATACATGTGTTAACTAAGATTTGACGAGTCGACAGATTTCAGCCGTTTCTCTAGTGGTCTTAGGTTTAGTTTATGTTCAGCGACATTCCAGCCATTATTTGAACACTTTTAACGATATTTGTAATTTGGATTTGAGATCTTTGCTCTACAGACCTCCATCCCCTCCCCCTCCTCAACCTCCCTCTTCTTCCCTCCCACCTTCCTCATCTTGTCATGTCTTATTCTTTTCTGCTCTAATATTTTCCTACCAAGCTTTTTTTTTTTTCTATCTCTCAAGCCATTTTTTCCTCTCTCTCTGAAACTTAAGTTCTCTGCAGCATTGCTTGTTAATACGTTTCTTTCATTCATACAGCCACCACACACTTCACAACCGTAAAGTGAATATTCCTTGATTTAAGTCAGGGATAATATTTCCTGTTTATATATTTCCGCCTTATACTTTTGCCGTCATTCATACAGCTGCCAGACACTACACAGCCAAACTAAAGTGAAAAGTAAAGTGAAGGCAAACGAAAAAGAAAACTAAGGCTGACATCAGTAAATTGTCATGATGATTGTTTATCCCGCAGATTGATAGAGAACATTGAATGAAAATTAAATAAGTAAATGAAAAAATAAACGTGATTCCATTCTTCCGTGTCCTGCCATGGCGTGTGGTTCATGATTTTTTTGTTTTTCTACCTGTAGCACATTGCCTTGAACAGTTTATGTGTGTGTGTGTGTGTGTGTGTGTGTGTGTGTGTGTGTGTGTGTGTGTGTGTGCTTCTGTTAACTGCACTACATCATTAGGCGGTGGCAATATCGGTAGAGAGTTGGCTGGAAGTCTTAATGGACCCAGGTTCGGTTCGTGGCTGGGGCAAGGAACAAGGATTTGAGTTTCACAAAAGCATACTTTACTGATCACCCAGTAGACCCGCCAACATGTCATGAAAATACCCCCGCTAATACCAATACGCCAGTCCTGTATGAGACAGCCCTAGCATGATTTCAATATGGACGGTGGGTGTTAGCGCCGAAGTGATGTCATGTGGAGATATATGGTATGTAGAAGGACTATTGGGCCTTGGGAACAGGCACAGATTCGGGAAAATATAAAAAGAAATAGTCAAAACATTCCCTGTATTACTCGTCATAGGCCGTCATCTCAGAGTGTAATACAGTCCTTCCACTTTCTAATGCATCTTTTACGTAACAACCTGTCTCTTCCAGGTGTTAGGACCCGAGATTAGGGTGCCGTAGACCAGCACATTTCATCCTTTCCCACCGATGACTCTCTCTCTCTCTCTCTCTCTCTCTCTCTCTCTATCATCATCATCATCTCCAGACGAAATAGATATAACCTTCATTAACTCCTTCATTAATAGAGATCAGTCATAAGCTTAATTAAACTGTCTATATTCATTTTACTTCTCCTTGATCTCAAATTACTTCGTACCATCTCTCCATCTGGAATGCTGACTTGTAACAATAGATTAACACATGAACATGATGCTAGTCACGAAGAAGTGCTATGGAAAGTAGAGCCGGTGCAATGTTTTTCTGTCAGTGACCTGTGTGAAATAAGCCGCAAAAGGATGATAATCAGGGCCAAGTTAGTGTAAAAGAGGTATAGTTTAAAGTGCAAAAAACAGCATCATATGTCCCTAAAGGCTTAAGGATAGGAGACCGACCTACGTCTCTGGTGGCCTTTGCATGATACGGAAAATTCCTTATAATTATTACAGGTGAGTTACTGTTATGTTTTTTATTCCTACAGGTGTGTGTATCATTCTCTGGGTCGTATTTTGGGTGACACTGGGTATTTCGTAACTTTTCTTCCTTAGCGACTTATTCAGCTCGTTCCATCTCACTATCTATTTATATTATTATTGATGCAAACTATGTCGAGATTAAGAGGATATAAGTGGCGCGGGAAAAAAAAAAATGCTCAAAGTATAGGACGCAAATTTAATCGCCGAGGAAGAGGTGCTACGGAGCCTTCCATGTCACTTAGAAGCATGATAGGCAATGTAAACTCCAAAGATGACGGAAAAAAAAAAAAAAAACTTGCTCCATTCTTTCCTTCCTTCCTTCCTTCCTTCCTTCCTTCCCCCTTCCTTCACTTCGTCTCCTTAACCCCTTTGGAATGGTGAAGTCATTTTTTATTCATCATTGCTTTATCCAATCAATTTTATTCAGCAGCATCAGCGTGACCTTCATCTCCCTCCCACCCATGCCATCATCTCACTTTCATCTCTGTTTCACTTTCCCACAGCATCACCTCACCTTCATTTCCCTGCCACCTATCCATACCGTCACATCCCTTTCATCTCCTCTTCACCTACCCATACCATCACCTCCCATCCATCCATCCATACTTCAGATCACCCGCATCTCCCTTCCATCCACCCACACCATCACGTCGCCTTCGTCCCTCCTCCATCCACCCACACCATCGCCCCACCTTCACCTACCTCCCATCCATACCATTACATCACCTTCACCTCCCTTCCTTCCATCCATACCATCGCCTCTCTTCCTTTCATCCACACCATCACCTCACTTTCACCTCCCATCCACCCACCCACATCACCACCTCCCCAGAACCTCCCCACCACCCACCCATACCGTCACACCCTCCTACCACCCCGGTGTAAACTCAGCTCACGTACCCATTCACTATACCATTAATGTCTCTACGGCACACGTGGCACGTCCATGGAGAATAGTTACTATGTGCAGTCTTCATTACTACTGTGAATTTATTGAATATGTATTTATCCATTTATTAATTTTTTTAATCTTAATTATTGATTTATATGTGAAGTGTACATACATGAGAAGTACTGTAACTATAAACTGAGAAGCGATTTTCTATTTAATCATTCTAATGCATGTGTGTTTACCTTTTATTTAGTCTTATAATGAGGGAAAACAAAATGTACCGGAAGGTTTCACTACCTCCTCTGCAACTTCAACCACCACCACCAGCACTACCACCACCATCATCATTATCTTTATCACAAAAATACATCATCATCATCATCATCATCATCATCAACGAATTTGCCACATTCACATGGACTCAGTGATATAGAGAAAATTCGTGTATGTTGTATATTTTTTTGTGACATGAAAGAAGGGAGTAAGAAGTTCTAAGTTCAAGCGCCTCCGTGTGTCAGTGAAGGAATGAGGCCACTTGTAGCACAAATGCCACGTCCCAACGCAAGTACAAAGAGTGTGAGTTCCCGTTCTTCACTGCTGATCCTTTGCGTCTCCTTTCACCACTTCGCTACCATGACACCTTGTTAATTTCATTCTTGCTGGCATCAGACAATTATACTAATCCCTGGGAAGGACCTCTCATAATGACAAGATTATTGGAGCTTTCTGCCAACCCCTTCTGTACAGGAGGCATTCCTAAAGCCGAAAAAAAAAATAAATAAATAAATCATAGCTACTTAAGATAACACTTTCTCGGGCTGAAGGGGTTAAGGAGCACTTTGAATTATGTTAGCAGGATTTTTTTTTTCTATTCAGAGCATTGTTGTCTACCAGGCGTGGAACTCTGCACATCTGTTCCACAACGAGGAACACTTTTTCTGTAATGTGTGGCCCAAGTGTGAAAGATGACCGTTGTCCAGTGACATAAGATGCTTCAAGCGGATGTGGCTCAAATTTGTTTACAATCGAGGGATGATTGGAGTTTGTTGTTCATTTAATGTCACTCAGGGTGAAGCGACTGGTCAGACTCACCTTAAATGTCTGGACTGAATAGATCTAGCTCTGGACCTCTACTCTTTTGATGGGGCAGTGAAAGATTGGGTAATGGACAATGGATGGATCCTTAGCTAGGTTATTTCCCTTTTACCACACTGATACTGCTAGCATACAGCTGTTGTCAATAATCTTTTTACAGGTTTGAGGACCCGAAATAGTGAGGCGAAAATATAGGCTGACCCCTCCAAGCTGCCTGAATACTACTGAAACTTTTGGTCCATGTCACTTCTGCCCCATTGCGCTACAGTCGGTTTGTTTCTGCCTGGCAAACTGGGCCCTTCTCACGACTGTATTACTAGGTCGTGGTTGCATGAATTTCGATTAGTATTAGTTGTGGGTAAGAATGAGTCTCCTTGGTTACATGTTGAATCGACCCTCCAACATATACTTGGTCACAAGTTCAGTTGAATGGTGTTAGGAATCTTCGTCAGGTTAGAGTAGTAGTAGTAGTAGTAGTAATAGTAGTAGTAGTAGTTGTTGTTGTTGTTGTTGTATCCGGGTTCATCTTAAACATGAACCCAGTGGTCTGGAGGCTTTATTTGCCCTTTTCCTGCAGTCCACTATCCTCCTTTTGGACGATTGCCAGGGGATTGAGAGACGTTTGTATAACCAAGCAGTGGTCCACCTAGTTATATGAGTGCTACAACGTGAAGGGGTCAAGGCTGCAGCACTGGCAGGTTAGAGCACGAGTAAATGCAATATACTCATGCTGTTGATAGTTCTCTCTCTCTCGCGCCATCTCCTCCCTTGTTATCTGTTGGTGGGAGAAAGGAGTAGAGATGATGATGATGATGATGATGATGAATGTGGCAAGATCTCATTAGGCGTCGACACAGGTTAGAAACAGTGTAAACGACTACTGAGTGCAACCGTATCTAAGTGTGAGTAGGAGGGGTATCGGCAGGGGCAGTATATTCTTTCTCCCTGGACGTGCCCTGCCATAACAATATCCTTAAGAGAGAGAGAGAGAGAGAGAGAGAGAGAGAGAGAGAATGCAGAACTCGGTGTATTAATTACCCGACCATTATTGTTTTAGAAATTATTAGGGAGAGGAGCGTTAAATATGAAGGCTGGGGTGGGTCGGAGCGTTGAACCTTTAACGAGAGGAGGTATACTGTATTTCGTTTTAGTCTTTCTGTCTGGTGTTGGTGAGGGACGCCTTCGTGCGGTGACACCTATGTAGTCAGGCAGGACCACCGCCCAGTTATGCAACGTCCCCCAACTCTTTCCCTGTCTCTCGAAAGGAGGATGGTGAGCTGCGGGAAAACAGAAGCTTCAGTCTGGAATCTACCGACTTCACGTTGAGATGGGCCTGGGGTTGCAAGTACTACTACTACCACTGCTTCTACTGCTACTACTACTACAACAATTCTTCCTATCTCTGGACGATTTTATTCACCTTAAGGTTATAGTGTTGGAACAGGAACATACATAATCCTTTCACAGCAAAGCTTCTCCCCTAAGCTGAATAAAATCATCTGGAGATAGCTGGTATAAACGCAAAACTAAAGGGGTTACTCCAGTTGGCCAATGGACGTCGTTTAACCTTCATTACGGCTATCCCCAGGCGATTTATATTCTTGGCTTTGATTTTTCGAGCTTTGGAAGTTACGTATCGACTTTGGGAACCCTTTCATTACGAGGGGTCTTTCCTCTGTTAAGTGATATCGTCCGGGAGCAGCATGAATAAACTAAATGATACATTAAGAGGTTTAGGCGATAAGGTGAAGGGAAGCAGAAACATGCTGCAGTAGTGGTTATAGCCCCAGGTTCATCTGAAATGCGAACCTGGTGGACTGTACTCTTTGTAATTGTCTGTCTCCTGCAGCCCACCATACTCCTTTCGGGGATAGAGACAGAATTGAGGAGCGTTTGCATAACCCGGCAGAGGAGCCATAGGGTTATATCACTCCCACCACGTGAAGGTGCCCCTCTCCAGCGCCATAAACTAAATGATACTCCACCGTAGCCAAGAAGTTAAGGAGCAGGGAAGCTAAGAATCTAAGTCCAGAAGATAAGCAATGGGGAGGAGGTTAATAAGGAGGTTAATTTAGTCTGTGTTTAAATCTTTCAGTTTGAAAGGTCTGCCCTAAGCTGCACAAAAGCCTCTGAAACTAGCAAGAATGAAATAAGAAGTACGTCATAGGAGTGGATGCGTTAAGGAATAGGGGGAGGCAGTGTATAAAGGTGGAGAAGAGGGGGAGGCGGCTTTGTGTAAGGACCCCGCCCCCTGTTAACACGCCCAGGCTCCCTTACGCAGATAAATCAAATCAGATTCACAATTAGATATGCTCAGCGAGACGACTGAAAACTAGGGTGCACTTTTCGTGGTTTCTAGAGTGCATAGTGAGTATATTCGGAGCTGCAGTTCGTTCATCTTAACTTGGCGGAGATTTTTGTCCTTTTTGCAGCATATTTCCCGGAGTCCATTGGCGGAATGAGACAGTGCCACGGGGCTACAGTCTTGCCATGGCACTTCTTCGTGATTAGCACCATATTCTAATGTCAACCTCTTCTTGCAGAACCAACATTCAAGACAGAGATGGTAATTTTCGGCCAGGTTACAGCAATCTTTATGCATGATGTGGATAGGATGGCTTTGACTGAAAAATTGGTATACTCCGATAGCACACTGTTAGCTTATGACATTGAGACTCCATGTAAGAAGCTGATAGGCTAATATTAATGTAGACTTGCTTACCATAACACCTGATTCACTTGTTCGCGGACGCTCATATTTCGCTTGCCGACGTCGACCATATTTGTGCATAATTAGGGGTTTGGGTTGCGATATCCTATTTTAAAGTCCCTCCATTGTTGGCTCCCCCCTCTCCCTCTCTCCCTTATCATGACACTTATCTCCCATCCGCCTGCTGTTCCCTCGTTCCTTTCTATCCCAGCTTGTCACAACTGTTCTGTCCACTTTCATTTTATATTTTAATTTTTTTAAGTTGTCGGTTCATTTAATTTCTCTCTCTTCTTACTTTGTACTGCTTTTATTTGTCAAGTCTCCTTTACTCTGTCTCACTCTGTCCTTATATGTTTTGATTTATTGGATAATTTTGCTCTAATGTTTTGTATTCTGTTGTGCTGATTAACTTTCATTCGGTCCTGTCTTTCTGTCTGTGTTGGCAAAGGCTTTCTCCTTCATTTAGTTTATCATTCAAATTTATTCCTTCTCTCTCTCTCATTTCATACACTTCCTTTTTCGTGATCACATTTATCATATACTTTCATATATATGTTTTCAGTTACTCCTTTGTGTAATTCCTTTCTTTCATTATTTGTTCATCCTTGACCAGTACAATTGACCTATAGTTTATTCAGTGTTCTAACATCTATATCTTTCGCGTTTTCTACATAGGATTTTCTCTTTGCTGTGTGCCCTTTTTTTATCTTATCTTTCATCCTTTCTTCCCTAGGCTATTTTTAACAACTTACAGGAGGACCCGAGGTTAACGACTTCCCTCTAAATATCCCTTTCATATCTCAGTCATCCTCTTCTCTTTCTCCATGTGTTCCTCTACTTATCTTTTTTCGATTTTATTAATTTTCTTATTCGTGGCTACCAAATCCCTTTGTTTTGAGAGGTATCCCTTTGCCTGAACAAACTGGCAGCCGGTATTGAAACTGAAATATTAGAAGATATTGTTGAATTCAGGAACCAATGGAGAGTGTTAATAATTCTTAAACTAAAACTGTGTCCCTTAAGATGAATATTATCCTTTAGTAGTAGTGAGAGTACAAGAAAAGAACCATCGTAGTGAAGGGCTCCACTCGTGTACCCTAGACCACAAGACCCTATGGTTGGCCTTTCTTCCCCAGGAATTTTCGGCCATTAACCTTAACGAGCGTGGGACCAGGCGAACCCGGGTACTAGCAAGGCCGTTTAGATGGACCACCGGGAGCTACACGGTCTTATTCTAAATGGCTTACAAGATTTCGTAACACTTCTTCCTTAACGATTTACTCTGCACGTTTTACCACAGTATCCTCTTGTATACTATTGTTGCAAACTACGTTGATGTTCAAGAGATATAAATACTGTAGCATATAATTCATCGTAAAGTTTTAATATGCAAAATAAGTAGCAGAGGAAAAGGTGCTACGAAAGTCTTCTGTACCACTAAAAATACAACCCAGAGACCTGATGCTGTATTCAGAAAAGATCTCAGCCAGTTTCAACAATAAAGAAGTTATATATACAAACAATCAAACTTGAGCACAATTTAGCCTCAAGAAATTTCATGACAATTTCCCCTCGTAACATATCCACGACTTGTGTTGGCCTTGTGCACTGGAGTACGTCTGTTTTCATTCATACAGCTAACAACAAGTGCTCAGTCAGGCTGGAGTGAATGTTAAAAGTCGTATCATCCGTAAGGTATTCGAGTTAACTTGATTTTACGACAGAGTCTGAGGTGAAACAAGGAAGAATAAAAGTAAATAAATAAAATCCTTCGTACTCTCGTCGGTTAAGGAGGCGCTCTAGCAGCTCTTCCATAGAGATTTATGCAGGTCAGTATAACGTTTCGTCCTGTTTATTCGTTTTATATCAAGTAATAGTAAAATGGTAAGGAAGGGGTGCTAAAAAATCTACGAAACCCGTAAAAACACCGGCACTGTGATGTCGGTGAAGGACTGCTACCTAACTGACGAACTGTTGAAAAAAAAAAAAAAAACTGAGATGGAAATTTGCAAGGTGGACGGATGGTTATATCGCTCGTAGGTTCTTATGACTCACTCTCACCTGAATTAAATCGTATGGCCGAAATTAGAATAGAATGTTAGGGTCGTTCTTATCACGTGAAGATAAAGAGTAATGAGCTGTTGAGAGGTTAGTCATTGAGATTAGTAAGGTTCTATAGGGTGGGGGGAAGTGAGGAATGGGCGGGAGAGTGTGGGTATGGTAGGGGTGTATGGAAAGGGTAGTGTGTATGTGGGTGAGGTGGTGTGTGGGTGGGATAGGAGAGTGTATGGGTGGCACTGGGTTGAGGGGATGGAGTACAAGGTGTGTGGGTGGGGTAGAGTATGTGGGTGGGGTGGGAGAGTTGGTAGGCTAGTGGTGTGTGGGCCGGGCAGGGGCGTGTTGGGGTGGGATAGGGGTGTGTTGGTGGCGTAAAGGTCTGTGAATGGGATAGGGGTGTGTGGGTGGAGAAGGGGCGTATGGTTATGGGAGAGGAGTGTGGGTGAGATAGTGAGTTTGTGGGCAAGGTAGAGGAGCGTATGGGTGGGTTAGGAGGGTGTGAGTGGTGTATAAGTGCATGTGTGGGTGGGATATTGGGGATGTGAGTGGGGTAAATGGGTGTGAGGTGTGGAGCGAGAGAATGTGGTGGTGGGCAACTTAACTACTCCTTTAGCAGTGGTGATAGTGGTGCTGCCTGGTGTGGGACGGTGTGGGTGGGGAATTGGGTGTGTGGGTGGAAGAGTGGATGTGTGAGTAGGATAGAGGGGAATGAGGTGTGGGGTGCGAGTGAGCGTGGTAGTGGGCAGCTTACGTACCCTTACAGTTGTGGTGGTGACTGGGGTAGGAGGTGTGGGTGGAATAGTGAGTGTGTGGGTGGAGTAGTGAGTGTGTAGGTGAGATAGGTTATGTGTGGGTAGGGTAAAGGAGTATGAGGTGTGGGGTGCGAATGAGTGTGGTGTTAGGCAGCTTAAATACCCCTGTAGTGGTGGTGGTAGTGGTGGTGGTGGCTGGGGCCCTGATGCTACACTCCCTGATGACTCTACAGGAACTGCAGACGCCAGATTAGCATAGGTAATGGACGCCACAGCCTTGCCGAATACCTGTTACTTCTAGTTTATAGTCGACCGCTGGACACTTGACAATTGGCAGGTCGCGCCGTGCAAGGCAGACCGTCTGGATGCAGTTTATGATCCCCGTACAACAAAGGCAGGTAAAGTATCCATCGACTTTTTGTGAGTAGAATTTAGCTCTTTGTATCAGGTGATGCATTTTTTTTTTTTTCTTTTTGCTTCATTTGGGTTTCTTGCTCTTCATTCAGCTAAGCTTTGAAGAGGTTTTTACACACTGCTGCGGTTACATTTAGTTTCATTATCGCTTCCAGTACAAAAGGTCATTCCCACGTTTAATATATTCGTCTGGAGGTGGTAAGAACTAACTGAAATATACGAAATAGTGTCTGAAAATATTAAGGATACATTTCGAAGGAGAATAAATTTATCCTGCTAGCTCACGACAAAGAACTCCAAGATATAACGGTGGTGGATAAGTAAATCTGCAAGGAAGAGGCAAGTAAAAAAAAAAAAATCCATCTACCTTTTTGTCGGTAAACTGTGAGAGGAGTAATTTACGAAGAAAGGGGAATATACATATCATGGTACTTCACGGCGAGGGACTGGGAGATTGACAAAATAAAGCATCATATAGAAGTGGGGTAGAATTATGAAAAATTATGAAGAAAAAGACAAGTAAAGCAAATAAAGCTTCCATAGGCTTTTGTATACAGACTTTAAAGGAATCGTCAGGAAACTCGAAGGAGATTGGCAAGATAAAGGATTGTGTAAAAGTGCTAAAGAAATGTACAAAATGCCGTCCGTCATAGATCCTCGACAATGCAGCCCTTAATTATGTAGGAAGTTTTAGCAAATCCATCCATGTTTCTTCGTCCCCTCGTAAGTAATCAAGTGATCTTTAAGCGTGGAGGAAACCTGAGATGTTTATTTTTTTACTTTCTTCTTCGTGAACATAAAACTGATTCTCGTTAGCATAAGTAATCGTTATGTACGCCTGTCACAAATCATTTTTTCCCCGAACTGCATCTCATTGGAACTCGCTTCCCGAGAGCTCTTTCCCCTAAACTTCATCCTACAGCTGTTCAAGTCCAACTGTTACAGATTTTTTATGAATGGAGGACGCCGATAATCTGGTGTATGGAGTATTTTTTTTATTCATTTGTTTTTTCCTTCCTCTGTTCTGTTATTACAAAAAATATATATGTATGTTATGAATTCTGTCTCGGAAAACTGCTCTACTGTGAGTTGTATATCCGACTAGACGTTACCGCACGTGCTTTATGTAAATGTAATCTTCAAACTAAGGCAAAGCGATGTCGTAGCTGTGTGGTTAAGTATAAAAGTTATAAGGTGCATAAAGCCATCAAAAATTGGTCTTCAAGCTAAAAAAAAAAAAGAAGTACATATACCCATCACAGGTTTGTTCTTCCCGCTAAAAAAGAACAGGTGTGGACGCTAACGCCGTTTCGTTGGAGTCAAGAGTTAAGTGCTTGGAATGCTGTCAGCAGAACAAATTCGCGTGGAGCAGGCCTGAATAAAGGTAGGCCAATCTGAATGCAAATACCACACGGGCTAATCAGCGTATGACACCCGTATAGCGTATCACGTTAGAGATGAAGAGTATTACCGCGAAAGTGCTATGTGACTTGATGGCTGGTGAGTAACAATCCGCTCATGGTGTGTCGTAGCTAGAGTGTTGGACTTCAAAACGGGTACTGATATAATTACTCGAGATCATCTTTTACTATGAGGCTGCAATGATTTCTCTCAGCTAAATAAAATTGTTTGGTCTTGGCTTAAAAATACCTAAGATTATCCCTTAGTCAGTGAAATGGTTAAGTATAGAGTCTTTTTTCCTGTTCTTGTCTTTCATTCAGGATGTGAGATATCATGGTTTTTGTTGCCACCAGACGATTTCATTCAGCTTAGGAGTGGCCTTTCGTCGCCCAAGGGTTAATATTCATGCTACCGGCAGTCAATTGCTTTTCAACCTTAAACGTACTTCTAGTGGTGAAAATGTTCAAGAAGGCTTTATCTATCCTGATATGAAAAGTCCAATCTAAATTAATGTATTCGTCAGGTGGTGGCATGAATATTATAAACAAGCGCCGTAGTCGACTACTTGCCTGTGCTGTGCCTGCAAAACCGTCAGCTGGAATAGCAATTTACCCTCATGAGTGTTAGCCAGCACTATTACGTTATTTAATCTAACTTGGCCTTAAATGACCATCTCTCGTTCGCACATGCTGAGCTGTAACAACAGATTAGCACAATTATATGATCCAAGTTATGAAGTGGTATGGAAATGATATAGAACCATGGTTTTGTCTCTTTTCTGCCACCTAGTTACATGAAACAGGCTGCAAAAAGACGAAAAACTGGGCCAGGTTAAAGTAAAAAGGTATAGCTAGCATAACCGCCAGTCATCATGGCCATCAATGTAACCCTCTGCCAGCATGACAGTCAACCGTCATAACTTTCAGCTGGCGTAGCTGTCAGCGAACATAGACAGCAGTTGACATAGCCGTTAGTTGCCATAACCATCCAAAGAACAATTGTCGAAATTGCGGATTGCTTTCCTGTTGGAATTAACTGGAAATGAATTAGTCCAGTGGTTTTTCTGTGTGAGTCAGGTCCATTAAGGTCTTCACATCCAAGTCAGGTCAGTTTCAGGTCCACTCGAGTCACTTCATGTACTGCTATATCTGTTACCGTAATTTCAGTCTTGATATCTGCCGTTCGAAGCGCTTCAGGCTCATTTACATGTCCAGTCACGTCAAGCTTGTTATGTTGAGATTTATTTGCGGTCATTCAGGTCAGGTCATGGCCATCTAAGTCTAGTTAAGTCTGTTTAAGGTACAATACTTCACGTCTAATCAGGCTTTTCGCATTGAATTCAGTCCAGTCATGTCAGTTCAAGACATTTAGGATCAGTCAACTCAGTCCAAGTGCAGTCAGGCCATTATGGTTTATTAACGAACGTCAGATGGATTCCGATCAAAACAGGCTGGTTGAGGCACTGACACTGTGAAAAATGAAAAAGGTTAAAAAAAACAAAGAAAAAAAAAAAACAGAGCAGACGCTGGTAATGCTGAATGAAATGCGTTATATGTGGATCACCCTGTACGCTGACTGGGATGGTGGGTGGTGGTAGAGGTATGCCCTCTGCGAAGATGAGTACTATTATTTGGCTAATCAGCAAGAAAGTAAGACGCCTTCTCTTGCATCTCCTCCTTAGCGATTTACTTTTGGATATGGCTGGTTAATATCCTTTTGTAGGTTATACTCGTATATTCAGAGTAAGACGATGATTAAAGGATTTATATAACACAGAATAGGTCAGAGATGTGTAATAAGCAAAATAACTCGCTTAGGAAAAGGTGTTTATCCTGCGTTGACTCGCTTGGCTTTATCTGCGGCCTCTTTATCCTGTGTTCACCCTCTTGGCAGTATTTACCCCCTCTTTATCATCCCTTCACCCTATTGGCTTTATTTACCTCCTCTTTATCCTGCGTTCACTCTCTTGGCTTTATTAACATCCTCTATACTGCGTTCACTCTTGGCTTTATTTACGTCCTCTTTATCCTCCTGCTCTTCCCCGTCTCCACCTCTCCTCCGCCCTAAATCGACACGACCACCTCAAATAAAACCCGGTTTATGTGTTTTTCATGGCGGCTTCTGCGTACAAATGGCTAAAAATTGCAAAAGCGCTAAACAAGTCTGCTAGGTAGATGTTGCTCGTCAGACTGCCAGTGAAGCACCAACCTCATTATAATAGCGCTTGAAATACAATACTCTGACAAAAAGGCCAAAATTCTGAGCAATATCCAGCAATTTAAAGGGTCTATCAGTGAAGGAATTGGTTAAGGTAGTTTGGTGGTGCTTCGGGTGCTGATGATACGACTGAATTTACACCTAACCAGAACAGGCAGACACAGGCAAATGAACCCAGGGAGAAGGAGAATGCTCTGCTTATTACCGGGTCATGAAATCCACGTAAACATCGAGGACTTCCTACTAAACCAATACCTACATGCTCAGGATTGGAGTTCAGAGGCACTTAAAGCCAACCTGGGAAAGATTTTATCCCTAAGCCCTCATCTTTAGGCAAAAACAACTAAACTGGATTGGAAGCTCGCCTTGACTGAGACCATTAAGGAACCTAGCAACTGTTTGTACTGACTAGGGAGGCGCATGCGTGGTGAGGGGAGTGAGGAGAGAAGGATGCCACCTGGGACCTAAGCTCGTAAACCTAGAAGTAGTCTTTACGTGGCCGTACCCTTCCTCCTTTTACCCATCTACCCCATTACCCATGCTCTACCTCTCTCGGTCCCGATCCATTCTCCCTTTGCCCCTACCCACCCTACCTTCTCCCTCTGCTATCCACCTTACCATCTTCTCTCTTATCCTTCCTCCATCTTTCCCTATTGCTTCCTTCTTCTGCCTCAGCTCCCCCTGGCCTGTACCCATCATCTTTTCATCAGACTTCCCCAACATCTACACCTTCTTCAGTCCTCACTCCTCATCTCTTCTTCAGTCCCTACTCTTCATCCCTTGATCTTTTCTCTCCTTCTTCTCTGCTCCTTTGATACTTTCCCTCTCCCTGTCTTTGATCTTACTCATTTCCTCCTTCGGTCCTTATTGTGTTTCTTCCTCTTCTCCTACTCCTTTCTTTCCTTCCCACTTCAATGTCGTTCTCTTTCGGTTCCTTATCAAGCCACTCTCTTCCTGTTGTCATTTACTCGTCTTCCTCTCTTAGCTTCTTCTTCACCTCCCTCATCTTTACTCTTCCTGAAGCCCTTAGGTTCCTGATCTCCCTACTTCGTCTCCTGTTTTCCCCCTTTCCCTCCAATGTTGTCCCTCCCTCTGCTCCTATTCTCTCTCGCAGCACCGCATTCTTCATGGCCTGCATTCCCTTTCCTCTCCTTCGCTCTCACACTCTCTGTCCTCACCTGTCCTCACACCCACACTTTCTCATCTTCGTCCTTCTTTATCTTACGTCTTTTATTTCTTTCTCTTAAGTCACTCTCCCTCCGTCTGCTCTGATTCTCCCTCTCGGCCCTGCATTCCCTTTCTCTAGCTCTCACACCCCCTGACCTCTCTCTTCCTACCCACACTTTCCTTCCCTCTCACCCTCCCTCTCACCGCCACCTGTCACCAAACATACACTTTCCCTGTTACTGTGTCTCACGCCCTCTCAATGCCCCTTTGTTACCAAGAACTCAAAGTGCTTATTCTCGGCAGCCCTGGATGCTTCCTAACATCTTTTCCCAAGCGACTTATTCTGTATAATACAACACGATATTGTCATGTATGCTTCTGTTTTTAACTCTTGACATCCACTGCATAAGAAAGAGAGAGAGAGAGAGAGAGAGAGAGAGAGAGAGAGAGAGAGAGAGAGAATATGGACTGGCTACATGCAGAAATAAACTTGTACGTAAGAGGTGCCGGATCGCCTTCTAAGATGACGAAAATAAGACAACGAAACAACTGGGTAGAACTATCATCCTTAAGCACCTTTTTCAGCTGAGAATGAGATCCGTATTCTCGTCGGTTGAGGAAGCTCCCTAACACCTTTTCCTAAGTGATTTATTTTTTTCACCTTACTGTCCTTTTCTGTTTCATAAATCCTTCCAGTATCGTCATACTCAGCATATGTAATGTACAAAAAGATAACCATCCTTATTCAGAAATAAATCGTTAAGGAAAATGTGTTAGGGAGCTTCGTTAAATGATGAAAATATTAGCTTGAGTCACAGCATAGGCTGCTGGTACCCCTAACCTTCTCATGATTAGGGCAACTCTAGTATTCTCTTTATCTACAGCTGAACGACAAAATTTAGCTAAGAGACAGTCATAGCATTCTGAGAGTGTTAAGCCTTTATGCTCACTCAGAATTAGCACTCGTCTAGCAGCAAGCTCATCCCTTTTCTGTCCAACTTTCTAATGCAAGAGTTCATCGTTACTTCCATTCCTTAAATTATGCAAAGCTCAACTCTGGAACTGTCTCCCTTTGTCTGTATTACCTACTGCTTATGATTTCTAGTGTTTTAAAAGAATTGTGTCCATTTCGAAATGAACGGATCATGAATTTGGCCCCTTGTTGTTTTGTTTTTATTTTCTCACGGAGGGAACAGTCTTACCTGCTTTTGCCTTTTTGGCCTTTGGTTCTTTCTTCCTTGCATTAAAAAAAGCAACACCATCCAAATATGACAGTCAGCACGAAAGCCCGACAGCCTTGGATGCGACAAGATGTGACAGCTGACAGGGACAAAGCTAAAATCGGAGCTGACTAGGCACAACGAAAATATCTCCAAATCTCCGCATTGTCTAGGCTATAACTAAGAAGACAAATGCTCGCCAGCTACTCCACTCATCATCATAATACTTTTACGACGACTCATTCTCATATTTGCACATTTACGCTCATCATAAAACCGAAACAAGCCTTTACTATCTGGTTCATAAGAGAGCTATTCAGGGCCCTTCATAAAACTATTATTAAAATGACTGGTATCCCAAGTACTCAACATTTTTTAATGAATCCATATTAAGATAAAAAGAAAATTGCCAGACCCATTTTTGTTGTTACCTTTAGCCTTTTTAGTTCAATGTCGTGATTTTCCATTTTTGTTGCTTGAAAACGATCTTATTCAGGTTAATGGAGATTTTTGGACAGGAGAGATTAGATATTGCATTCCTCAATCTCTGAACTACTAGAAATCTCACCCACAATTTATTAAATTGTCTGGAGGTATAGACTAAACAGTAATAATAATAATAATAATAGTAGTAGTAGTAGTAGTAGTAGTATTGGTAATAATAATAATAATATCAATAATAATAATAATAATAATGTGACAGAACTGAAAGTGTTGTAATTGTCAGTTCCATTCAGTTAACAGTACTATTTGTATGGAAAAAATATAGTTGAGATATTCTAGAGTTATTCCTGTCTTATACTGAGGAATGTCTGTGTAACCCTGTAACGAAGCGCACACACACACACACACACACACACACACACACACACACACACACACACACACACACACACACACACACGCCGAAGGGAACAAAACACCCTCCCACGTTAGCGCAAGGGGGTGCAATGATGTACTTGTGTCGGCGTGGGTTAAGATGGTAATTTCTAGACAATGGCAAGTGGGGCAACCGCGATTCCAAATATGACACTCACCTTGACCCCTTGTTGCCCACCAGTGAATATTTTCCTCCTTGGTTGACCGATAACACTTCCATAAATTTCGGGCGAGATCTTCCACGGGTACCACAATCACTGAGGTGTTAGGCTGCAGAGGGAGACTTTTGCTTTGGATTCTTTCTTTAGCTTAGCTTTGGATTCTCTCTTTAGTTTAGCTTTGGATTTTCTCTCTAGTTTAGCTTTGGATTCAGCCTTGAGTTTTTCCTTGACTTCACCATTTAGGCTGAGTTTTGAATTCATTTCATAACAGGTTTGGTTTGAAGTTAATGAGGAATATATCTGTTGACTTCTTCTCGCCCTTACAGCTTCGTAGATGATAGAAAATTAGCTTTACTCTTGATGAAAAATATCTGTATGGTGTAATGTGGTTTTTGATATTGATTTTCGCCATATATTTTCGAAACAAAATGATCAAGAAATGTACTGTTGTTTCTTCTCGTAAATGCAGCTCTCAGAACAATATAAAGTTGGTTCAGAAGTTAATGAAGAATTGTAGTGTCCTTTAATTTAGATCTTTGCTTCAAATTCACGTCAAACAACTGAAGGTTAATTTAGAGATTTATGAAGAGATGAGTAGTGGCCTTTTTATAATATTGATGAATGCAAGGTTAAATCTGAAGTTAGGCAAGGAATTTATTGCTACATTTAGTTTTGCTGTTGGCTTCACCTTCGCCTCATTACCGTCTCCGAAACAGCAGAAAGTTTGGTTTGAAGTTAATGAAGTATTGTTGTCTTTAGATGAGTTTGCCGTTACAGCTTCCAGAACAACACAAGGCTTGGTTTGACGGTAATTTAGAAATGAGTTGTAAAATGAACTCGCTTTTGTTAACGCTTCCACCATCAGACACTTTCATTTACTTTTTACTACTGGCAGACAGCTAAAGAGAAACCCGTAGTAATTCAGGGGTTAATGAAGGCTTTATCAAACCTCACCAGTTCGGAAGGTTTCACGTAAGCAGAATGAAACAGAGTCGAAAGCTAGAATAAAACATAAAAAAGAAGTACGAGTAAGTTGTACTAAAAAGAACTCAGCTTTATCAGAGTTATATTTCTTGAGTTAAGTAATGAAGTCTTAGGGTCGTAGTCTTGTAAGCTAAAGAAGTCACTAGCACCTCTTCCTTCCCAGCTGGTTTGGTGCGGTAGAGAGACGCCTTCATGTGGTGACACTGATGTAACCAGGTGGCCCCACTTCCTGGCTATACAAAAATCCTTCAGCTTCTTCCTCATTCCCCAAATGGATGAAAAGGGACTATAGAAGGGCAAATTAAGCTTGCAGTCCACTGGGTTCATGTTCAGATGAGCCTGAGGTTTCACCTACTACTACTACTACTACAACTCCTCCTCCTCCTCCTCCTCCTCCTAGTACTACTACTACTACTACTACTGCTATTGCTACTGTTACTACTACTACTACTACTACTACTACTACTACCAGTGTATTTGTGTATCTGGTACGTTAATATTTTCTTGAGGGGTATTTATGCAATCAGGGCCGATTTAAAAATAATATAAACAACATACAAGGACATTCTTAGGTGTAATATGCTTAGTAAATCGCTAATGAAGAGGTGCTACACGTCCTCCTAAGCCAACGAGTACACAAGCCCTGGTCAGAGGCATGCCGTTGTGTTAGTGAAGGTCAGACTGGCGGTATGTTATTGCCCACGGTTAGCATAGTGGGCATGGCGAGGCATTCACCAAGGGGTAGCGGTGGTCGGGTGGGTAGAGGACGTATCTGTTGTTTTAAAGAACGCGAGATCGATCCCGGTTTAGGTCAGGGAACAGTTTGATAACTTTGAATTTCGTGAAAACAGACTTTATTTACCTTCCACATATTGCATCGACCTGTCCTAAAGACATCCCTGTTGATATGGTCACACTAGTCTTGCATAAGATCACCCGAGCATTATGTAGAATAAGCAGTGGGTTTCAGTGCCGAGGTGGTGATATGTGAAAGGAGAACTATTGAGCCTCGGGAAATGTGCTATCAAATTTATGCCTTAAGTAGGATGCGTAAAAGAAATAACTTAGCCTCTTCAGTACGAGAAGCACTGTTGTTGTGACCCCAAGATATGACCCAGACTAATAATATTGCAGACTGGAGTTGCCCTCCTCCTGCAATCCATGCTCCTCCTTTCGGGAGATCGGGAGGGAGCTGAGGGACGTTTGTTTAACCGGGCAGTGGAACATCCCGGTTATATTAGTGTCATCGCGTGAAGGCGCCAAGGGACACTTATTGGGATGAATAGACTAGCCAGGTAGATGAGCCGTCTGGTTATGTCGGTGCCAGCACATAATGGCGACCCAGCCCCGCACCATAAAAGACCTACAAGAAAATAGCAATAAAATAAAAATAAAAAAATACAGGAGCATAAAATAATTATACAGACATCTTTACTGCTTCACCATTATAAGCCTTTTGGGTTAGGCTAAATAGTTCAAAGATTAAAGTCGAGAGTAACCAGTTGTTTATCCATGAGTTGCATTATGTGATCAACAAATCACATCGGTCAAACTGAAGCACTAATGCGCCACGTTCTACTGGAGCGCCTGAACCCACTACACCGTCATGTATCCACGAGTTTGTTTGATTACCACCCCCGGTTGTAGGAAACCACTTCACGGTAAGCTACTAAACATTGAATTAAAAAGACCTGTAAGAATATTAATAATACAGGTACACAAAATGCTCCGCAGGAACATAAAGGAAAAAAATAACCACTCACTTTCATATGACTCGTCTAAATTAAACTGTCCACCGTTAATTGAAATAGCATACTAGACTTATCCTTATCATGAGAGGGTTAATGTTGTCAGAATAAACACTTCCAGGTCCGTTTGATTCGCCCAGTTTATGAAAATCGTCTGGCCTTTGCTGGAACCGAATACTTGAAGAGTTTTGACCAATAGATAATTAAAAGACTGCAAGATAGATAACTTTGCTACAGTGCTGGGACTCGATCATTTTATCTAATGTGACAGAAAAAAAAAATGAGCTCCGAGTTTAAACAAAAAATGCCACATCAAACTTACTTTATTTGGTACTGTGACATGAGTAAAAAACTGTCCTCTTCCACCTACCCTCGCGCCAAAGAGGAAACAGTACATACATTACTTGGATCCTACAAAATTTCACTTATCCGTATTCATTTTCTGTCTGGAATATTAATAAGTAAAATCCTCATCTTTTGCCAGTAAGAAAGGATATATAAGTAGTACTTGGATCGTACAAAAACATATACTGGACTCTCTCTGGCTCCTTTGACTCACTCTTTGCTGAATTAATTTTTCCAGTGTAATAGCTATCTGTCTAATTATAGCCAGACGCATTAATTCCGTAAGGCATGGCCACAATCAAATCACGTTCATGTCACCCTTTCCCCTGCCATTTCGCTACCCTCACCCCAATTTATATCCCCCTCTCTGATACTCCTCTCTGCTCCATCCCCTCATCCTCAGTCTCCCCCTCCCTCTCCCCCCTCCACCTCACTCACATACGTTCTCCTAGACAGTCTCTCACTCTCCATCCACACCACGGTTTAATATGCAGCAGAATCTATTAATTGTCCCGATGATTTCTTAACAGGGATAGTATTACATCTGTCAGGCATGGGTCCCTCTCTGCTGAAGAAAATCGTCTGGTGTTAACTGGAAAATAATGTAAAATACGTCCTGATTATATGTTACTGTTGAATAATACCATAACGCTTCCCTCAGCCGAAAAAAGAACATTGTAGTACTGAAATTATAGAAGAAACATCATCATCAACAGCATAATCATCATCATCATAATCATCATCATCACAACTTTTTCCACTGCTTTATAATCTGTTACACTATGGCGACTCCCAGATACTCCCCTCCCATCATCATCATCATCTTCATCATGATCATCATCGTCATCATCATCATCATCATCATCATCACAACCTTTTCCGCTGCCATATTATTAGTTACCATAATGCGACTCCCATCCATCACCTCCATCCTTCAGGGAATTAAAGAAAAGGCTCATGCTTGCCAACCATCTTTAAATCTGTTGTCTCACGGTTATTCAAAACGCTGAGCATAAAAGGAAATAGGAATATTTGAGGGAACAGCAGGTAAGCATGACTCACACCCGCCCCAACTACTCTTACTGCCATGACGTAGCCAATATTTCTATTTTATCTTTTTATTGCTTCCTTTTTGATGATTTTGACCAATTTAGAAAAGATCCCTCGTACTGAATGGGTTATCGAAAGCTGCGGCCCTCTCGTCGGTTAAGCAGGCTCCCTAACACCTTTTCCTAAGTGACTTATTTTGCTCATTATCCTTACAATCCCCTTCTCTGTTGTTAAAATAATTTCAGCACCACCATACTCAGCACAGATAACATACAAATTGACAGTAACCAATATTATCTAGAAATAAATCACTAAGGAAGAGGTGTTAGGGAGCTTCCTTACCCGACAGGAGTGTGGACCTAAATCTTAACTCTTCCAGCTCGAAAAATCTCTCCATAGCCTCTGATATTAACATGAATAAGTTAGAACTACGTCATTTGGATGAAGAGGACAGCACCATCACATCAAGGACGTATATATATTTTTAACTTACTATCTCCAGACGGTTTTATTCAGGTTAGGAGTGATTTTTTTTTTAACGAGAGATCTGAGACAGCATTCATTAATCCCATCATTACCAGCGTGCCCTCATAGGCTGAATAAAATCGTCTTACACAAACAATATCGTAACAAGAGCTATTATGAAGGTCCTTGTTAGATGCGGGATCGTATGAGGCTGCGCACAGTGAAGCACCTTGCCTGTGAAAATCATTAGGCGTGACTGACTAACTGGGCCGCCTTTACAGACTCCCCTCACATTCAAAAATAAAGTCCTCGGATTGAGAGGCGTTAAGACAGGGAGTCGTAATTTCCATGTCAGAGAGAAAACTACGTAGCATCTCCATCTTGGCGATTTAACCCCTCTCTGCTTCTTGGCTCCCTTTTCTGAGTCTAGGTGAATTTACCCTCTTTACATCGTGGCACCTCTTTCTAGGCGACTTAACCCTCTCTGGAACCTTGTGTCATCTGGCATTATTATTATTTTTTTTTTTTACGAATCTTATTTTTTATGTTTGTGTATATACCATACAGATTGATTTTGGCACACTTAATTCTAGCTGTTTCTGTTCATCTATCTATATCTATCTATCTGTCTGTCTGTCTGTCTGTCTGTCTACCAATCTGTACATGTATTTGATTATTTATTTACTTATTCATATATTAATTTACATCTGCTTGTGTGCACATCTATCTGTATGTCTATCTCTTACCTGACGCTGCATCCTGTGTGGGGGTCAGCAATAATTGTCCCTACTCAGTAAGTACTGTAACTCCTCCTATAACTCATCCTTAAACTGAACATAATTCGCTTCGAGTGGGAAGCTTTGGGCTGAGAATAAAAATAATGCTGAGCTTTATTCTCTCTGCGTTAACTGACTCCTTAGCGCTTTTTCTTTGCCGAATTATTTTGCATATCACGCACACTAACAGTCTTTTATTCTTTTTTTAATACTGTCGGAAATAGAAAATAACCACATTAAATGATATTAAAGTGCAGTGTAAACTACATAACTAAAAAAAAAAAGATGCTACAGTTTCTCTCTCTCTCTCTCTCTCTCTCTCATCTTTAGAACTTTACCCCAGAGAAACGCCAGCTCTAGTTAGACACCTGTTGCTCCTCCTGATGTCCGGAACATATGAATATTTCTGTATACCTGGACAATATGATACTTAAAACATTATATTTATCATCGTCATCACCATCATCATCATCATCATCATCATCATCATCATCATCATCATCTCTGTTACCATCATCAACATTATCGTCATCAATCATCATCATCATCATCATCATCATCTTCGTTATTACCTTACTCTCAGCGCTGGTTATTTTGCACTGTGAGAAATGTAGTGGATCATTGACAGCTCAGTAATAGCACATTCGAATCGTCATCAGTGTGTGCCACGAGTCTAAGTCCAAAGCTCAAGGCCTGATGGGCATTAAAAGTGATTGCCTGTAGTATGTCCTTTCATGTGACTGCAGAATCTGTGTTCCCTGGCACCTCTTCCTTAACGATTTATTTTCCCAACTGTCTTTCAATATTCACTCTCTTGTTTTTTATATCGTTTTAATGTTGACATAAATTGTATGGATAACACGCAAGAATATAGAAACGAAGCAGGATCAGAAATAAACCGGTAAGGAAGAGGTGTCAGTAAGCTTCCTAGACTCCAACACACAAATAGGGCCGTTACAACATTTCGATTTTCACACGCATCGCGCTCGTTACAGGCCCCTCTTTCCCATTCGTACTTCTCCAGCATTTGAAAACGTTGATTCTAGCCACCACTCCAGCCGTGGAAAAGGTCCAGTCCTGTAATACCTTTCATATGGATTGCACAGTTCCATAAAGAGTATATATCGGATGGACAGAATTTCGACACAAGAACAAGAAGGGGGCAAGTGAAGACCGAGGATGAATTGGAGAGAGGAGGTGGAGAGGCACATCAGAGAGGGGATGGGGGTTGATGTGGAGAGAGGGCAGCTAAATGGCACAGGACAGGGTGATGTGAAAGACCCTTTAGTGGCCGCCCTTTACGGAATCATGACGTCTGGTGGTGAATACGTAGAAAGAGAAAGAGCCACGCAACCAGGGAAAACTACTATCATAGAACCAAGTGAAGTGACCCCTACATCAGTTCCTTCAAACTTCTGATATTCCCGACTCGCAGGGGTAAAGGAGTGGGAATTCTACCCATGTATTCCCTGCGTGTCTTGAAAGGAACAAGAAGGGATTGAACTGTGGTGCCGGCTATCTCACTCCTCTAAAATAATATACCCCAGAATGGATACAGGGGGCCGTGTTTGGTTCAGATATCGATAATATAGGTGTGGCTGTGCAGGTGTGTGTCTGTTCCGCCTCCTTGTGTGTGTGTGTGTGTGTGTGTGTGTGTGTGTGTGTGTGTGTGTGTGTGTCTGCCTTCGTATGTGTGTGTCCGAGTGCATGTGCTTATATGTGTGCATATTCATATGTATGTGTGTATCCATATGCGTTTACATGTGTATATGTGTATATTTGCGTATGTATGTGTGTTGGTGAGTAAGAACAGGGCGAAATTATTCACTCTGGCGGGTCTAGTGTAAGCCCCTCCTCCGCACATTCTTCATGACAGACAAAGAGCCCGGATCGCTGATAATCGCAAATGTTCGTAAATCCCATCCAACACAAGGCCGGTATGTGAGCCTCCCCACAGCACTGCCAGGCCTCGTTAATATGTCGAGATGGTCGCTGATATCGGGAATAACTATGCATAACTAATGTGTCTTACGCAATGGGACGGGATGCAGCCTCAACGTGCACTCGGTAGCCAGAGACCACAGTGTAAAGTTATGATGTTATTCTTTGTATGTGTAGAATGTGGGTCTAGATTTTTATCACCACTAATTCGTAAATTACTCGGGTGGTAATGTATGCCACAGTGGGTATAAGTTTGGGAAAGTGTGTGGCGTACAAAGCAAAGGTACTTGTATGTGCAATGAATATAACAATGGACGGCAGCTGTAGTGTTTTCTGTATACTGTCTCTGAAACTTTTAAGCGTAACAGGATTTTCGTTTGCAGTGGGGTTAATTAAAAAATATTCAGGGTGCATGGTTGTGAAATTTAATTCGGTAATTCGATTTCCCTATAAAAGTGTTTAATACCCACCTGTTGTACTAAGGTACGAAACAGCTTTGAATTTTATTATGAACATGTGTTTTGTATATGTATTGTAACTGTTCGTATGTGTACACGCGCCTACGCAGATGTGTGTGTGTGTGTGTGTGTGTGTGATGTTCGGAATGAGTGTTGTGACAGTGTGTGAGTATTGCACCTCTGTCACTCTTCGACGTGTGGACGCGGCCGCTTCTGTGTGGGGGTGTGGGGTGGTGGGTGTGTTGACGTGCTTCTCCTGACGGTGTGGTGGGGAGGCTGGCATTGTAGGTCACTGCCACCCTCGCCTGTCACCGCCGTATCCTAGATGGCTTTGGAGATTTCGCAACATCTCTTCCTTAGCGAATGATAATGCACCTTTGTATGCCATTGAATTTTAGTGATGCGAATTGTGCTAGTATTAGACAGGATAAAGTAGCTTAGATGCGAAAGTTAGAGTGAAATATGCAGAATAAATCAGCAATAATGAGATGCTACGAAGCCTCTTAACGCCACTCTGAACGGCGCCTTATTTTCGGAAGAGGAAGACGGACCCCTTATTTTTGACTAACATTTGCTGATGGTCTTTGTTTGATTTATTTTATTATTAGCCTGCATCCCATATTGTAGAGCGCAGTTAGCAGTGACAAAGAGAAGCCAGATTCGTCCTTTCTTCGTCACGTTCTTCAGATATTACCGTAAAAAAAAAAAAAAAAAAAAAAAAAAAAAAAAATTGGGAGTAGGCTATCTCTTCCCACTCACCATTTAGGGTTACAGAATGCAGGCCTCTGTCTAATCAAATTATTGTCAAGGAAGAATTCATGACAACCAACTTCGATTGACCGGGTGAGCTGTGGTGTGGTGTGGTTTGATGTGATGTCGTTTGGTATGGTTTGGTGATGCTGTGTGGTGTGGTGATGCAGTGTGGTGTCGTGTGGTGTGTGGTATGGTGTGATGTGGTGTGGTGTGGCTATATAATGCAATGGAGTGTGGTGTGTGATATGGTGTGATGTGGCTATATAATGCAATGGAGTGTGGTGTGTGATATGGTGTGATGTGGTGTTTGTGTGTGGTATGGTGTGGTGTGGTGTGGCGTGTAGTATGGTGTGGTGTAGTGTGGCTATATGGTGCAGTGTACAGTAGTGTGGTGAGGTATGTCTGTGTGGTGTGACTGATATGGCGTGATGCGGCCGTATGGTGTGTCTGGTATGGGGTGGTGTGGCAGTGTGGTGACCTGGCGTGAGGGTGGTGGTGACATGTACCCTGGAGGGCGAGTCATCCTAGTGAGGCAGGCGTCTCTCAGCGGACCCCCTGACAAAAACACCCCCAGCTTGACTAATGCCTCTGACAGCGTCCCTCCCACCAACGTCACTGCTGCTGCCAGGACATCCGTCTCTAGGTGCTACAACATGCTCAGATTATATACTGTGTCGGAGCATATTTCAGGAAAGAATACTGTCCTTATAATACAGAACTTTCATGCACAGATTATAGACTCTTTGTATGGAGCAAAATTACACTTCAGGAAAGAATAATCAGCTTATGATACAGTATTTTCATGCTCAAATTATATATTGTGTCGGAGCATACTGCATTTCAGGAAAGAATACTCTGCCTATAATACGGAACTTTCATGCTTAAATTATAGACTGTACTTATGGAGCATATTTAATTTCAGGAAAAATTATTCTGACTTCAATTCAGAAAAACACTTATTCTCAAATTATATACTGTGTCGGAACATATTGCATTTGAGGAAAGAATGCTCAGCCTATAATACAGAACTATACTCTCATGCTCAAACTATAGGCCATTTTGTGTTGTATATTATATTTCAGGTAAAAAAAAAAAAAACTGACCATAATGCAGAAAAAAATCAGTCATATGCTCAAATTATGGGCCATTCTGTGTTGGGGCATATTTTATTTTGGGAAAAAATACGTAGCTTACAATACAGAACTATACTCTCATGCTTATATTGTGTGTCGTAACATATTAAAACAATACCAAGCCTGTAAACAGAACTATACTATTCTCAAATTATACGCTATGTTGTGTTGGAGCAAATTATATTTCAAGGAAAGTTATTAACCTGTGATGCAAAACTATACTTTTTTCACTCTAACTTGAGCTTAAATCGTCACCTCTCCGTCTTGAATGCTCAGTAGTAACAACAGATTAGCGCTAGAATAATATGCTGGTTGCATGGAAGTGCTGTGAAGGACGCAGAGCCGTAGCATTACTGTATCCTGCCAGTGAGCTACAGGAAATAAGCTCTGAAGGGACAAGACTCTAAGTGAAGGTGAAGGGATTGTAGTGTGGATGGCAGTTTTAATCAACATTTTACTGCCGAATGTTTGCCATATCACACTCTCAGGGATATGTGCACCTCCTGTTTCATCATTTACACACCTTTCGCTACCACCACTTCCGAAAATTTCACATCTGGATTACAAAACACATTCTTGCCGGGATCTCAAGTCTGATACAGTGGCGTTACGACATAAATCTTTAATTCATTCATTTCTTGCCAACAATACAACTGTTTCGTCCAGCCTACTAAACAGCAGTTCAGAGGTCGGATTCCCAAGCATATTAATTCATTTCGTAACTGAAGCTTGTTTTTGCAGGGAAGACTAGAAATGTGTAGAATCTTCTCATGTCTGTTGTTTCACTTATACAGTAGCATCAAATCTTAGCCAGAAGAAAATTCATCACTATCCATTTCCTTTATATTTGCTTTCTTTTCTTCGTTCGTTTCTTTGTTTATCTGTTTGTAGGAGGGACAGGGAGACTAGAAACTTTCGCTTCTTGTTCCTCCTACAAATCAAATCTAGGTTACGACAGGAAATGGATCTTAAATATGTTTGAGAATCCCACCCCAGTACTCCCTCCTTCACCTCCCCCGCTTCTCCTGCCCCGAGAGCCCACGTGCGGCCCAACACGACCCAGATGTGTATACGTGTTGCCCCTCACCCGACACTACGCTGACCTCTGCTTGCCTCATTATTATTTACAACATAATAAAGAAATTGGTTTTATTATTGAAAAACGTGATTAGAGAACAGTCGGACAAGTTTACAAGCACATCAGAGTGCATAAGACGTAGCTTTTATTCATTTACTTTTTGTTTTTATATTTTTTTCTGCCCTGTCTGCAGCTGGGTATTTTTTTCAAGCTAAATCCAAACCCAGAATGATTTTTAGCCCCTTTAAATACATGGCATACTTTCCTTAGCTGAACAAAATCGTCTTATGGTAACCTGAGTCAATAATTCACTGCCTTCAAAGACACGAAAGGGTTAAGTATACGATAATGAAGGGTGGACTAGATATTGCGAAACAATAAACAAATTAACGTTTCTCAAGCTTTTTATAACCTCCTACAACGAAACTGAACGAGGATCATGTACCATCCTTTGTCTGTTTGTCTGTTAGTGTACAAGAAATGTCAAAAACTTATCGATTGTCAATGAAAAATGGCGGATAAGTGGCCAATGGATCAAGGAAGCGTTGATTAGATTTTGAGGAGACTCCGGGTCCGGATACAGGATTGATCAGTTAATTTTATTGGCGTTAGCGGAGGTGTAGGCATTCTGTGATTATGTAACAGAGCAGACGAAGAGTGTAGCATAAATTAGTGATATGAGACTGAGGCCGAGGATGAGATGGAGGGATGGGGTGGAGAGGTATATGAGAGAGGGGGGTGTGAGTTGGGAGCGGGGCAGTGAAATGGCGGGGGACAGAGCGACGTGGAGGCGATTTGTTTGTGGCCACCCCGAACGGGATTGAGGCGTCTGGCAATAGATAGATAGAGAGACAGAAAAGTATTCGTTTAGTCGGAAAGAGGAATTACAGAAGTAAATCTTAAATTTCACTGGCGTTGTCTGAGGCACTCGTTTTCTGAGTGCTTTTCAGCTTATACAGATGATCAGAGATGTGGTTTAGTAATATGAATGTTTGGAATCATCATCATCATCATCATCATCATCATCATCATCATCATCATCATCACCACCATCATCATCATCATCATCACCACCATCATCATCATCATCATCATCAGTTTCCCACGTTCACATTCTTCACTCATCCATCATTACCCTGAACTCCTTACCAACAGTCATCACTTGCCCCTAACTTTACCATCACCCTGAACCTTATTGGCCCTTTCAACACACCCCTTTCACCCTGAACTCATTACCGTCTCCACCTTAACTTCCCCACCATCACACTTACCTTATAACTTGCTCCTCCTGTCAGCTCCATCACCTGTCCTTCCAATCCATCCTCCTGCCTTACCCACACTAGTCCATCTATTTTTCACTTCAGTGTCCTCACCCCAGTTTTCCCATCGCCACAGTCATTCATTTCCTTGTACCCACTTATATTTCCACCAATCTATCTCATATCCACGATTCCAGCACACTTTTTTCACTCAGTCCACACCATCCTAACCTATCCTACCTTGTCCAGACTCAAAGTAAAGCTCGCCCATCAGCCTGGCCTTTATCCACATTTCCAGCACACTAAGGCCAAAATTATTCTTCATCCACCCACCCTCACCCTCGTTTCCCCATCATCACAGTCACTTTTTTACTTGCTACCACGTGCATTTCCATTACCCTGGCCCAAATTTACCCATCCAACGCACTTACTCCTTGCCTTCCCAAACCACCCTGACTCATTCCTCTTCTGTCCGTCCTCATCCTAACTTTCCCACCATTGAGTCACCTTATTTCTCTCGCTCTCTCCTCTTATTTCCATTACCCTACATCATTCCCACACGCCCATACCCCTATACCAGGCCAACACAGTGTGAAGTTACAAGGGGATAAGAATGAGGGTTACAAGGGGATAACATATAGTAATAGTAGGCAGTGGTCTGGTAAAGGATAGTCATAGCGCAGGTTAGGACAAGGGTAGAACAGATACATGACACAGACGGTGAAACAGAAGACTGTGCCAGTGGACAGTGGTATGGTTAAGATTAAAGTCATAGGAGCAAAGACAGGGATGCGATACACCCAAGTCAAAAACTGTGAAACAAAAGACAGGTGGTAGACAGTGGAATGGAGTAGTCTTTGGTTGTTTAGATTGTCGAGGACAGGCATTACTTGGTGAGCGTCAACGGGGCAGTCAGTGGTGCTCGAACCCACTCCAGAGCGCTCCAGAGTATGAGGACAAACGCCTAGCCGACCAAGCTGCCGAGTCGGCCCTCTACACAACCAACGACCTGAACCACTACAGCACCGTGCCCACATCACAGTCTGACATGCTCTTCCCAACCACCTCTCAGAAGGAAAGACTGAGTGGCAGAAGACAGATAAACACACAACGTGATACGATTTTATTCAGCTTAAGAGAAACGTAAGCGGTCTGAAAGTGTCAGAAACAGTCTTCATTAACTTCACCCCTTCACCTTCACCCTTGCCCTACCGCCAGCACCTCAACCCTACACCCCAGCAATTACCTGTGACCAGTCCCATCCATCATGTCCCCCTCCAAACTTTCGGTCGTAAAATAATCATTCCTGAGTAAAGCCGTAACTCTTTATTTCGTCGTCGTCTCGGTAATAAAAAGTGCATAGGGTCAAGGGAGGCAGTGCAGTCGCCGCCTTTTATCGCCGTCTTTGTTTCGTGTCCCCGCCGAGGAAACCCGACTGTCGTAAAATGTTATGTGGAGGTCCTCAGACAGTAAATTTATAGTTTCAGCCTTAAATTGCCTTTGGACATGAAGGTAGGTTTTCTGGTGTGTGTGTGTGTGTGTGTGTGTGTGTGTGACGTTCTAATCTGATATCCGTTTTCCTCTCATATGATTCTCTCTCTCTCTCTCTCTCTCTCTCTCTCTCTCTCTCTCTCTCTCTCTCTCTCTCTCTCATCTCGATGCAACCCCACATATAAGAATGATTTAAGGCAAAACTTGAGAGAATGCATCAGATTACACCAAAACCCCACCTAACTCAACGTAACCTCACCTGGTAATTCTCAGATGAGGTGAAGTGGACGATTCTACACCTGTCTTCCCGCCCACTTTAAATCGCCAGTTTCTGCTCACGCCCTCAAATTTCACCTCACAGTTTTTCGTATTTTTCACCAAACACTTTCACGCTCCTTTCATGCCTCACACCTCTTTTTCAGTCTTTCCCTTACTCGGATATTTGCTTGTGGGTTTTCCTTTATCCAGTACTTAAATTTACAGATCTTTCTTCCAAGCTTTTGCACGCTCACCAGCATTTACGTACTTTAGGCCCGTGATATTAAAATTGAGGGAACAAGAGTAAAAATTATAAGAGAGCTTGGTTTTGTATTCTGGTTAAATCTTGACGGTTTTATTCATTAGAAAAAACTTACACAATCAAAAGGCAAAATTCGGTCACCATACAGTGCCCCCCAGGTTGCTGAGGCTGGCTTGGGTGGAATATCAGGTGGTCGGCTACCTTTCCCTTCCATAGATGGGTGGACGTCACACGAGCTCACGGGTTGATGCGTCGCTGTGTCCATATGCAGACACGCCTTATACAAGCTTAGGGGTGAGACGAGAGGCACCCAAAAGGCAGGAGGGAGGTGTTCACGACCAGCCTAGCGATGAATCCAGCAGGCGTCAAGTATTCAGGGCATTCTGCTTATTAGAAACGAAGGCATTACGAAAGTTTTTGATTGATTCGGTGTTAGAACACCAGGCATATACTAAATATAGTTCATTACGTGTTCATTACCTGACTGAAATAACAAAGTGTATCAAAAGCAGGATACATAGTAAAGGAAACAGGAGCTACAGATTGGGGCACCCGTCATCCATTCGTTCGATGCACCGTAGTGCGATCTTCAGGTGACGCAACATTAAGTGACAAGCCAATTGGTTTCCTGTAATCCAGGGGCCACTTACCACTCTGGGTATGTACCATGTAGCAAACCGTTCAACGCTGTCAGGTCTGTCAGGTTAAGGCGCTTCAACTGAATGTGACGGATAATGTAAAGCCGAGGGATAAATGAAGTATATTGTTCACATTTTGCCACTCAGGGAAGGGCACCTGGTTACTCCAGCCTAAAATAACCGTTATAAATAACCTAGCCCCGGAACCTTACATTCCCAGGCACAATATAAGACTGGATCAGAGTGAATGGCTTGGCAAATAAGGTAAGCCGAAAATAGTTCCATCAGTCCGACAGGCACATCAGAAGTAGCCATGGAAAGACGTTCTCGCTAATCAGATGAGAGGCCCATGAGCAACAGCCCACCATGTTATCACTCTCGGGCTCCTACGAATCACTCAGCTGAAAAAAAAAAAATAGTATAGCGTCATCCGAAATGCAAGAGTATTAGAGATGTCTCGAGTGACTCAGCTGAATAAAATCGTCTGGCAATAGCTGGAACAGAATACTAAAATTTCCCAACTATGACAGTGTAAATCTTTAAGTAGGGTGAGTGAATCTAACAATTTTTTTCTATTGTTGCACGGTTTTATTTATTCCTTACCCAAGAGAATATTTACGGAACTGTGGGGTGAAAAAGCTGCCTCCGTAACCCTTTCAGTGTGATGGGTGACCTGGGGGGACTTTGCTCTCGCCGAAGCTAGACGGTTTTATTCAGCTGAGAGAATTTTTACACAGCACAAGGGATGAGTACTTGTGACGCACCTGTCTCCCTAAACTGGATGGAGTCCCACGAAGATATTTCACTTCCGACTAATTTCCAGCAATTGTGTTGTGTTGTGAAGCCACCTAAACTCTTCAGCCAGAGCACATAATGTCTCTTTCATTCTTGCCATCTCCTGACGATTTATTTATCTTACACTTTATTCGAAATGGAGGGGTTAGATACAACTCTCATTATCCCTTCACTACCAGCGGGCTCTCCATAGCTAAAAAAAGAAAAAAAAAACAGTCTGGCAGCATAAAAATCATACTACATACAGTACCTCCATCATCGTGTTGAAGTCTGAGTGTTGTAAGTGTATATTATAAACTGTACACCCTCCCTAGTGTACAAAGCATCGATCCTGTTACGTCATCAATGTAATCTTTTTTAAGCGTAATCTTTTCTTTTTCTTTTCTTTTTTTAATCCCATCCCAATACACACGAGTTTTCAAAGGCCGGATAGCGTGGACGTGACGGTGGCCTTCAGGTGGTGACGCGAAAAGCTTCATCTACTTACAGGTGTCAGGTTCGCCGGCTTTGGTCCACCTGCCAACCAATTCCTTTATACAGGTTGGGACGCCGTATTTCTTAACCCCCCACCCCCTTTCACGTGTCTGACGGTGAACACAATCTTCGGTATCACACGAGTCTATTGACATTAAAGGAACTTGTGGAATGATCCTGGTAAGAAAAATATATTAGAATTTCTGTCATTTCCTTTCACGAACTGCAATTGTTTTTTATACGTGGTCTTACCTGAGGCCATATTGATAAACCTTCCAAAGCTTGAATTGCACATAAGCTTATTTATACGTTTGTCTCCATTCATACACTACCAAGCATTTCACAGTCAAATCAGGGTGACCATTAGAGTGACATGAAATACAGTTGGATCTGTGATATTAGGTTACTGCTACGGACACAGTTTTGTAGACGATCCATTAAGACTCGTGGAAATGCTGGGTGGGAGAGATGCACAGGTTAGAGATTGACTTCTTTATTTTCTTTATTTATTACTCAGGGCTTTCTCAAGGTTGGTCCTGTGTAGACCGAAACATAAAAGAAAACAAAGAATTCAGACTCTAACCTGTCTCTCTCCCACCCCGCATTTACACTTGATTATCCTGTAAATTTAGCGAGATCCTTTGTAAATACTTCCCCGGCCTTTGTAAATACATCTTCCATCTTTGTAAATACTTCTCCCACTTTTGTAAATACTTCTCCCACTTTTGTAAATACTTCCCCCGGTCACCAAGATCACCAGGTAGTCTGAGGTCCTAAACGATTAACGTTGTGCCAAGATCAAGCCTCAAAGCCGTGACAGACTCCGATCCCAAGAACCACACAAAAACTTGCTCACAGCTCCCCATAAAAACTGGCGGGGAATCATTTCATGTTCCCCCCTTTGAGCGAGGATTAGCCTAGAGTTCTGCCCTGAAATATCTTGAGGGTAGTTTAGGAAAGCTTTGCATATTTAGTACTTTCCTTCCGCGTCTGTACACAAAGGGAACGTCCATTTTTGTCCTCAGGCCCGAGATCTGTCGGTGATGTCTTTGTGTTTATGGTTGGTAAAAATGATGGGCCCGCCAGCTCCATGTCGCATTATGCATTCACTTCCACATTTTCCGCAAATTTTATGAATAATGAGCCCGCATTAGGGGAGCACTGAACTCCCGAGGATCAGATAACGAAGCTGTTCTGAGCGCCTGCCGTCAGTTCCTGTTTATTCTGCCCCCACGGCTTATTCTAAAATCCTGAAACAACACACACACACACACACACACACACACACACACACACACACACACACACACACACACACACACACACACACACACACACACACACACACTTTCCTGAGCACATTCCACTTTCCGCAAACACCACCTTGCAGCCTCCCTGGCCTGTTTTCTCACGGCATTTCGTTTTCTTAAGATTTCGATACCATCATCATCATCATTATCATAACCCTCATCATCATCATCATCATCATCATCATCATTCCAACCCTGACTACCACCGAAGAGACAAGGTGAGGACAATATTCAAGTTCCAATGATCTTTAAATCCTTCAGTACGGTGACCTCTTTTGTGTTTTGTTCTTGCTGTCTCCGGACGATATCAGTTCATCTCAACAAGCATCTCTCTGACAGAAGGGATTAAAAGCAGTCTCCATTAAACCCTTGAGGACATTGTTGCTCTCTGTCTGTCTGTCTGTCTGTCTGTCTCTCTCTCTCTCTCTCTCTCTCTCTCTCTCTCTCTCTCTCTCTTTTCATGTCACCACGAGACGATTACTGTATAGCCCGTTACAAACGTCTCTCAACTTTTTCCTTATCCCGCGAGCAAAAGATGGTGGAAAAGTTGAGCCTGCAGTCCACCGGGTTTATATTTTGGATGATCCTTTTGAGAATAATCAGAGTTTAAGGTCACAGGTCAAGGTCAAAGTTCAACCCGTGTTTGTGTTTCTTAGCCAAATAACTCGTCACTTTGGTCCGATTTTGGCCCAGCTTGGTGGAAGGGTTGAGGGCCCATTAATTGTTTTTGAGATGATAGGTCAAAGGTCAGATTCATGTGGCAGTGTCATTTTAAGCAGTTTTTATCCAGACTAAACTTTGTGGAATGGCTCACGTTAAAACAACGACAGACAGATTCGGTTTTTAAAACAGTCAAAGATCAAGGTCACGGAAATGTCAAAGGTCAAGGTCACTAGGTCACTGGGCAGAGGTAGGTCAAACAGTTTCGATCTTATCTGAACCCCAGTTTGTGGAAGTGTTAAGGGTCAGGCAAGAATGAAGTAACTTGATTTTGAGAGTAATATATCAAAGGTGAAAGGCACAGGTCAAAGTGAACAACTGGACCCTTAGACCAGTTGGTGAGCGTGGAAGTTGCACCGAGTTCTCTTTCGTGTTTATTTTTTTGGTTTCGCCTTTGCAGATCTTTTACTCTTTTTTGTATATGCATTTGGAGATTTTTTTTTTTTTACACACTCAGGCTACTATGAATAACTTCCCGCTGAGCATAGTCACCTGGCGTTACCTTTAATTAAATCGGAGACGTGACGTGAGCATGAGTGATTTATTTCTTACTTTTTTGCATGTGTTTATTTTTACTTATATGCTTGCTGATTTATTGTTTTTTGTTTATTTTGCAGGTGTGTCAAGGTGTGCAGTATGATCATCCTTGAAAGGTAAGAGTTTCACCATCTCGTAATTCCCTGATTTTCTTTTCCTCTACTCCCATCCTTTCTTCGTCCTTTCCATTCTGATTTGTTTTTCTGTTTTATTTTGCGTCTCGTTTTGTTTTTTGGACGTTCTCGCTTCCTCATCTCTGGATTGATAAAGTTATTCCTCTCTCTCTCTCTCTCTCTCTCTCTCTCTCTCTCTCTCTCTCTCTCTCTCTCTCTCTCTCTCTCTCTCTCTCTCTCTCTCTCTCGTTTTCTTTCGTTTCATCGCAGTGTTTTTTTTTTTTCTTTCTCCCCCGCTTCCTTCCCTCTTTCTTCCCTCCTCTGTCGCCATTCCATCATCTTTTGTTGCGCTTCTTCCTTCTGTTGTCCGTTTTCCTTCTTCTGTAGCCATTCTCCCATTCTCTGTTAGTTTTCTTCTCTCCTCTGCTTTTTGTTTCTCCTACCGCCTCATCCCCTTAATCCATTTTAGTTTCTTTTTTTCTTTCTTCTGTTATGTCTCTTCCGTCTTCACTGTCTTCTGTTGTCGTTTCTTCTGCCTCTGTCTTTTGTTCTTCTTCCCTTTTTCCTTTATCGTCTCTTCTTTTCCCCTCTGTCTCTGTTAACTTTTCCCCTCTTCCTTTGTTGGTGTTTGTTTTGGAATCTTCCTCTGTTACCAGGTTCTATTGCCACCTCTGATGTCTTTTTCTTGTCCATTTTTTCTTAATTATGTCTTTTTTTCCTTTGTTTCCTCATCCCTTTTTCTCTGTTATCTCTCCTTTTCCCATTATCCTCTGTTTTTTTGTTGCTATTGCCCCTTCTTCTGTCATCTTTTATTTAATGCCTCATCCTCTGTTCATTGGTTTTCGCTTTTCCCCTGTTGTTTTATCCTCGTCCTCCGTTAACTGTTTTTCTTGCCTCCTGTGTTATCTGTTATTATCGTCTTGTTCCCTGTTAACTATCTCGCTAATTCTCACTTATCTACTTATTATTACCCTTTTCATCGTTACCTGGCTTCAGCAAGACGATTTCCTTCAGGTAAAGGGCGAATCTCACTTTTAAAAGGCTTATTAATGGTATATGATTTTTTTTTTTTAACTTTCCCGGACACTACCATTCTGTATGAGGTGTAATCTTATAACACTTTTTGGATGCCAGGAAGCTTTGACAGTTGATCATTTTTTACTTTTTTCGTTTTTATTTTTACTGAGAATATAATACTTGCAAAATTATTAACATTTGTGTAGATAAGGACAAGTATTTCCACTAACGTATTTGCTACATCAGTTTGGCTTAATACCAACTGATGGTACTTTCGCTGTGATTGTGTAGAAAGGATGGTGCCAGGTTGGGGAGTAGCGGCACTCGTGAGGGATGGTATTAAGAACGAAACAGCATCATCATACTGAAAAGTTTGTAGAAAAAAAAAAAATAGTGTTTTCGTGGTGGATGTGATGAAAAAGTTGGTCTGGCGTGATCACTGTGCGTCTGTATATAGTTCTGGGATGGTGCGGGAGAAGTGGCACTGATGAGGGATGGTATTAACGAGATAAATAAAACGTCGCGAGCCTAATAAGAAATAGTTGTGTTTTGATTTTGGGCTTGTATAGGGGCCGATGTGATTGTTTCTATCAATTCAGAATGTTCGTGTTTTCAGCGTAGTTGTCTGTAAAGCTAAATGTGAAGGAAATATCAATACGAAATGCTGGTGTTTTCACTGAGGATCTGTATAAGGCTGGGTGTGAGGATAGTATTAACACGAAATACTGGTAATTTCTGTGTGGATGTGCATGAGGCTGTGGGTTGGGGTGGGAGTACTGGCACTGATCAAGGTACTAGATAAGATGTAATAGCAGTGAATGGTTTAGTTTAAAATGTGGTGTTTTTATTGTAGGTCTGCATATGGCTGGGTGTAAAGATAATATTAACGCGAAATCGTGGTGTTTTCATTGAGGATCTGTATAAGGCTGTGGGCTGAGGTGGGAGTAGTGGCACTGGCGAGGGGCGGTCCCGCGGGGCTCCACCACAGCCTCGGGTTACAGCGGGCAAACAAACTCATTGCCCCCCTCAGAACCACCCCATTCACCGCTCCAGCTCCCTGCACCGCCTTGGGTACGAACAGCTTGAGCTCTGGCACGGCTCTCCTCTACTGACCTGGCCATTCTAGGAGGGGGGAAAGCACGGGCAATGTAACCAGAGAGGAGAGACTGAAAGACGAGTATGAAGTTACGTAGAGGTATAAAGACAAGCAGATATTGACAAGCTGTTTTTATACAAGCATACAGAGGTGCAGGACAGATGAAAACTGATCAAAAGTTAACCAGAAAATAGAGATTAAAAGACGAGTGCGTAGAGATAATAAAAAAAAAACGAGATACTGATAAGCTACTTTTACACAAGCACATAGAGATGCAGGGCAGATAAAAAATTAAACCAAACCTGAACCCAAAAGCAGAGACTGAGAGACAAGTATGTAGAGATAATTAAAAAAAAAAAAAAAGCGAGATATGTTGAGATGACTGACAGTTGAATATTGGATTGAAGATTAGCCATTTTGGTCCGATGACTTTATTTAATTTCTGTTTTGCTCTGACTTGGCGATTTTCCTTAGCTTTGGGGAGGCGTCTAGTTGTGAAGAATTTAATGAAAGCCATACCTAACCCCTTCGGTTCTAAAAGTCTCCCCTAATTTTTAAAAAAATCATCCACAGGTACCACAAAATATAGGAAGAATAAGAATAAGAATATACAACTTTGAAATAGAGGGTTTAATTAAGAAGGAATTGAAAGACGGGTGTGTAGCGATATAACGACAGCTAAATATTGGCAAGCGATTTTTTTTATACAGACATATAGAGACACCGGACAGGTATATATTGAAAAAGCTTTTGAACTTCCTACTGAGTTGGAAGAAATGCTGACCAAGAATGTATAACTAGAAATCGTAATGAGAACGGCATGTATGCAGGGCCTGATATAGGATTTTTGAAAAAGGGAAGAGGGAACTGATTCCTTGCGCTGTTACTAAAAGTTTGAGTTGTTGCTGACTCATTACCTAATTCGTCAAAATTAAAAAAAAAAATAAATAAATAGTTTTCACGTAAATTATTCTAACGTTTATATTAGGTGTTTATTGCATTTCTTTTCGTCAGTAACAATATTCTTTCACAGTAGGCAGTCACTGGTCTGCCGAAAATGGAGGAGAGGGGGCGAATGCCCTCCCAAACCATGCTAGAAATGTGTAAAATATACACCGGTATGTGTAAAATTGCTCCAGCAGATATGAAGTTTACCCCAAGGTACATAAAGCTTACCCCAGTCTATGCAAAGTTTACCCCGACACATACAAGGTGTATCTCAGGATATATAAAGTTTTCTTCAGTGCATATAAGATTTGCAACAACATACGTAACATTTACCTTAATATATGTAAAGATTACCCAAGGATGTTTAAAGTTTACCTTAGCATTATTAAGTCTGTCAGAAGATAAGTAAAATTAAACAAATATCTGTAAACCTTACTCCACCATAAAGAAGTTTACTCTAAGATACATAAAGTTTACCCATGCATATATAAAAATTACCCCAAGAAATGTAAAGTTTACCTCAGTAGCCTATATGTAAAGAATAAAGATTACCCCAACATACATAAAGCTTGCCTCAAAATATGTATGGTTTGCCCCGGTATTTTACCCCAGCATATATGAAGTAAGGTTAAGTTTACTATATGTACGAGTATAGTCTAACCTAGCATATACAGTATAATGCCTACCCGAAGATCCGTAACGTTTATCCAAGCCTTTATAATGTTTGCCCCAAGATACGTAAAGTTTGCCCCTCTATATGTAAAGCTTACCTTAGTCGTATAAAATTTACTCCAGGATACAGAAAGCTCATTGTGGTGTATGTAATGTATTCTCCAGCCTATGTAAAGTTTCCCTCAAGGTATGTTAGGTTAGCCCCAGTATATGTCAAGGTTACCCCTATACAGAAAAAGTTTACCCCAAAATGTGAAATCTTTATTGCATGTATTTTCCTCAGTAACATATTTAAAAATTGTAGCCACTCGTTTGCCAAAAATATGAGATTGGGGTGTACGTCCCCCACTCCCCCTCCCCCCAAATCCGTGCCTGTATAATTATGTACCCCAGAGTGTTATTCCCCTCCATGACAAAACCTGTCTGGTATACTAGGGTACTATTATCTGTCGCAAAGACTGTCATATTACAGTACATGATAGAGATGCAGTGATCTGGAAATTTAGTAAAGCATTACTTCATTCAAGCCAGTCAGGTGAGACCATGATGCCGAGGGTTATATCCGGTTAAGGACAGGTGAGGCAGTACTTCGCCCACTTTACCTTGGTCTAAAACTGCCACCTCTCATTACTGGATTCTGAAATGTGACAATACATTAACAACTGAATGTACTAATCACGAAAAAAATGCAATGGAAAGTATATAGAGTCGTAGTATTGTCTTATTGTGCCACTGAGCTAACTGAAAAACGCTGCAAAATGATGGAAATCTCCACTAAGGTACGATGCACGAATTATAGTGGTGTTGGAGTGGGAACGGCGGCCCCCCCCCCCTAATACCGAGTGTGGACGGATAATTCGTAGCCTGGTAGCTGACACCCGCCTCATGACACTCTGCCTCGCCTCTGTCATTATCAGGAGTCCAGCATTGCCTCTCACCAGCTTCTTGGACGGGGATACTCTCACATTAGGAAGCAAGGAAGGTGACTGGGGCTAAGATTCGTATGAAAGATTATTAAAAATGGCATCGTCCTATTATTACGGTCAGCAAAATTAATTAAGTGAATATTTAGAACAGTGGTCGTGGTTACGTTTTGAGTGTTAAGAACCACTGTATACTGGAGACATCTTCGCTCTGCTCATTACAGCTTTATGTGAAGACCGGACTGGAAACACGTCTATGGCCGCTTCTGATCTACGTTAAAATGATACAAGGTCAGAGACTATAGTTCTTAACCCACAGTGTAAAGAAACGCACATTGAAAAAATATACAGTAGAACTGTCTTTTGTTAGTTATATAAAGTGTTTAGATTTGCCATGGCTTGCGACAGTTAAGAATTATCTGCTTCTCTCCAGGACAGTTGTGGTGTCCTTGGAAGTAATGATATGGTGGCTTTTACTCTCCCTCACCCCGCCTTCATTCCTCCTCCTCTCTCTTCTCTGCCTCTTACCTCTATCCTTACCTTATTCCTCCCGCTACCTCCGTCCCCACAACAGCCCCTCCCCCCTCATCTTTACTCTCCTCTTTTCTGTCCACATCTTCTTTTTCACTTGCTGCCATCTTCCCTTATACTGGCCGCCTACCCGCGTCCCTCATCCTCCCTGCTCCCCCTCTTCCTTCGCTGCCATTTACCCCCATCCTCTCATCCTTTCACCCTTCCCTTACACAACCCTACACATTTACACTTACTCTTACACACAGACTTACTACACACGCCACACTCTCTTTTTTCCTGAACACTACACACCACCCATGCCCGTACACATATCTCCTTACACTTCAATCCTTGTTTTTGCTATTCACCTTCTCGCTAGTCTTTCTTCATTTCCACATATCCCCTCTCTCTCCTTATCCTTCCCTCATCCCTCTCTCCTAGATCTCCTTTTTTTTTTTTCAGGAAGAACTAGTGGTATGAGAAAAGCTTTAATTTCTTTCCTTTTTCCTTCCTCTTCCTGCGGAACAAAGTAATTTAAGATGTTTTTTTTTTTTCCCTCTCTTTCTTATTTGTTATTTTTTTCTTTTCTGCAGGAGGAACAAGAGACATAGATTCTACACTCTTGTCCTTCCTCCGAAAGCAAATGAGAGTTACAACACGGGGTTGATCGCATGCTTCATATAGTTCTTTCATCTTGAGAATTTTCGTGCATGGGTAGCTCATTTCACGTAGCTGTTTGGCAGAAAAAAAGGCATTGCTTCTGGCTATACATCCTTACCATTGAACTTCTTCGTGACCAGCATCATATACTAGTGTTAATCTATTCTTACACATCAGCACTGAAGATGGAGAGATGGCAGTTTTAGGCCAGGTTAGAGTAAAATTAGTATAGTCGGTCCGAATTCAGTCTTACCGCCTGACTCTCCCAATTCTATCCATCCATCGTGGGTTCGTTCCAATCATGCAGAATCATTCATTGTATAATTCTGCTTAATATATGCCACGCGTTTCTTCTAATGATAATTGATAAGATAAATGTATAATGGCCTTTTATGATATAGATTACGCCACCGATAAGAATTAACAATTAGGTAATTACGGGGTTATTAATATGAATCTTGTATATATCAGAGGTTCCTAATTACTCTGATCGTTTGTCTTTGATACCGATAATTTTTGGTGGGATTTGTGTGTGTGTGTGTGTGTGTGTGTGTGTGTGTGTGTGTGTGTGTGTGTGTAGATTTGTTTTGGTATTCCAGGTATTTGTGGTTACTATATGTGTGTGTGTGTGTGTGTGTGTGTGTGTGTGTGTGTGTGTGTGTGTGTAGATTTGTTTTTGTATTCCATGTATTTGTGGTTACTGTGTGTGTGTGTGTGTGTGTGTGTGTGTGTGTGTGTGTGTGTGTGTGTGCAATTGTTTTTGGTATTCTATGTATTTGTAATTACTGTGTGTGTGTGTGTGTGTGTGTGTGTGAGAGAGAGAGAGAAAGAGACAGACAGACAGACAGACAGACAGACAAACAAACAGAGACAGAGACAGACACCGACAAAAAGAGACAAAGAGAATGTGTGTTTACAGGCAGAGAGAAAACAGTGATTGCAGAGAAAGAACAGAGACACGAGATTGTGTATCGTGCTCTGAACTCCATGTAATTTACTGTGGGAGGGGAAAGTGGAAGTTATGCTGCTCTCATACCACACACACACACACACACACACACACACACACACACACACACACACACACACACACACACACACACAGTCTCTCTCTCTCTCTCTCTCTCTCTCTCTCTCTCTCTCCTGTTCCTTTCCCCACTCTTTCCCACGTCTGTCTTTCCCTTGTGTCATCCTCCCCTTCTCTGTTCTTTCCTGTTTCACCTGCCTTTCCTCCCATTCCATCATTCCCTCCCTGCCCTTACCTTCCCGCGCCCTTGCCCGTATCAGGAGGCCCTTGAGTAAATGAACAGTGCTTGAAGACTGTAGTTGCCATCCTCAATTATTGTAGTTTGGGGCAAAACGTATGGCTATTGACAATCCATTACTTAGAACCGCGGGGCAGTCGTGGGGACCTCACAATTGGCTCTGCCCGTGAGGATACCGAGAAAGTGCTAAGCCAAGGACCATCCATAAAGACCGAATTGAGACCCGGACACGAGGGATGTACGGTCTTGGGAGTGTTCTTGGTCTGCCTTCTGGTTTTGATCTCCCGACCTGTAATTTCGGTCAGAGTGGGGACTCTTTTTTTTCGGGGAGACATCGGGAGTCGGAGTGACCACATGCCGAGCGCCTCAGATCGCTTCAGGCTCCTTCCTACAGATTTTTGAGACCTGGCGATGATATGACTTAGCTTGTTAAGATCGGTATAATACCCATTGAAAAAGAGATGAAATGAGAGAGAGAGAGAGAGAGAGAGAATTTACAGTTCACAAAAATCATTAATTAATGAAAGTTGCATATAATCCAGTTTCTGTTATAATATATTTTTCGAGAAGTGAAACACTGCCACACTGACTGCATATATGTGGATCATAAGTAAAGGATGATAAACAGAGTTCCAAAATGCATGAAAACAAGTGAGTCAGCGAAGGGGAAAAAAGCACTTAATTATTTCACGTCATTTTTGTTTTTTATTCATGTTACATACCTACTATTTTTATATATACCACCTTGAGAAACTTTTCAGACTAATGAGGATAGATATAGCCATCATAAATCCTTCCACGGCAAGAGGGTCTACCAAACTGCATAAAATAGATTGATATTAGAACAAAGTGAGAAAACTTAAGTTATCAATAGAATTCTTAAATTATAGGAGAGCAAGCGAGCCAAAAACGAGTCCCAACGAAGATTTACAACTAAACAGAAATTGCCTAAGATCAGTAACGCACAAGCCATTAATTTCCGCATCTTATAATTTCAGAAGGTTACTGGGAGTGGACAGACAAGTTCCAGTGATCCAGGAACACACCCAGTCGGTTACCAAAATTGTCGCAGAGGTTCAGTATCGTGAAAGAAAAACATAGGTGGCCTTGCGCTCCTTGACATTATTGGATATTCTCTCAGTTTCTTCTCCCCGTCCCTAATATCGGTGCTCTGTTGGTCTGTCCTTGTGAACTTCAGCAAATCAAGTGTCAAGTGGCGTAGTCAGAAGTGGGCAGACAGGTACAGGCAGGACAAAGGTTAGACTAATATTCCACTGCGTCCGCTTTCAACTTACGGCACGTCCGTCAGCTTTCCGCCCTAGTAGTGGTAGCAGTAGCTGCAACCCCAGGTTCATCTGGACGTGAACATGGTGGATTGCAGGCTGAAGTTACCCGTCTCGTACAATCTGCCATTCTCCTTTCGAGGGACAAGGAGGGAATTAAGGAACATGAATACCTGGGCATACGAGCCGCCCTCATCGTGAAGGCGTCCCTCTCCTGCACCACTTTCCTCCTTAACGTATTGTATCAAAGGGATTCAACTACGGGCGGAGAAAGATACAAAGCATCTCGCAGCTGAAAAATCAGGCGCAATTTTGCCCGCGACATATTAGCCAGCACTTGAAAGTGAGAAGAAGAGGAGGTGAATTATTGGGCGAAATTTTGACCCTGTCCTTACAGGCAAGAACGTAATGAAAGAATAGAAACTTAGCATCAGTACGTAGGCATAATTAATATACTACATACTGATGCTAAGTTTCTTTTTCCAATCTTTCAATCTTTAAGGCCGGAGACGCTTTTTTTTTTTTTTTTTTTTTTTATAATCTTGTCATCTGTCGACGATTGTATTCAATTTAAGATAAATTTTTCGGACTGGAGGAGTTACAGTAGACACAGCATGATTAAACCCCTTCAGTACGAGAAGCCATTCCTAAGCTGCGTAAAATCACCTGCTGGCAGCAAGAGTATGTTAAAAATGACTTCACCCGGATTCGAGATGTTAATATTTGTCTTTGTCGGTCCTCCTTCGTGAACTTTGGTAAATTGAGTATAATGTCGTGTGGTCAGGGGTGCACAGGCAAGAGTGAAGATTTATTATAGGCAGCCGACACTGGAATTGTGCTTATTGTGAAAATATGGGCGTACTCTTTTCATTGGAATGGCGCTACATGTGCAGCGAAGCCACATTAGATATATAAGTTTTTCTGATATTCCACTTTGCTTCGCTCTTATCTCCTTCAGTCGGATACTTTATTTTTTTCATTTTTGCTCTCCCCAGATGATTTCATTCAAACTAGGAAAGACTTCTATTGCTAAAGACACTGATGAAGGGTGCATCTAACTTGTCCAATATGAAAAGATTCTCCGACGCTGAACACTGTCATCTGATGGCACCAAGAGTATCATCCAAATTACGTCGCTGGATTGCAGAACTTAAGGAATACCCATCACTTTGCCCTCTTATTCATCATACAGGAAAAGGGTTATCTATGGATGTAGATATATTCCTAACCTCTCTCAGATTAGTCGGCGGTAAGCAGTGAATCGGAGATGCAAGAACATTGGACAAACTTATGTTCCTGGCGGTAACTCGGCCCTGACTTACAGAACTAATGAAGTGTATTGTATCGTGATGCCTTTTATTAACTTTTTATGGCTTGCCGTGGATCCAGAACGCAGTCACATGTGTTTTGCTGGGAGCGTAATGAGATATTATAGTAATCACCGGAATGTTGCTCTGGCCAGCGGGTGTTAAGGCCAATGGTTTACTGGCAACAACGTGCCGATGTGGAAGATAGTAATAACAAATGGCGATTATTTACTTATTTATTTTTAGGTAAAGCACATGTAAAATTAATTCTGTAACAAGAAGGTGCATTCATAGAGTGCTGTTCCTAAACCCTACAGTAAGTTAGTCTAAGAACAAAACAAATGATTCAGCCCTGTGACTTTAACGTTTGACTAAGTATTCTCATATTGGAGTTTCTTCCTCCTTGCTTTTCTGTCATCATTTCGACTAAGACTGGCCTATATTTGATAAGAGGTGTTTCAGTTGACCTTTTCCCATGACCTTGACCTTTGACCTATTAGTCCCTTAATCAGTTGTTTTCATCCGTCAGCCCTTTAAGCAAGTTTGGTCTAAATCGAAAAAAATGTTGAGGCACAGAGTCGAGCATTTGACCTTTTCGTATGGCCTTGACTTCTTATTTTTCCTTTAAGTCGAATAAATTCATCCTTGCCTTACTCTCAATCCTGCTCTCAGATTTAGGATCAATATTGTTTAAGCTGACCGTACCATGTTACCTTGACCTCTGACCTGTTGTTCTAAAAAGACAGTATAGCAACTCATGAGGAGACTTACAGCTCTTCTACCAAGTTTGGTCCAAATTGGACAAAATGCTTTTTGAGTTCTTTTTCACACACACACATACACACACACACACACACACACACACACACACACACACACACACACACACACACACACACACACACACACACACACACGCACGCACGCACGCACGCGCACACACGCACGCACGCACGCACGCACGCACGCTCGCACGCACGCACGCACGCACGCACACACACACACACACACACACACACACACACACACACACACACACACACACACACACACACACGCACGCACGCACGCACTCACGCACGCACGCACATACACACACACACACACACACACACCGAGTAAAACATTACCCGCTCTCGCTTCGCGAGTGTGTGTGTGTGTGTGTGTGTGTGTGTGTGTGTGTGTAATGAAGTAGAAACAAGCAGTATTCTCAGGTTTGATATATTAGAATCAAAAGGCTTAAGTCTTCATGCCTATTGACTTACGGGGGCTATTAAGGCTGCCAGCTTTGTCAGACCCTTCCCTCAGGACCCGAACCGTATTGATCTCTTTACAGCCATGTCCCACTTATTCTGCCGGGTAATAGTAAGTACATTGGCCCAAAAATCGACCTTTGGCTCCTTCAGTTCTGTGGTGGATGTGCTAACCAACACACCACCGGCTGTCTATTTATAGAAGAAAAACAGAAATGGCTCGCGTTCTATATATAACTTCCAGTGAAATCTTACTATACTCCTTTCACTGCAACTAGCATAAAATTGCCATTTCTCTACCTAGCATGCTGAGATTTAACAAGAAATTAACACCCGATAATGGTACTAATCACGAAGAAGTGCCGTGGAAAGGATGCCGGCTCGTAGTATTGTCTTATCCTGACACCGGGCTTCGGGAAATAGTTTGCAAAAGGACGAAAATCTCCTCCAGGTTAAAGCGAATGAACTGTAGGTAAATACAGCGAGTGAGACATGCCGTGGGGGTCAGGTGAGGCGGGGGTGCGGTGTCTGTGGAGTGTGTGGGCCCATCAGGCGTATGAATCCCCCCAGGCACAATGGATGTCCGACCCTCACAAAAACACCATAACAAACTGCCATTCATCAGGGAAAGAGGCCAACAGCAGCAGCAGCAGCAGCAGCAGCTCGTAATTGGTGTCTGCGAGGAGAGAGATTTGTATCGTAGTAATTGCGAGCATTTGCCTAGAAATACCAGTCAAATCTCCGGACATGTTTGCTCGGGGGTGTTCGTCCGGGCCGTGTAATTAAGACCCGTTTGTTTAATTACACCCGCGTTCCAGCCAAACACTGATGAAAAATAGGTGGTGTCCGGACGGCTGGGGCTGGGCTCGTCCCCCCTCCGTCCCTTCCTCCACCACCCCGCGGCACCTCACCAGAGTCGTATTTATAAAGGAATAAAGATGCCGGTCCAGATTCACATAGGTCACTAAAGTTACTCTCATTATGTGTTAGAAAGATGCTAAAGACAAAATCATATTGAAAGTCGCTAAGAAATCAGTTAAAATTGCTACATAATTGCAAAAATATGGCAAAGATGAAACAAAAAAAAAACTAGTAAATATATCAGTTTTAGCTTGTGACCTCAAATATGTGACTTACAAACTTTTACGACGAACAAAATCATAACATCTAAATATTATCAGAGATCTCTTTGTTCTTCCTATTTCGTCACTTTAACACTGACTTTGATTAGACTGTGCAGTGTTCAGTAGTTTAATGGGTGAAGACAAGCATATTATAAGAGCAATCATGTACAGGCAAGGTTAGGAGAGTTTATAGATGCTGCACCACTTCCCTCAAAACATCACCATCCTCTCCCCCTCCCTCCTAGCCTTCCCGGACCACACTCCTCTGTTTAGATGTTGTTTCTCATGGTCCATATTTAACCCTTTCAGCTCGGTGACGTATTTTTCGCTCTCTTTGACTGCTAGAATTTCTTTGAACTGGACTAAATTATCTGGTGGAAGAATTATGCCACCAAACAGAAATCTTATTTGCCTAGAAGATAATAATTTCCTTGTTAGATTCAACTAGGGTGGAAAATGTTGAACCCTGCTAATAAGCATAATATACATGAAGCTATAATTCTTCTACACTAGCTATAAGAAACAACTTTTGAGGCCAACATTTAGATGGTGTTCATTTCGTTATAGCGATTCTTTAAATTCTGTTTCTCTATTGACCCTTCGGGGAGTTATGGATCCAAGTGTATCGCTGATGTGGCCCCAGGCTCATCTGAAATTGAACCCGCTGGAGTGCTGAAGTTACCATCCTCGTTTCGGGGGATAGGGGGGGAATAGAGGGACGTTTGTGCAGTAACGGAGCCACTCACTTTTCCCGGTGCCATCACGTGAAGGCATCCATCCTATAGCCATCACACTATACATTTGGTTATATATTTTCTAAGGCATGATAATTTAAGTCATCCTAAATAAATCCCATCAGTTAAAGGATTCTAGACAGTCATGAATATAAATCCCTTCGCCCTGAGGACGATATAATGCTGGATGTCCAAAGAAAAGGTCACACACACACACACACACACACACACACACACACACACACACACACACACACACACACACACACACACACACACACACACACACACACACACACACACACACACACCAGACAGAAGCCGTTCAAAGTGTCTCTGATGAATATACTTTGCGGACATCCAATCACTTCCTTACAATAAAATAACAGAACAGACCAAAACAGTGAACCGTATCTTTATTTTTTTTTACCCACGGAAGCGATATTTGAAACTCGACAAGCGTCTCAGAATTGTGTGTAAGCGTTTTATAATTGCTGGATTAAAAAGTGAATCGATATTACTCTTCACAATTGTACAAGGACTTACAGGTACTTGTTAGGGTGATTTCATGGTCATTGTTACACTGTCGCTCGCTCAAGGCAGTGCTGGATGGCCGGCTCATTTAAGTCACTCACTAGGGCCGTATTCACAAACGCTCCTAAGCCCAAGTTGTGTTTTAGATTGTTTGTATATACGCTTGTCTTCACTCACAGCTACCCAGCATATCACAGTCATATTGGAATAAATAGAAAAGTGACAGGAATAACGTAACGAGATGTAATAATGATTAACTATTACAAAGAATATGCAATGATGGTTAGAGTGGAGAGGTATATGAGAGAGGGGGGTGTGAATTGGGAGCAGGGCAGTGAAATGGCGGGGGACAGGGTGACGTGGAGGCGATTTGCTTGCGGCCACCCCGTATAAGGGATTAAGGCCTCTGGCAATAGATAGATAGATGGATAGGTTAGCTGTTATGTAGACTCGTTTAAGCCAGAAATTAACTTAGATCCTTGAAATATTCCACTTCTATGCTCTTCCGGCAACACATTCAATCTTTGTTTTTTTCTTCCATTCTTCATTCAATTCCATTTGAACAGGACGGGTGACATTAAGCCTTCATTAACCTCTTCACTGCTTGGGTGTTCACTTAAGTGGAAAAAAAATAATCTAGTAGTGGCAAAAATAAAATGCAAATGACGTGGAGTACATGGGCTTCAGCTAAGTCATCACAAGTCTCTCTCTCTCTCTCTCTCTCTCTCTCTCTCTCTCTCTCTCTCTCTCTCTCTCTCTCTCTCTCTCTCTCTCTCATCTTAATAAAATCGACAGAAGGCAGCAAAAATAAGAAATAAAATGCCTAATGGGACTGAAGGAGTTAATCGTAGAGAAGCCTTAAGCAGTGAAAGGGTTGATAATCAGGAATCTTTGAGGTCGGCGTATACGTGGGGAGAGAGAGAGAGAGAGAGAGGAAGGTGTACTCCACTTCTTTCCTACTCTGTAACAGGTCCAGGTTGGTACTTACGGATTATACACTGAAAGGTACTCGTCAGACTGCTTACCTGTGGCCCCTCTCGCCTAAAATTTGCTTTCCATTATGACTTACTTTCCTTTAGATCTCGTTACTTTCACTGGATGGAGTTTTAAAGAGAGAGAGAGAGAGAAAGAGAGAGAGAGAGTTATTAGGGCGAGGGTGTGGTTGATCTAGTCTTCGTTATCCATTTTGCTAATTACAGACTCTCCTATGCTGAGAAAATTTGTCTGGTGGCCACAGAAAGAGAGAGAGAGAGAGAGAGAGAGAGAGAGAAAGAGGGGAGGGGAAGAAAACAAACATACAGCAGAGGCAGAGGGACAGAAATAATCAACAGACAGAAGAAAAAGAGGTGACTGCGACAGACAAGATAAAGGCAACAGAATCTGAAACAGACTGGCATGGGACAAAAACAGATAAGAGAAAAACTGATACACAACAGAGATCAAGGCAAACAGAGACAGACAGGCATGTAAAAAAAAAAACAATTATGATATAGGGATTCAAGCCATATAATCACCATGCTGCCAACCTTCCCCACAGACATACAGCCACACCATCACAGAACAGACAGCGGAATAATAGACAGCACACAGACAGAAAAAACACGGAACAGCGACAGAGTGCAACAGCAAAATAAAGACATAAGCAAACAGAATCAGGGATAGTCACATATGAAAAAAAAAAATAAAAAATTGACTGACAGGTAAATACACCAATACAACCAAAGTGTCAGCAGAGAGACAGAAGGTAAAAACAGCAGATACTCGTAAACAACAGACACAGAAGCCCACAGAAACAGAGAGTGTCGGACATGAAACACGGCACAAAGTAGCTAAACAGGGAAACAGTAGGCAGACAGAAGAAGAGACAGTCAGGTATGGAAAAGAATAGAAAATTGCAGCAAAAATCAACTATTGTATGAGAGGGACCACAGCCATATCCACACCATACACCCAGTCTTGCATACAAACAGGGAGAGCCGCACCAACAATACATTAGGTCTCACACGCTGGGGCATCATGCAAACGCAGTTAATCACACACACACACACACACACACACACACACACACACACACACACACACACACACACACACACACACACACACACACACACACACACACACACACACACACACACACACACACACACACACACACACACACACACACACACACACACACACACACACACACACACACACACACACACACACACACACACACACACACACAAACCCTTCCATCAAATCAACTTTCACCATTTTTCCAGTGACTCTCCCTTGTGTGATAATTAGATATGAGGTTTGGTGGCCCCCGCGAGGCACGAAAGCTGCAGGGTCACGAAACAATATACCTTGCTTGGCTGAGACGTGGGAACCTATTACTTCATGCCTGTTAACATCACTTTTATTTACATCAGAAAACCATTTGTTGCTTGGTTGTGATGGAGGAAGCTATTTTTTTGTTTTATTTAATTCCAGCTACCGTCAGATGTTTTTATTTGTCTTACGGAAATATTTCTTGCTTGGCTGTCATGGAGGAACCTTTTTTTTAGTTCCAGGTAACGTTTAGCGCTTCTCTTTGCCTCAGAGAAATGAATGGTCCTTAGCTGCCACGTTTGAAGCATTCTATTTCACTCTGGCTAACGTCTGACGCTTTTTTTTGTCAAAGAGAAATTTAACTTGCCTAGCTGCGACTTACGAACCTTTAATATGTCTGGGTTTATAGACACCTTTATTTGCCACTAAGAAACGCACCTCAGCAAAAATGTTAAAGACTCTCAGTTAAAATTCCAGTCGAGGATTATGAACGCTGTATGTCATTCCATATAATACGAAGCGAGTTTATGTGAAGAGAACCCACTACAACCGAGGAAGCAAAAAAAAAAAAAAAAAAAAAAAAGATTTGGTTGGTAGTTTAGGAACAGGTTAGAGATGTAGGTAGGTAGCTTAGGTAGGTAGGTAGCTTAGGTAGGTAGGTAGGTAGGTTGCAGAACAAAGGGAAAAAGAACAAAGCTGTATGTATTGGCTATGGTGGAGGAAGTTGCCTGTTTTAACCTAACCCCTCTCATATTCTAGTCCACTTTTGCCCGACTAGTTCCGCTCCTGTCTATCCCTGTCTGACTAATATTTGTACAGCTATAATTTGGGGAGCTGGAAATCTCGTTTGGCGTTCAATTATGGGGTGACTGAGAAAAACTATCATTGCTTCACGCCACTCATGAGCTAGTCCCCTGCAACTGACTATTTTCTTTACCTTCTGACTAACATTTGGGATTCTGGTATTTTAGAGACAGGAAATTCGTTGTTTGGCTTAAAAGCTTCTGGTAATAGGTTAGCCCGCGGGAGAAACTTTTACTCTTGCTTTGCTTGACTTCTCTCATGGCCTGACTGCTGCCTGATGCGATTGGTCTTTTCCGCCTTTCTAACTTGTGTTTTAAAGTTTGTATTCTAAATGAGAAGGGATGTATTTCTGCATCTTGAAAATCTTGGAAACTATAATCTAGTAATTTCTTTGGGAACCCATACATCTAACATGACCCTTTCATGTCCATCCACTCAGTCTACCGCGTCCACACTCCGTGCATGTACCCACAATACACGATACTCATTCGTACACTCATTTATAATGGAAACCTGTGGATGTTTTCTTGGGGTTCTAGCATCCACACTTAGTTCCTGTGATGTCCATATCCTGTATCTATACGATAATTCATTCCATCATCTTGATAACCGTGAAAAATTTATTTGGGATAGAAGAGGAGACTGCGCCCTAACCCCCAACCAACCCCCCAAGTGCCGTTTCTGTGGTGCTTAGAACCCAGCTGAGCTTGTAAGTATACTTATTCAAAATTCCATTACTTTTGAAAATTGTCGACGATATCTTGCCGGGTAGGAAAGGGGGGGAGGGTTGTCCCCACCGTCGAACCTCCAAAAGCATTTTCCGTGGTCCTGTTTAATATCGTTTGCCTTTGTCAGTGGTTATGAAAAATTTTGCTTTTTTATATCTTGAAAACAGTGGATAACCTTTTGGCGGGAGGTCGGACCTGGGAATTGCATTCTCTCGCCCGAGCACCATCAGCTCTTCACTCCTCATATGGTCCTCGTAACTTTCCTCTGGGCTACATCTATATCCATGCTGGTATTCAGCATGTAAATGAAAACTTTGGTCGTGCATTGCGGATATATATATATATATATATATATATATATATATATATATATATATATATATATATATATATATATATATATATATATATATATATATATATATATATCATCATCATCAGCCATAACTAGTCCACTGCTGAACAAAGGCCTTCTCCAACCTTTTTCACGAATTCCTTGACTGAACCAATCTTTGCCGCGTTTTCCCTGCAAATTTCTCTGTCTCATCTCTCCAGCTTCTGTCTGGCCTTTTTCTGCTACGCTTACAATCTCTTGGTGTCCAATCAGTCAGCCTCTTGCTCCATCGATTATCTCTTATTCTTGCTATATGGCCTGCCCACCTCCGTTTCCGTTCTTTTATAACTTCTATAATATCTTTGACTTTAGTATGTTCTCTCACCCAAGTTGATCTTTTCCTGTCTCTTAAAGATATTCCCAACATTGATCTTTCCATTGCTCTCTGAGAACGGATTACTTTATTTTCCATTGATTTTGTCAGTTTCCAGGTCTTACAACCATAAGTCATAGCTGGAATTATACATTCGTTATATACTTTTCGTTTCATGCAAACTGACAAGCTACTTTTCATAATGTCTCTATGTTTACCGTAAGCTTTCCGTCCAACTGTAATGCGTCTTTTTATTTCGCTATCATGATCTTTCGTTAATTTTAGTATTTGTCCCAAGTAATTGTACTCCTCAGCTTCTTCAAGAATTTCATCGCTTATTCTGATGACGCTCCTTGGTGTTTGTGGATTAAACATTACTTTGGTTTTACTATGGTTCATCTTCAGTCCTACTTTCAGACTTTCTCTGTTCAGGTCATTTAACATTTCTTGCAATGCCTCCGCTGTTTCTGATATTAGGACAGTGTCATCTGCAAATCTTAAATGGTATAGATTTTCTCCATCTATGTTCACTCCTTTGTTTTCCCAGTATAGCTTTCTGAAAATACTTTCTATGCACGCTGTAAATAATTTTGGTGAAATTGTATCTCCCTGACTCACGCCCTTCTCAATCTTAATTTTTTCCGAGTCCTTATGTAATTTAACTGTAGCAGTTCCCTCTTTATGTATGTTTTCGAGCAGTTTTACAATGTTCTCATTCACTCCTTGTTCTCGCAATGAATTTATAATTGCTATGTGCTCCACTGGATCAAAAGCCTTTTCGTAATCAACAAAACCTAAGCAAGGTGGTTTATTATATTCTGTAGTTTTCTCAGTTAGCTGATTTATTGTGTGTAGACGATCAGTGGTCGAATACCTGCTTCGGAATCCTGCCTGTTCACGAGGTTGGTTTTCCTCCAAATTTGTTGTTATTCTGTTCGTAAGGACTTTAGTGAAGAGTTTGTAAATGACTGATAATAAGCTAATGGGTCGATAGTTACTAAGATCTTTTGAGTCACCCTTTTTTGTAGAGGAAAATAACCATTGCATTACACCATATTTTGGGAATTTTCTTCTGTTTTATACAGGGGGAAAATAAGTGAGCAAGCCTATTTTGTACTTCTACTCCTGCATCCAACAGTAAATCTGTTACTATTCCATCTTTTCCCGGAGCCTTCCCTCTTTTCATATTTTTTAGATAAATATTTACTTCGTCTGGTATTGCCTCAGTTATTTCACTTGTGTCAACTGAAAAGTTAGCAATTGGTACTACTGTCTTTGATGCATACAGTTCTTTGTAAAATACTTCAACTCTCTTCACCATCTTATCTCTGCATTTAATGATTTCACCGTATTTTTCTTTCAGTGATGTCATTTGTTGCTTTCCTAGTGCCATTTTACTTCGGACCTGTTTCAGACTTTTTCTATTTTTGATGGTTTCTTTGATCTGATCCACGTTTCTCTTTCTTTTTTCTTCTTTTTGTCTTTTGTTGATAAGCTTATTTAATTCCGCTCGTTTTATTTCGTCTTTCTTTGTTTTTCCTTTTATTTCCTTTCGTTTTTCCATAAGCTCGAGTGTCTTCTCTGAATATTTCTTGGCATTGGTTGTATTAGGTTATCCTACTATCTCCGCTGATTCTCTTAGCACTTTTGTTAGTCTGTCATTCAGCTCATCATTGTCATATTCAGCATCACTTAGAGCCTGAAATCTGTTCCTTATTTCCAACTGAAAGGCTGCTTTGTTTTCGTTTACTGTTATAGGGCATATCTTTTTATCTTTAATCATCTTCTTTCTTTCACTTCTAAAATTGAATCTGGCTGTGCATTGTGCAACTCAACATTCTGTGATCACTACCTATATATATATATTCCATCTCTCTCCTCTCCATATTGCATTTTGAATGGCTGATAATCAGTTAAGGACTTAGGCAGTCAGGCAGATACTGGTAAGGAAAGCATCTGAGAAGCCGGTATGCAGATTGTTCATGTGAGATTAGTGGCAATTGGAAGAGTTTGCTCACATCCCTAATACGGAGGCCTGTTTGCCCACCTGTAATTGCTCACGTGCATCATACGGGGAACTACTGTGCTACTGTTGGTAAGGTTTGGTCTAATTGGTGTTGGTGTTGTTGGGAGGGATGTATAATTGGGGTCCAGATTAATTATGCATGGGGCACCGAGTTTATAATATACTTCGTTGCTTTACCAGACTAATGGGATCCGAGACTGAGCTTAATTGACAGAAGTATCTTGTTTATTCTGGAACGTTTTATTTTTTATTACCGGTGTGCATTTTTTTCTTAGCTTTGTCTTATAATTAATGGCGCGTTTTTCCTCTTCTCAAGTAACTTCAGATTACTCATCGACCTACACAGATACGATTGTCATAATTAGTTGTCTGAAACTCTCGACAATACTCTTTGCCATATTTCCTTTATCGTCTACTGTAGGAAGGCTTCAATACAGCAAATAAATGAAGAATGAAGTTCATCTGAGCAACAGCTTGAACATAGAGTACTGTTGCGAAAGTGAATGCAGTTTGTGTAGATATAATGTGGAAATCCATCTTCTCAGTCCACGAGCCCTTTTAACCTTCTCCAGTTTATCTTCATATTTCTCTTTTGTTGTAAACGTTTTTTAGTTGCTTCTGTATGATATAATGGAGTGAACATTATGCATAAGCCTGTGTATGACCAAAGGGAATATCGTGAACGCAAAACACACGTGGCCATCAACTGTTTGAAGTAATGAGTAAGAACGCTGCCCATTTCAGACTTTTCGTATACTATCAGCGTTGTTGATTTTACAGTCATATATAACAACTTCCCCTTGACATGCCAGGTGATCTACTACACAATGCCAGCGCGAAAAAACCCATTCAAGACCCATTCACTTTCCTTTGTAAATACTTGCTGGATTTGGAGATTTCGTAACACTCTCCTCACTCATTTTTTCTTTAACAACTTCAGTCTAATGACGTACTTTGATATATGCTGCCTGTTTCCGGACGATTTTATTCACCTGATGTGAGAGCTGTGAAGCGGAAGGATTAGATTACAGCCTTCATTAATCCTGTCTATAGTAAAGGGCCTTCCCAAGCTTTAAAAGTCTTCTGGTAGCAGTAAAAATAATATGAAAAAGTCATCGAATTGAAGGGTTCAGTATTACACTTGCGTAGTATCTCTTGTGTGTTACTGATGCAGACTTTTTTCATAATAAGAAGGTATGGAAAATGTACAAGAGAAACAAAACGGAGTTTGCAAAATAAATCGCTAATAAAAAGGTTCTAGGTAGTCTTCAATGCCAACTGTAGTATAGTTCAACAAGAGCTATACACTCCCCTGATAGCCCCAAGCAGCTGCCGCCTTCCCCTTCGTCTGTCATAAGCGCACTACTAGTAACTTCGAGAGAGAGACATATTGCTCCCTCGCTTTGTAATAACCATCGCATATTTCTCCATTTTCCTCGTTACAGAATACACAATGAACGAATGCCGGGTGTAGATACGAGGGTGATTTATGTCATGATTGCTTTGGCCAAAGAGTCGAGGAAGAATGTCAGTTTATGGACTGGCTAGTCATAAGTCATGTGTGTCGTTTCTCCCCCAGTTGCTGTGAGGTGGTAGGGCCTGCGAGTGATTGCTGGTTACATAGCAAAACTTCCTGGATAGAAACCTAAGCTTAAAATGACGCAGAAGGATGCACTGGGCTAAAGGACAATATCAAACTCCTTCCTGTCTGTCATCCACGACAGAGGTGTATGGTATGTAGGAGGACTGCTGGGCCTTGATAGCAGGCTGTGAAGCCTATGCCCAGAGTCGGACACATTAAAAAAAAAAAAAAAAAAAAAGTGCCTCGATACCCCCTGGGGCAATGGAAATTGGTTCTCGAGAAATTGAACTATTTCATGTACTGAACAGTTGAACAATTTTGTTGAAAACAAAAGAAACCATAAAATTCAGCTATTTGTTCATAGTCATTTCTTTTCTCTTTGAACGGAAATTAAAAGTAAAGGAATGTTATTTTTATTAGAAAGGGGTAACTGGTTGACTTGGAGTTGAACACGGGGGTATCAGGGCCAAAAAAGTTTAAGATCCACTGATCTACGGCATGTTTTATATATTCTCTCTCTCTCTCTCTCTCTCTCTCTCTCTCTCTCTCTCTCTCTCTCTCTCTCATGGGGTGCACCGGGCTAAGGACAGTATTTAACTCCCACCCTTCTGTCATCTATTGGATGTTTTTTTTTTTTAAATCTCCTACTGACGCAGAAGGGTACACTGCTATAAGGACACAATATTTAACACCTGTAACACCTTCCTATGACGTGCTTTATATCTTATCTTTATTATCTCCGATAATTTTTTCAAGTCGGAAGGGAATTTCTGAACTGGAAAGGTTAATTACTCGTATAGAGGTTATTAATTCCTGCACTACTCTTCTCTTTTTACTCTAATCTGGCTTAAACTTGCCATCCCTCCATCTTGAACACTGAGCTGTAACAAGATATTATCATTCTAATACGATGCTGATCATAAAGGCGTAGTCTCCTGTATAGGAAGAAAGTAGAGCGATGGTATTGCCTTAGTACGTCGTTGAATTAGGTGAGATAAGCCGCAAAAGGAGAAAAATCTGGGCCAAGTTATGGTAACAAGGATATAAAAGTCATTCCTATTAACGGAATCGTCTGGTGGTAGGGGGAGTAGCATACAACAAGAAAGGATTAAGATGAGCTTCATGTATGAATGTAGCAAATACTTCTTGGGTCGAGACAAAGGTATTACTGTATATAGTATTAGGCTGTATTCTGCTGAGCTTACAATAATGAAAGTGATCTGTTTGCAAGCACAACACAGTCATCCTATGATTGAAACCTGTAGTGATGCACATACTCGTACTATAGTTTTATTATAGTATTTTTTCCGATGGCACGACATACGCAGCAAAAAAGAAATATACTGTATATTTAGTCGTGAAAATGAAACATACTCCTTCGATCGCAACACAAAGGCATGATGATATTAAAGGTGCTTTTTAACGCTAACATGAAATTGAAGGAAGCGATCTGTACTTGTGAGTAAAATTGTGACTCGTGGAATCAAGCGATCGTAGGTTCAAATGTGGTAAATATATATGAAAGGTAACTGAAAATTACTGAATTGATTCTTGGTAGATTAAGTAGTATAAACACATGGGAGGGGAATTTTCGAACTGTGAAGGTTAAATAGAATACTTGTTAATGCCATTACTACTATTCCCTTTTTTCTCAAACTTGGCCTAGGTAGAGTTTAAGCGTCCGGTGTCTGTGTGAACAAGATACTTAGGTTCGCTCAAATTTACTAAAGATTAACAGACAGCCTGCTAGACTCTTTCAGCTGAAGGAAATCGTCTATTGTCAAACTGATAACGATCTGGAGTTCTAAAGATACCAGCGAAACTTAACTGTCAGCTTGTTACACATTACGAGTCAAAAGCCATTCGAGATAACAAGGATGATGATGGATGGGGCTAAGTGAACTGGGCAATATGGATCCGTATAAATGGACGTGGTGGACGGTGCTTAGTGACTCTTTATTTGATGGCTAGGTAGGTGGGGAAAGTAGTGGGTGTGATGAAGTGGGTGAGACCTTACTGGGTGATCTGGGAGAAAGATGAGTACTGGTGGGTGAATATTAGTATGTGGTAACCTTTGTACTGGGCGATGGAGGTTGGAGTAAGTTGAGTATTAGTTAGTGTATCTTAGTCTCTTGTAACCTGCGTGTAATGAGTGGTGGAGGTGGGAGTAAATTCACTATTGGTGGGTGAAGGATAAGTATGTGGTAACCTTCTGCACGTAGTAAGTCAAAAACCCTTCACGATAACAAGGCAGGTGATGGATGAGGGATGATGGGAAGTGAATTGTTTTGTATAGATCCGTATGAATGAGGGTGATGGACGATTCTTAGTGACTATTTATTGGATATCAGGTCGGTGTAAACGTATGGAAGAAATACTGTGAATGTAGTAGATGGAAAAGGCGTCTGTATACTCAAGGACGACAGTGAAAGTAAATTGAATATTGGTGGGTGAGAAGTAATCGCCATCTTACCCACTGGATCAATTGTACATATAATGAGTTAAAAGCCGTTCACTACTACGAGGCTGATGATGAATGACATTTAATGAATAATGAATCGTAAATGAGTTAAACGGCATTCACGATTACAGGGTTAATGATGAATGACAGTGAATTGTATTGTATGGAGTCTTATAATTTTGAATGATGGCTGGTACGTAGTGAAGTAAGACCTCGTCAGAAGTCGCCCTTTTGAGGTCCATGTTAACTGTGTCCATGCTGAAATACAGAAACGCTGCCAGTTCAACCCTTATGCCTGGTGACGTCTTTATGTAATTTGCCACGACTAGACGATTTCCTTTGACTGACCTCTTGTAGCAGCAGTAACAGCAGTAGTAGTGGTAGTAGTAGTAGTAGTAGTAGTAGTGGAGATAGAAGCAGTAGTAGTAACCCAAGGTCCATCTGAAAGTCAACCCACAGGACAGCAGCCTGAAGTTACCTTTTTTTTTTTTTTTTTTTTCAGCTCGCCATTCTCTTTTGGGGGGAATAGGGAGGGAATTGAGGAACGCTTTTATGCCCATGCAAAAGGAGTCGCTCGGTCATATCAGTGCCATCACACGAAAGCGACCCTCCACACCACCATCTGTTGTAAAGGAGTTAATTAAAGTTACACCTAGCCCCTTTATATCGATAGTCTCCTGAATTGAACAGAATTATGTGGTGACAACGTAAACAACATATAAAGGACGATATCGTAATGAAAGGAGTAAGGCAATACCAATTAGAGAAACAGTGGCTATTAAACTCTCTCTCTCTCTCTCTCTCTCTCTCTCTCTCTCTCTCTCTCTCTCTCTCTCTCTCTCTTTGAGTGTGTGTTAGTGGGGGTACTTTTTAATGTTTCTGATTCTGGGTATAGACTTGGCAGTTCATTCTCTGAGGCCCAGAAGTCTTCCTACCTGCCACACGTCTTCCAAGGTCACCACTTCAACGCTAATGCCCACTGTCCATATTTAGTTCGTCAAGGGGTCTCTTATTTAGGACTGGCGTGACGGTGTTAATGGCGTGTACTAGTGTGTGTTGGTGAGTTGTGTGGGCAGAATGAGTGTGTGTTAAGGATAAGTGTTGGCATTTGACAGTAAGTGTTGTTAATGAGTTAGTATGTGACAGACGTGACAACCACGATAACAGAGTGGCAACCCAGAGATGGCGTGAGAGAAAGAGACAGAGGACAAGGTGGCGAGACGAGATGCGGAGGTTCGATGGGACTGAATGGAACAGAGTAACATCCACTAAAGTCAATATGGAAAAAGTAGGAGAGACCTTTGGCAACCCGGAGATGAAGTGAGAGAAAGAGACAGACAGAGGACAGGGTGGCGATATGAGATTCGGAGATTTGCTGGGACTGGATGGAACAGGCTAAACACCCAGTAGGTCGACATGGAAAAAGATAGAAGCCGTTGTCCTGTAATGAACTGACACTTAATAATGATAATGATGATGATGATGACGATGATGATGATGATGATGATGGTGCTGGTGTAGTAAGCTGTAGGGATAGGATGAGTATTAATATTTGGGAGTGTCTGGTATCTGGTATTTAGTATTCGGTAATGACTCAGTGAGTGGGAGGAGAGAAGAGTCGGCTATTAAAGGTTACCTACCTATATGAATGTAGATAAATACGTAAGCAAACAGTCTTTTACCAAACATCAGAATAAAAAATCAGTAGTTTATGAATACGGAAGTTGGATTATATGAGGAGAATTACGTAAGTATGAGATGGAGGATAAGAGTGCAGTAAGCGTGAGTGAGAATAGAGTGACAGTGGTGTAGTGTTGGGACCGGGGTTCGGGAAGGAAAAGGGTGACGTAAGTATGAGAAGAATGACGTGAATTTAAGGGTGAGTGAGTGAAGTTTAGGAGAGAGGGAGGTATGAGGGTGAATGAGGGCTAAGAGTGGGTGAGGTTTAAGAGTGAGCGAGATTGAGGAGTGAGGCTTAAGGGTGAGAAGTTTAAAGTGTGAGTGAAGGTAGAGCGACAGTGATTCAGTGTTGTGCCTCAGCGGATCTGGGTTCAGGAAGGGAAGCCAGTTGGAGCCAAGCAGATCAGAGCTGTCAAAGAGTAATGGGGAATTTGATGTATCGCCTTCCACGCCAAAAGTCACCTCCAGTCCCTCCATGTCATGTTGCTTCGATTGCTAGAACGAAATCTTTATTAATCTACGTGGCCAGTTCGATATTCTATCCTATTTTCAATTTAGATAATAGTTTCAGTTTCTCCGTGAACTTTGCGGTACATTTTCGTGTCCTCTTCCTCATTTGTCAGTCCTTCCTGCACCTTCCATACTTGCAGTCACATTGCTTTCCTCCCCAAAATCTACTGCTCCAATTTACATACAGGTACCTTTACACCTTGCTCTCTTACACTTTACTCCTTCACAGCTTGCTACACTACTCCCTGTGGACCTTGATTTTACAGTGATGCCAGATGCTCAGATGGAAGTAGTTATACCTTTGTTGAAATTGTGCTTAATGCTCAGTGGGTCTAAGTTGGGTGAAACTGTTACATCTTCGCAGTGAACACAATTTAAGTACGTGGATATAATTTTTTCCACTTCCGTGCATTATAATTTCCCTTAATTGCCCTAGTATACTTTTTACATCATTACATATTGCACTTTTCTTCTTCCCACATGGTTTCTCTTTGGATATAATTTTTTCCACTTCTTCCGTGCTTTATAATTTCCCTTAATTGCCCTAGTATACTTTTTACATCATTACATATTGCACTTTTCTTCTTCCCACATGGTTTCTCTTTGGTCATTACTTCTTGTCCTCCTGCGCTTTATATACTTACAGCTTGCCACATTTGCTCTGTATTTTCTAGTCACCTCTTATTTCCTCTTGCACTTTTCACACCATATCAGAAGCCACTTTTATCTGCCTCTTTATTTTCTTACATCTTCCTCTACCCGTGTCTACATACGTCTAAGCAAACTCCTTCACATCTCTCATTGCCACCCCTGTCTTTTACACCGTGACCTTCCGCAGTTTGGCACACCTTCTTACACCTTCCACTCTCCCCCTTCACACTCTCCCCTTCCTCCATTCACACCTTTGCACACCCGCCTTTCCACCGAGCACATCTCTCCACCCCCTCCTTCCTTCCTTCCCTCCTTCTCCTCCCTCCCCCCCTCCTTCCCTCTTCTCTCCAGCTTCCTCATATATCTTTCCACTCCGCCCACTTGCATCGTCTTGAACCTTCGCATCCTACCACTCCTACTCCTGCGTCTGAATTAATACTTCCAAGATTAACAAGGACTTCTTTTTCCCCCCTCGCCTTCTCTACACAGGCGGGTTTCAACGTAGCAACGGCTTGGCATTGTAAGCTGATGCCTGATGCAGTTAAATAAATGAAACGGAGGGAGGGGGACCTGAGCGTATGTCATCCCGGGTTTAAAAACACTGTCGTAAAAACTTTGTGTACATTGTTTTTCCTGGTGATGGATTGTACTACCTCTCATTATAAAAGTAACGTAACGACGGGCCAAGCTGATATTACATGTGCGACGGGCTTAGGACAGCTATTAAAAGAGCTTCATTGTGCCCTGCCCCCCCGTCCTGCAAGACCCGCTTCGCCGCAAGAGTAATGGTGGCAGTGATAAACGATTCCAAATTGTGTTTCCTTATTCAGGCAGGATACTCGGCTGGCTACGCACCCTCGCCGGTTCAGAGGGGCTAGGGAGAATTCTAAGAGCAAGATAAATGGGCCATAATCAGTACCTATATGAGGGGAGCGCTGATGCTTTCACAATATTCCTCTTCAAAAAACACAGAGTCGGGCTGGAGGTAGTGTTTTCTCATGTTTTCCTAGATTAAGGTATGTCTAATGAACGTTGGTGCCTTGGGGTTGACTCACAAGAAAAATGAATCAAAGAGTAATAATAACAATAGAAGTAGGTGTAGTAGCAGAGCAGCAGCAGTAGTAATAGTAGTAGTAGTAATAGTAGTAGCAGTAGTAGTAGTAGTAGTAATAATAATAATAATAATAATGATAATAATAATAATAATATAGAAAATAAGGAAGAAATAAGAAGGAATATGTAAAAAAAGACTTCATATGCCATAGCTAATTCTCCGGACTATCTTCGCTACAACCAAAGAAAAAGAGGTAAATATTTTGATGTCTTTGCTTCATAATTGGCGTTGTCAGCTGACTTACAAGAAAAGAAGCCTTGTTCGCTGCCTCTATAATTTAACAGACCAACTTATTTCATCTTCATCTATTAATAACAAAGAGATTTCGTGGATGTAGAGGCTGGCTCGGATGTAGTAGTCTTTATAAGTTGCAAATATTTAGGACGGGAATATTTAGGACGGGAAGTATTATATAGTGGTAGGTGGTGGCGACCATCATCCACTCACTTGATGTAGTGCTGCCTACTTCTTCCTTAGCCTTTATCATTTTTTTTCTGTGCCTACCCTCCTCTCTTCCTGTTTCTCCCATCTTTCCTGTCACTTCTTATTGCTTTTCTTTCCTTTACAGGTGGCTTTACATTGAGTGACAAGCCAAATGGTTTCCTGTAAGCCAAGAAACCATTTACAACGCTGGGTGGTAACCATATAACCAAACCATATGTGTTCCCTACGTGTCAAGTGGGTTGGTGAAGGGTTAGTGCCCCTCCCCGTAAAACAAATAACTCAGAGTCAAATGGCCACCCCGTTTGGGATTATGGTGTCTGGCAATAGATGGATAGCGATAGAAGTATAATCTCTCACTCTGTCGAGATGGCGTATTATTATAGTGTATTATTGTGTGTTCTTTCTGCCTCATGATATTACTCTACTTGGAAAAAGGCCTCTCGTAACGAAGGGATCAAAAGAAGGTGGAATATGATGATGAATTCATAGGTATTCTTGTTATCTCCAGACGATGTACCGATTTTGGGAGTGAGATTTCGTAATGAAGGGGTTTGAAACAGCCCGTCTTATTGTAGAATTATTAAGTATGCATGTGTTTATGTATGTAAATATTAATGTATGCTTATATGTATGGAATGTATGTATGTATATATATATTTATTTATTTATTTTTTGCTACCACGACACGATCTTACTCAGCGTGGGGAAAGTTCTCTCGTAGGGAACGGGTAAAAAAGCAGTCTCCATCGCACCGTCAGTAACATGAAGTATTTTGTGTATTGATTTTTGTACATCCATTCAAATTAATTAACTCGGGTATGGCCTTCTGTAGTAAAGGATGATAATGACTGACAAGACACAAAAAGAAATTATTAAAGAGAGGAAAGACATGAAAATGGATACATGAGTAGAACAGAAAGATACAAGATTTTTTTTTTTTTTTTTCGCGGATTGTGGGGCCATGGAAAAAGAATGAGGTGGGTGGAGTGGAATGGTGGAGGGGAATGTGCAGGGATGGTGGTGGTGGTGGTGGTGGGGAAGGTGAGGGGTAAAGTATCCTGTGAAGATGGGCCTTGTAACTTGGCTATTATGGGCGTGTGGAGGGTTTAATTCAAAAGTTTTTATAATGATAGTGAAGATGATACTACTACTACTACTACTACTACTACTACTACTACTACTATTACTACTACTACTATTACTACTACTACTATTACTACTACTACTACTACTACTATTACTTCTACTACTGCTACTAGTCCTCCTCCTCCTCCTCCTTTGTCGGCGAGGTACGACCAGGCCATGTAAGTCCGAAAGCACTGAAATGTGGCCTTACACCCCGAGGATGCCTAGAGCATATTGATGGCTATCTACCTACCAAGTTTCATGCCTTTCTGACAAACTGTCTGGCCTGTGGCCTTTTGAAGATTTTCGACATGCTCCACGTGGCGCGTGTCCTGTGCCACGTGCACCGCCGGGGTGTGTTGAAACCTGTCAAAAACAAATCTTATAGAATGGGACTATCATATGGTGCAAACCACACAGTGATCGGCCCTGTGGTTGCGGAGATATAAGCTTCTCAAAAGCGTTAGGGTCGGGCCGGGTTGGGCCGGGCCGGGCGGGGCCACTTGTATGTGCGAAAATGCCAATATTTGACGAGAGACTATTCGCGAAAGTTCTCGCTCATAACTACTGCTACCACTACTACTGTTACTATTAACAACAACAAAGTAAGCACGCGGCAGTTTCACATCCTTAGCTACATTCAGTGCGGGAAGAGAACAACTGTGCATCCTACATCACTTAGATCTATACAAAAAAAGCATTCACAACACTATCATCCTCAAATCTTGCTGGCCCTTTCGTCAGGTGTGCGATACCTCGTACTCTAAGCTGTAGTTTGATCTCTACATGATAGGGCGTTGAATGCACCTTAGTCGAGCGGTGGACGGGTGCACATTCTCGTAAATTCGTAAAGGATTATTCATGACTCCAGCCTTCAATCGCACACACGCACTCGCACACGCAAATGCTCTCTCTCTCTCTCTCTCTCTCTCTCTCTCTCTCTCTCTCTCTCTCTCTCTCTCTCTCTCTCACACACACACACACACACACACACACACACACACACACACACACACACACGAGCACTCAGTCGCATATACAAACCGGATAACGATGGATTTTACTTATGTTGCGACGTCCAACTTTTCTGTATGTAAATCTAAAGACCTTCCATTACTACAGTACTATTAGCTATGCACAAACAAGTCCTACGCGCGAAACAAACAAACAAACAAACAAAGATGGGGATGGGAGGTGAATCTGGAGCTAGTTGGATAAAAAAAACAAGCGACTTTCTGCTACCTGGTAAAGATAATGGAATAACATATGGCATTATAAAACATGGTCAAGCCAGTCTAGTATCAAAGAAGAGGAGAGAGAGAGAGAGAGAGATTATGGAGCAAATGTGATGAAATTATGGGACATCTTCGTCGGCATAGTTCATCCAGCATCACATGAGACCATCAACTATGCAGAAACGAGCCCTCCATGACATGAAAAAATGGAGATGAATTTAGAACATTTTTTTAATATATATAAAGCTGTGAGCCTTTTCAAATAATTAAGGATCTTCCTTCACCTCATGTAAATCAAAATGGCTTAGTCCCCCAAGTCGAATTGTAAACAACTCTCCCATCACACACACACACACACACACACACACACACACACACACACACACACACACACACACACACACACATGTAAATAGGATATCTTTGAGGAAATCGAAAAAGAAAAAACACTATGGGTCATTTTCGCAAGCAACAAAGATGTGTCAGCACTTCATGTTAAAGACAATATACCCCCATGCATTAAAAAAAAAAAAAAAAAAAAAAAAAAAAAAGAAAGGAAAACTAGAAAATCATGGGGAATTCTGGTAAACCTTGAGACATTTTGGTAAGCAGTTTTTCATGTACCTCACGTAAAACGAAATAAAATAATCTCCCCAATCTCGTTACCTCTGTTTTCGTTGACCTCGCGACTCAGAGGCACAAGGGGTCGCCAAACAATTACGCCCTCAGTTGTTCATAAAATCCATCAGTCCATTTTCCGGCGGGTTGGACAGGCAGCAGCGGGGTGGGATGCGTCTGGGTACATGAAGGATAATGCCTGTTTCAAATATCCACTCTGCTCCAAACCACGGGCCATCAATCACGGCAACTCCTGCGTCCTGACATTTACCTCCAGTCGCCGTCCTTCACCACTTCACTAGCTGGCTAATTGATAAGAGATGGTCCGACATATTGCTGGTGATTTTAAAAGGGTTATTTTGAGGGCCCTGAGAGAGTTTGTTATGATCCTCATCTGTGATTCGGACTGTTTTATTTTGTTAAGATTTACATTCTCTCATTACGTTACTCTATCATTTTTCGTTCCTCGCCCTTTTTAGCATATTCTTTCATTAAGGGTTTGGTCAGATACAACGTTTGTGACTCGGTATTTTTAGGGGATATTAACGATTCTGTTATGGTCTCTTATCTGTAGTTGCCATCCTTCACCATGTCATTAGCAAACTAAATGTTGGCCATTTTCCTCCGTGACAGATTTTTTCATAAAGGGTATTCAAGGAATTGTTGTGGCCTTTCACCTGTGACTGGTTATTTTTTTTTATCTGATTTTTAGGGTTTTGTATTATTTTTCTTGTGAGAGTCTGCGGGACCATTAATCAGAGAAACTCTTGCACAATGGCATTTACTTCCACTTGTCGTCCCTTACCACGGTACCAGGAGACAGATTGATATAAGATGATCCTACATACTGCTGGAGCCGTTGAATGGGTATTTCAGGGCCCGTATTTTATTTCATTTTATTTCATATTGTTTTAAGATCTGCGTCAGTCTCGTCTGTAATTACTTTTGTAAGAAGAAATTCACACGTATTATGCTTTTCTGTCGATTGTTGTATGCGATATTTCATTTTTTCTTTAATATTTTCACAGCTTGTTAGGGTCCGTTGACTGTGGCTGGTTTAAATTTTTTTAGCTGAGATCTTAACTGTTTTCTTTGAGGATTTGCTGGAGTCTTTGGTCTGTCAATGGGAATGTTTTAAGGCTTGTTTAAAGACCAGTTTATGGTTTTCTTGCACAGGCTTAGGTAATTCTGTAAGTGTTATTTAAGAATCTGTTTGGATTTCTCGTTTGCCCCTGCAGACCCTCATCACATCACTCCCAGCCTTAGTGATGTAAGATGGCCTCACACTTTCATGGTCTTGCTTCATCAGTGATTGGAGACTTGTTAATGGCTACTTAGAGTTCTGTTAACTTTCTTTGGATGCTTGTTGTGGTCTCGTTTACGTTTATTAGTTTTTCATGTATTTTTGTGGTTTTGTTTGGCTGTCTTCATTTGTAAGTGATTGTTATCGTAGAGTATCAAGAATTAGGCTGGGGTCTCGTCTGTTATTTGTTCTAGGGTAAACTTCACACCCATTATAATTATTATTCTGTCCCTTTTTATCTGCATATATATATATATATATATATATATATATATATATATATATATATAGCCTATATATATATATATATATATATATATATATATATATATATATATATATATATATATATATATTTTTTACCGAATGGGTCCTATTATTATTATTTTTTGTTGGTTTGCTGGGGTGTATGATCGGTGATCAGGCATATTTTTTTGTAAGGCATATATACTGTATAAGGGTCTGTCTGATTCTCTCATCTATAGGTGCCCTCCCTCATCACGCCAAAAGCAGGCTATGTTGGTGAGAGTTGGTCCTCGTGTTGCTGGCCTCTCCTTGTCTGTGAATATGGAATTTTTATAGAATTATGAATGGGCTTATTGTGATTTCTGTCACTGGATATTATTTTTACTTTTTTTTTTCTGTTTTTTCAGGGGGATTGCTTGGGCCTTTCGTCTGTGGTTGGGTATTTTCAAGGTCTGTTTAAGGCGTTGTTGTAGGTTTCTCGTCAGTTATTATTTTATTTATTATTTTTTTTATTGGATGGGGTCCCATGTCTACGACTGGTTATATTTTAAAAGTTTTTCAAGGATCTGATGGGGTCCTTTTTATGTATAGTTTTTTTTTTTGTAGGACTCCATATACCTTTTCTTCCGGTGGGAGAGGCGGTTCTTGGGTCTGACATTTGTGACTGCTCTTTTTCTTAATGTTTTTAAGGGACTTGTTGAGGTTTCTGACGAGTGTTTGGTATATATGTAGGTCTGTCTAGCTTTCGTTTATGTATTGTTTTGCTTTTGAAATTTGCTGTGATGTTTTGCCATTAATTCGATGAGCTTTTATAGTGTGTGTGTGTGTTTTTTTTATGTATTCCTATCGTTTCTCATCTGCACTGTCTTTTCCATAGTTTACTTCTTACATGCAGTTCCGTCCCTTCTGGTTGTGATCCATTTTTTCCCCAGGGTTTATTCTTAACTATATAATTTAGTCAGGGAGAGTAAATACCTAGTCATCAGTCAGAGGGAGCATCAGTCCATCTAACAATCGATCTATCCATCCGTCTGTTTGTCTCTGTTTATACACCCATCTATCTATCCTTCTATTCGCAAGAATAAGCTCTGACTTTTCAAGGTATCTTGTTTATAATTCACATTCCTATTCTGATGACAGCATTATATGGCTTGTGAGTTTTCAGGGCTATTTTTAATTCGACACAGTTCTTATTTCAGATATCCATACCCATCCCTCACACACATCCACACTAACACAAAAGTCCCCCTCATTGTCAGGTTCCCTCCACCCCACACGCTCACCTCCTTCCCCTCCCCCTCGCTTCACCTGTACCTTCCTCTACCTCCACCCTTTCCCTAACCTCCTTCACTTCACCTCCACATCCTCCTCCATTTCACTTCTTTCATCCTCCTTCACATCCTTTACCTCTCCACCTCCTCCCTCCGCCTGTAAACTTTTCTTACTTCCACCCTCTCCCTTATTTCCTTCACTTCTCCACCTCTTCCACCCCCTCCTCCACCTCACTTTTGCCGTCGTCCCTCATTTCCATCTCTTCCCTTCATCCACCTTAACCTTCTTTAACCTTCTCCACCTTGCCTTACTTGCTTCCCTTAGCTGTTGCAACCCCTTAACTTCATCCTCTCCTCCTCCTTCTCACCTTCTTTCCTCTTTCCCTCATCCATCCTTCTCCCCTCCTCCCCTCCATCCTTCCACTCTCCTCACCTCCTCTCCCTTACCTTCTCCCTCCCACACCTCTCCTCTCTCTTCCTCAACCTTCCCACCCCGTCTGCCTGCTTTTGTTTGTGAGTTGTGAGTCAAGCTTTAAAGTAGCTCAATGAAGGAGGAAGTAAGAAGGGGAGAGCAAGGGTAGCAGCATTTGAACGTTGAATGTAATATAAAGTTAGCATATATAGCAATACTTACAATCTCGTGCATCTACTAATCCTCATGATCTGGGTTTAATTCTACCCAGTGGTGATTATTTAAGAGGTTGAAGTAATATGTCCTTTCATGTGTTTTCGCGTGTCCACACCTTTTCGATGGCACTCAAAAATATAGCCACTCTAGCACAGATTACCTCATGCACTTCTCACCCAACACTCCAGAAACCTTCCACACCCATGCCCGTGAGTCAAGTACTGGGAGGGGAAGAGTAATTTTCTAGTGACTGAAGGTGGTATTCCCGACCCTACAGATCAGCTGCCCTTTAAAAACTTATGGAAGGTGCTTTTTAGACTCGCCTTCCCATATCGGGTGTGCCCAAGCCGGCCGCTACAATACATACCTACTGGGATTAAGAGAAATAATTTTTAGAACATTAATATGATAACACTTAGTACTGTAGTCTGTAGAATCATTGCTGACTATCACTTCCTGTTTGCAAGATGAGTTGGCAAAGATATCCTAGGAACAACGAGGGTTCTGCTAAGTGTGTGTGTGTGTGTGTGTGTGTGTGTGTGTGTGTGTGTGTGTGTGTGTGTGTGTGTGTAAATTGTCAGTATGCATGAATATGTGTTTGTGTACACGTGTAGTGTTTCTATGTCTGTGACAGTGTGTGTGGGTATGTTTAAGTATGGTCTGTGTATGTGCGTGTACGTGTCTGTCACTGTGTGTGTGAATGTCCGTAAACCTGCCAGCGAGCAAAGGACAACCCAGCAACAAAGGTGTGTGTGTGTGTGTGTGTGTGTGTGTGTGTGTGTGTGTGTGTGTGTGTGTGTGTGTGTGTGTGTGAGTGTGTGTGTGTGTGTGTGGCATGGGGGCTGGTGAGGTCCTGGGCGGCACACTGGAAAACATAACTCAGCGATTCGTTCCCTCCATCCCACCACCGTCTTAAAGGGCTTCTCTCTCCACATTCCTCACCAACACCTACGCTGTCTAGGGCTCTCTTGCTAGCTGGACCCTTCTTAATACTCTCAGCCTCCTATAACCCACTCTCAGCTGAATAAAATCGTCTGTCTTTACCTAAAATAAGGTACCTAGAGGTGTCCGAACCATTAGAGAATTAAAGGGTTTTTCTCCCCAGCCGCAACTTGCACTCGAGGGTTCTGTATCTGGGCCCTTCTTATTGAATCCTCTCGTGGCTGGGACAACTGTAGTATTGTTCTCTTGCTTACTCTAGACGATATTATTCATCTTAGAGTGAGACATGTGAGCCAGAGACTGTTAATACTGTCACCATTATCCTTCCCGTGGACGCCTCTTCTCTCGCCTGTTTTTCCAACTAACATCAGTCGATTTTATGTAGCTGAGAGCAGATCTTGGGAGCCTAAGAATTCTAAAACATTTCTTCTTTCACATTCCTGTCTCGCAGCTACATTCTTCAAGGCTCACCTACTAGCTCGACCCTACTCTCTTTAAACTTGGCTGTGAAAGGTTGATTGTTGCTGTTCATTTCCTTTTTCATATTCACAGATTTTATGGAGAATATTAAAGTTTTCTAGTCTGGCTCTTCCGCTGTTCTTAAATTTCCAGAAGCTGTATCAGTGACGCGCTTCTACACTAACAATATAAGTGAACATTGCAAGGGCTTTTACTCGTGTTATTGGAGTCAGGTTGTTGTAAGTCAGAGCTTGATTCACCAAGAAAGCCGATTTATTATACTGATATCACTCTGTCCCGAAGTTACCTCCTCACATAGGTTTGATCATGAAACCACTTCGCTGCAATCACACTCCCCAGCAGTGAATTCTGAACTGGTGTGACGAGTGCACGGGAATTGCAGTATATGACGGCATCAAAGAATATATCGTTCTTTAAGAGCTTGGAAGTCGTCCAGTATGAAACTCATGGCTATGCTGCTAGGTAACAGAATCTGATTGCTATTGCATGTTATTTGCTCATACTTGTAACCTGTTTTAACCGTCTTTAGCCAGAAGGACAGAGGCACCTATATTGACTGATTTACCTATCGGTCTCGCCCTTTCTCGTTTTTATTTCGCTGGAGGAACATTATCGATTATCAGAGGGGAGAAAAAATGAGTGTTTTGAGGGTCAGGTGAATGTTGCTAACGGTGGATCCCTTACATTCCACCATACCCACCATTCCTCCATACACCCATACTCTACCAAAGTGCCTCCTCTACATTTTATACTACCTCAGCTCTTCCATATCCCCACACTTCTCCACATTCCATCCACTTCGCTCCTTCCCCACGTTCCCCACATTCGTACACGCTCGCCCACACTCTTCCATACTCCCACACACTCCGCCACGCTCTCCCAAGCTCACTCCCCACACTTCTACACACTCTTCCATAGTACCACTCATTCTTCCACAGTCCTCCACACTCCCACACACACTAGCACAAACACTTCTACGCTTTTCCATACTCCCTCAAACTCCACCATACTACCCACAGTCCTCCACACTCCCACACACTCCCCTATGCCTCCGTACTCCACACGCCGTCATGCTTCACGTTACCCCACACACTCCCCCACATTTCCTAACACTTATTCATACTCCGCACTCTGTCATACGTCCTATAGCACTTCTCCATTCAGCAGCACTTTCCATCAGTCCTGTACACTCACTCACACTACCATCCTTTCTTAACACTCACCCACACTCATCTACACCTCTTCATACTCATCTACACTCTCTCACACTCCCCTACACTCCCTGACCCACCCCCATAATCCGCCACACTCCCCCATACACTACCATACTTCATAACTCTCCATCACTCTTGCAAACTCGTCCGCATTCGCTGACACTCTTCCATACTTTTCCATACACTTCCACTCCCACACTAATCCACATTTCCTTATCTTCTCCCACTCCCTCACACTCTCCCACACTCCTGCCCCTCCCCCAGTGCATATCCTCCCAAACTCTCTCACATTTCCACAAACTCTCCTCCATACTTACACACTTCCCCACCCTCTCTCAGATTCCCCATACTCTTCAACCAATCCTCACATCTTTGACACTTCCCCGATTCCATACTCTCTCACACACCTTCGATCTAAACCGAATTCCTCTCACTTCTTCATATTTTCTCGTTCTTCCCCTTCCTTATTTTTCTCTGTCTTGATTGTTTTGACGGCTTAGCTTTGACCAGTTTATATTCTGCACCAGTTGTGTACATTCAGTAAAGGGTGATTTCTCTTCCATCGATATCCAGGCCATTTGTAAGGTGAGAGTTTTAAGCTTTGCAATCCACACCCGTTCATTTCCTGTCACTGACCCCGGCTGGCTGTCAAAGTTACCAGTGTAGCGCTTTTGTCATTGGATCTAGCGTTACTTACTTCTTTGTAGCGGGTCCTGATGGCCAGTGGTATAAAATGTAGAGGTATTTTAGGATCTTTTATCAAATTAGGGTATTTTTGACATTTCATCGCTTCCTATTGTGGTTTCCGGAGATATGTATGCCGAGGGGCTTTCTAGCGCCGGTAAAACTTGTCTAATATGACTTCGATCATACAGTGGACTAGACTCCTAAGATGTTCTGCTCATTCGTAACTCAGTGCCTATATTCGGGTACATAAAAAATGGGTTAGATTTTCATTACTTCTCCCTTACATAAAACTCGTGTGCCTTTGTTTGCTCATAAGTGGGTTAAAATATATCTTATGTAACCCAGTGCCTCCCATTGGTTGCAAATAAAATGGATTAGACTTCAAGTATATTCCCCTCATACGTAACTCTGGGCGTCCATTTGTTACGTAATGAGTGTACGTCTCCTGCGATGTCGCCTTCCATTGTGCACTCCTAAATCAGCCATTGATCTGTCGACAAAACACTGCAGAAAAAATATAATGCAGATTTTTTTTCCTCTCTCTCTCTCTCTCTCTCTCTCTCTCTCTCTCTCTCTCTCTCTCTCTCTCTCTCTCTCTCTCTCTCTCTCTCTCTCTCTCTCTCTCTCTCTCTCTCTCGACCAGCTAATCTTTATGACAATTTAATGCACACTTCCCCTAGGCACTGTTCCTTATTACCTTTCAAGCGCCAATTAAACCTGCGACCGCCACAAACTGATAATTTATTTGTCTAGAAATCAAAATAATCGTGAATTCCACATCAAAGTTCGTCATAATTTCTCATTTTCACATGGAGATCCAAACCAATGCTTGTTGCTCCTGTTGGGGACATTCATCAGAGGAGAAATGAAGTCCCACGTAAAGTCCAGGCCATGAGTGTCCTTGATATTGACGACGGCTTCAAAAATATATATCATGGCGGTCAGTTCTCCATAAATAAATAAATAAATAAGAGAAGCTACAGTATATTTGAGAAGAAAAACATACTCCGCCTCTCTCAGACTAGGAATATTAGCCAGCAAAGGGCAGTGGGAAGCAGAACTGGTGAGATATTGGACATTCCCCTCCCACTTGTTCTGTAAAAGATACGAGGATGCTTGCAACACGAGTATTGGGCAGTGGAGTTTCCTTGCCTTTCACTCGTAACACTTCAGGTCAATATATACGTGATTTTGGAGATGTCGCAACACCTCTTCCATAGCGCTTTATTCCGCTTATAACACCTCAGTATCCTCGCGTAGGTTACTGACACAATTTACCGATATTCAAGCGACGTCACATGCAAGAGAATAAGGTTTAACAAGGAAAATAAATCGCCCAGGAAAAAGTGTTACGAAGCCACCTAGTCCTCCTAAACTCTATCTATCCATCTATTGCCAGACACCTCAGTCCCGTAATTGGTGGCCACAAACAAATCGCCTCCATGTCGCCTGTCTAATGCCATTTCACTGCCTTGCATGCAGCTTACACCCCCCTCTCTCATATACCTTCCCATTCCATCCTTCCATCTCATCCTCGGCCTACCCCTCCCTCTCACCCCCTCCACCTCACTCGCATACATTCCCCGTTAGTCTCTCGCTCTCCATCCTCTCCACATGGCCAAACCACTTCAGTGTATTTCTCCTAACGCTATCTATCACATCCACATCCACACCACAGCGCTCCTTCACTTCCTTATTTGTTAGTCTGTCTCTCCATGTAACTCCAAATGCACCTCTCAAAAAACTCATACGTCCCATTAACTATACTCTGTTCTGTCTAAGTTGACAGATTGGCCACGCCCCCTTTAAAACCCTTGTATCCCGTGACGTATTAAATCAGTACATTCTTGCTTATCCTTCGACGATTTTATTTAGCCTGGGGACACCTCTTGTAGTGGTGGTAAAAAAAAAAAAAATGCCTTGTCTATCCACTTCAGAAAAAAAGTAGATAAATAAACTCTCCTGATCAGAAAAAAACACTCTGACGATATCAAGAAATAAATAATACATCCCCAGGTTCAAGAAAAAGCAAAGCTCAAGACATTTAAGAGGAGCTAAGAGATTCGAAGATAGATTTATGCTGCTTCTTCGTCTCATCGGATTATTAACATCAGAGTTTAGATGAAGTTGTTCCTGCATTTTCAACATTTTTCCTTGTCTGTTTTCATCCTTTCTCCTCCCTTTCACCTTCTCTTTCTCTTCTCATTTATTTCTGGTCCCGTTCCCTTCACTTTCTCTTTTTCCACTCATTGTTTTTTGGTCACTTTCACCTTCCTTATCCCAGCCTTTTTCACTTCCACTGTCTTCCTTTTACCTTCTTCCCCTTCGCCTTGAGTTCCCTCTCCTCATATTCCCTCTCCCATTCACTACCTCTGCCCTTCCGTTCCTTTCATCTTCACCTCTCTATCCCCTTTCATATTCTTTTTCTTTTCTTGTCTTTTTATCGCAGTCATCATCACTTTCTCATTCTTCCACTTCTCCTCTCCCGCTTCAGCTCTTTATTTCCTGCACCCCTCCCATCCAGCACCTCTACCCTCCATTCCATTCACCTTCCCTCTGTCCCCATTCACCTTCATTCTCCCCAGGTCCAGACGGCACTCAATGTGGGTCGTTCCTCCCCGCGTGGTCGTGCCGGTCGTTACCAAGTCGTGCACATGAGCAGTTTGACGCAGAGCCTGGAAACGAGGCCCGGGTCCCGCATACATATGGCCACATTAACCAGGATGCTTTACTCGCCGACTTTTCATACGATTCTGTCTTCTTTGTGGCTATGCGCTGCCTTATTTATCGCTAGCCCCGAGGATTAGCTTTAACAGGGGCGTAAACCTTAGCCATAATCCCGGCCCCATATCCACCCTACGGACCCTAGGATTTAAGGACGCTCCCGTACCATCCTTGAGATTACGAGGTGACCTTACGTGCAGCGGGGATCTTTGCAATACAACGTAAAATCACCAGCAATAGCCTGCAACTTGCCAAAGACGATCCGGTCGCTCGGCGGGGCTTCCTCGCACGATTCTTGGGCTTAACAAGATTTTTTATGGCCTTCCAAATTTGTTATGTGCCATTATTTGCCCAGCGCGACATACTCAATGCATCATATTATTTCAAACCTCCAGATGTGATACACTTAGGTTTCTATTTTTGCTAAGCGATAAAAACTTGACAAGTGTAGTGTATAACAAGTAATATATTTAATTTTAGAGTGTTGTGTATAAGAAGTAACATATTTCATTTTCAGGATAAGTAATTCAGTCCGTTTACGAATCCCCTAATTGTATCCATTACCATCTGCAAAGAGTAAGGGATATAATAACTTCCCTGAGCTAACGTAACATGAGGCTACATAAATGGTTCGATGATTTCCAAAATGTATTGAAGAAGAGGGGTAATCTGCCTCATTGCACGCGTGTGATATAGAAATTAATGTATTCTGTGGAGACCCGGAGAGGTTGTAGCCAGGAAACTACACGAAGGCAAAGGATATAATTCTTAGCAACATTAAGGGAAAAAAATAATGACAAAAGTATAATAAACACGCCCTGAAAAAAAAAAAAGAAGAGTATAACCATATGGACGCTGCCTTTCATTCTTTTTCTTTCTCTCTTTCTCTCTCTTTCTTTCTCCTTCATTCTTTCATTCTTCATTCTTTCTTTCTTCATTCTCTCTCTCTCTCTCTCTCTCTCTACATGAAGTTAGTCTCTCTTTTTTTCCATGTTGCGTATATTTTATTTACCTTCTCAACCCGAGGACGCCCCTCTTTTCTTTTGTTCTCCTTGTCTCCTGAAGAGTTTACTCATCTTGAGACAGACTTTTCGAGATGGAGGAGTTAGATTCGGCCTTCTTTTAACCCTTCACACTATTGGGCTCTCCTTAGCTGAGTAAATTGGTCTGTGGTGATAATAATGAACGCTATAAAGACGATTTCGTAGTGAGTGTGTTCAGTGTGTGGCCTTGTGACAGAGAGAGGTGAGGTGTATTGTGTGGAGTACAGTGGTGTGGAAATGACTGTGGAGGGGAGTGGAATGGAGTGGTGTGAAATGTTGATGTGGAGTGTAGTGGCAGTGTTGCGAGAGGGAGTAAAGCAGAGTGGAGTGAGGTGGATATATTGCGAGCTGGAGTGGAATTGAGGGGAGTAGAATGGAGATGCTGCAAGCTGGAGTGTAGTTAGCCTAAGTGGGGTGAAGTGAGAATGTTGCGAGTTGTAGTGGAGTTGAGTGGAGTGGGGAAGTTGGTGCAAAAGAGTATGTAACGTGCCTTGAAGTGGAATGGGACATACAATGATAAGGTTATAGGAAACAGTATTAAATAAAACTGTTTGGTAGCAATAGAAAAATTTGATACATAAAAAAATAGTTGTCAGTGTGGTTGCGGGGTTGTGTTTCTTGTGCCCTTGAGTGAGGGTGTGGAGTGGAGTGGTGTGGAGTGGAGTGGAGTGGAAATCTTGATAGTGTGGAATGGGTGGACTTGACTGAAAACACTGGTGGATTGGAACTCTCTGTTGTGTGAAATAGAGTGGATATGTTGCTGGTGTGGGGTGGAGTCGCATGAAGTTGAGTGGAATGTAAAATAATGTTGTGATGGAGTGCGTGAGAGTAGGAAGTGGAAATATTGTCGGTTTGGAGTGGAGTAGAGTAGAGAGGAGTGGATGGAAAATAAATGTTGTCTGGTGGGGAGGGGTGCTTAATGAAAATATTGGTAAAGTGGAGAGGAGTGGCGTAAAGTGGCGTTTAAATGTTGTGTGGTGTGTGCGAGGATGTGGAGTGGAAATATTGTCAGTGTGGAATGTACGTAGTGGAGTGGAGCGGAGTAGGGCGGAGAGGAGTGGAGTGGAGTGGAGAGTAAATGTTGCGTGGTGTGAGGCAGGGTGTGGAGTGGAAATGGTGCTGGTGAGGTCAGAGCAAACAGGACTGGGGGTGGGGCAGGGCGGCCGGCTTTCCCCCGCTCCCTTGCACATAAAGATAGAAAACACGTCCATCCCAGCCACTCCGAGGTCGCTGGGCAGAAAGAGAGAGGGAGGGAGGCAGGGAGAGAAGGAGGGAGGGAGCGAGTTAGATGAAGGTAGGGAAGGAATTGGAGATAGGGAGAGGGGGGGAGGCAGGCAGCTTGGGTGAGAAAGGGATGCTTGGAGTCAGAGGAAAGAACTGAGGAGAGAATTAATAGATGGTCGGAGAGACAGAGGGAAGGAGGGAGGTTGGAAGTTAGAGGAAATGAGAGAGAGAGAGAGATTGGGATATGGAGGGAAAGAGGGTACACGACAAGACATGGGTGGAATGAAGGAAGTAGAGAATTAGAGTGAGGGAAGTGGACAGAATAAGGAAGTTGAGACGAGGAGGAGGAGGGAAAGACCGAGGGCGAAGTGGAAAGCTGAAGGTGCGAGAGTAAGAATGGAGGGGTGTCGTTAATGAGTAGTGACAGATACGCCTCAAGGTTGTTCTTTTGTCTTCATTCCTGGGGGATGAGGAGTCAGGCAACAGGCAGGTAATTCAAGTGTAAATTTTGGCCACGTTGTATTTCTGTTTTCTCCCTTCTGTTCGCTTCAACATTTCTTCCTTTTTTTTTCTCTCTCTCTTTTTTTTTCTCTTTATTGTCCACGATGTTTCACTTATTTGTATTTTACCTTTACTTCTCGTGTTTTATCTACTTCTCTCTATGTTTCTTCGTTTTCTTGGAAGGACATTCTAATCTCAGTGTCTTGTTCAACCTCAGATCACGAAGAGAAAGGCGAGCCCTCAATTTTTGGCGACTATTTTATCTGTGAAACACGGGAACCATATGTGACTTGCCTCGCTGCTGGCTAGGGCTGGGATACTCTTACATTTTTACAATCGATTTGCTGTCGTAACTTTGATTTCTTTTTCCAGGGAGAACTAGAGACATGGCAGAATTCTGGCTGTTCCTTTCCGCGTCCTTCCTGCAGAAACAGTACCAACCTGCGGTAATTTTTCCTCTCGTAACTGTTTTTTTTTTTTTTTTTTTTTTTTTTTTTTTTTTTTTTTTAAGGATCAATTCGGCCCTTGGAAAGATTCTGCATACTTCTTTGCTTGTCCTTCTTGCGGGAACAGATCTAAATCACGACAGGGAGACTATCGTAAGTTCGTTTGAGCATCTCACTCAAGGTTAGCAACGTGATGTTCAAGCTAAGCACATTATTGTCTTCAAAGCTGCTTCATTAAAAAAAAAAAAAAAATCATCAGAATAAAAGGACTCGCCTACACCGACACCTTAATGGCAGAAAACGACATTATCACTGCTCTGCATCCATACCTTTCCTTCGTGACTAGCACAGTATTCAAATGCTTGTCTTGCTCAGCATCCATGGTGGAAGGGATGACAATTTTAGGGCTAATGAAAGTGAGCAGAGTATAGTTAACACATTTTCGAACCTTCCCTTTGTCCTTCCTGTCTTACCTTAGCCTCACCACCCCATGCAAACAGCTCTTCGTCTTCCTGTTTAGGATTCAGGTTCTTGTAATCGACGTGGGTAGTTGTTATAAAGGAAAGGATGGTGCTGCGCCTTGACTCATAGGGAGAGCTATTTTGTGGTCCTCTTACTTGGCCTTTTGACACCCTTTATGAGGTGAGAATTGGCCATTGAGGTCGGAAGGGTGAGGTGAGGTGTAGGAAAGGGAGAGGTGGGGTGTAGCAAGGGGGGAGGTTGGTTGTGGGAAAGGAGGAGGCGGAGTGTGGAAAGGGGGGAGGTGGTGTGTTTGGGAAAGGGAATACAAAGGAGTATAAAGGAAAGCAAACAGCAACAGACCTTATGGTCCTTTCGAGGCTGTTTGTTACAGAGTAGACTATGACTACGAGATCTAACCCTACATGCGGAAGGATAAGGATAGTAAAGCAAGAAGGCTTCCCCCGCCTCCAAACCCTCCAATTAAAACTAGCCAGAAAAAGTGAGAAAAAAAAACATCATGCAGCATGGAAAAACTGACATGGAAATTTCATAGGAAAGACTGAAAAGGAAAAACTACATTCTCCAATACTTTATAAGCTACTAGTATGAATAACCTGAAAGAGAAAGTAGTAAAGTAAAATGAATAATTGAATAAATAAATAACTAACACATGACACTATGTACGGGTACGTTGAGTTAACGGGGCGTCTGCGGACACAACGTGGAATTGCACAGTGCACAGTGGAGTAGAAGAGGTTGATGACGTGAGTAAGGAAGAGGAAATGGTGGAGGTCTAGGAGAGAGAGAGAAAGAGAAAGATGGGAGTGGGGGTTGAAGAGGGAGGGGAGATGGGAAGGGGAGAGTGATGTGTGGGGGTGGTGGAAATCAGGAGGTGGGAAATAAGGAAGCAGGCTGTGAAAGTAAAGAAAAATGATCGCGAAGTAATTAGCAGTAGGTTTGTCTCTGTTACCTACGATTTCCAAAAACTTAGATACTTCGATGCTGCGGAACATTAATTTCGAGAAAGTATTTATCAGTGATACAATTCTTAATAAGATTTTTTAACCGCATCAGCGTAGTGACGTCTTTTTCTTTTATTTCAGTGACACTCTTTGTAGTTTTTAATTCAGCTCAAGAAGAACCTGTCTGACTGAAGCTATTAATCTCTTCATTCCGGTGTCGCACATTTTTCAATTTATCCAGGAAATCGCAGTCTCTTAAAGATAGGATGAACTTCTCACGGCCAGGGACCTAAAGAATGACATACGTGACCCCTCCATTTCGGAAATTTGGCTTCAAGATAAATAAAATTGCATGGCACGAGAAACAGTAAAATGCATGAAGGAGCACTTTAAGACTGCAACACTTGCTCTCACCAAGTTGTCAGAGGACCAAATATTTGACTTTTCGATGTGACCTTGACCTTAGACAGATTGCCCTCAAAATTGAATTACTTCGTTCTTGCTTAAACCTTCACGCTTCCAGTGACTTTGGTTCACATTAGATCAAAACTTTTACTCGTTTTTTCCCAGTGATCTTGACCTTTGACACTCCACTGTGACCTTGACCTTGACTGTTCTGGAAATTCAGTTTCTTTATTCTTAACCTGAACCCAGTCACAAAGGTTAGTCCACGTCTGTTACAAATTGTTTAAGTTAACCTTACCATGTGACCATACGTGACCTTGAAATTTGACCCGTTGTGCTAAAAAATAATAGATAAACCTCTCGGGTGATTCTCGACTCATCCACCAAGTTTGAGCCAGCTTATGCCAAAACTGTTTTCATTATTTCGTTCACACACACACACACACACACACACACACACACACACACACACACACACACACACGAGCATATACATGAAAGAAGGACGCATCAGTCTAAACGATAAAGAGCAGTAGTCACACAATACATAACTAAAGTCAGAATGAAGGCCGTCACGTGTCTCAGCTACCTTGTTATTGTCTCATCTCAGTACGTTTCAATATCTCAATCCATTCATTGATGTAGGAGTCGAATCCTGAGTGTATTATTGCCGTCTCTTATTTATTGCCTCTTATGCAACTTCTGCAAGCACCAAGCATTTCGTTGCTCTCTCTCTCTCTCTCTCTCTCTCTGCTACATCCATCCTGCATCATATAATCCCTTCTGTCCCATGATGTATTTGTCTTTTTAATTAGGCATTCATTGGACACTTTTACTCAACTTTAGGACGATTTCTTATATTGAAGAGGTTAATGAAGGCTGTATCTAATCTCTCCAGTTCGAAAATTTCCCCTAAGCTAAATAAATACGTCTGGAAATAACAAGAATAAGCTATTGTAATATGCCAAATACGCCTTCGTGTTGAGGGGATGAAAAATAATTAATCCCTTCACCCTCAGACGTATTGCATTATTTCTCTTGGCAGTATTAGAGATTATATTCAGCTTAATTGAGTTTTTATTTATTTATTTATTTTTACGAAGAGGAAGAATTATAAATGTTGCTTTCAATAACCTCTTCGCCCCGGTAGGTTTCTCCTAACTTAAGAAAAATACCTGGAAGCAGCAGCAATAGTAGTAGTAGTAGAAGTAGTAGTAGGAGTAATAGTTGTTGTGGTGGTGGTGGTGATAGTAGTAATAGTAGTACCCTCAGGTTCATCTGAATGTGAACCCAGTGGACTGCAGGCTGAAGCTACCCCCCTCCCTGCAGTTTACCTTTCCTTCTTTGGGGGGAAAGGCATGGAGTTGAAGGACATTTCGATAACCGACCAGCTCTACTGTCCTCTGTTTCGGTGTCACCACGTGAAGGCGTCCCTGTAGAGCACCTGTCAGGAAATAGCGACCATAGAGCAGGAAATATATCATCGTAGTGAATGGGTTAGTCCCTTCACTGTGATAATTGTGCTTAGTTATTTTTCCTCACTTTTCCCCGGACGATTTTTTTTTTTTCGGTATAGAAAAATCCTCAGCCCTATCAGTCCGGTGACGCATTTCAACCTTGCTATCTCTAGGCTGTTTTATTCAGCTTTGGAGTGATTTTCTAATTCGAGGGGATAGATATAGCCTGTATTAAATCCTTTACTATTAGAGGTCTATCTTTAGCTGAGGAAAATCATCTGGTGCCTTCCTGAATAAAATATAAAATACGTTTGTTCGATGAGGTAATGTTGTATATTAGTCATGCAGCCTCCAGGTGACTTTCTTCCGCTTATGAGAGACTTACGAACAGGAGAGGTCAAATATTGCCTTCATTAACCCTTCTGTGCATAGGCAATCTATTTCCCTGCATAAAATCGCATGGAAGTAGCAAGAATATAGTTAACAGCTTCGCCATCGGATTGAAAGGGTTAATCTTTATATATGTTGCCCCTTTATATTCTTCCTTATGTTTTCTGTATCTCATTAACATTGAAGTACTTCGCATAAATAAAATACGTGCTATAGTGAGTCTCCAGTACCGGCGAGAATGCGGCTCTGAGTAAAAAGAGAATCCTGAAGTTGGCAGGAGCAGATTAATTAATGAAGACGTGAAATTATTAAAACTACAAGACTTAAGAATGATTCAGATCTCTGAAGCGTGGCTTGTGGGCAACTCCTTTGTAAATCAAGACACAGGCATTGTATAAAAGCTTTCTACCCCAAGCACTCATTTCTTTGTGGCACCGGGCAGTATTGACGCAGAAGGCCGTTAGTGGCCTCAAATTAATTCTTAGGAGCAGAGCACGTTTTCGCCTTAGGGGCAATAACCACGCACGTACTGGCAAGACCCTTGGCCATACTCTGGGCTACATTAGAGGCTTCGTAACACCTCTTAATATATATAATTTGGTTTTACGCCAGGTATCCCCGAAGGGCTAAGTCGTTGCGTCTGGGTAGAGGACTTTTGGACTGGAACGTGTAGCATTTTATGACCGGATATAATTATATATATATATATATATATATATATATATATATATATATATATATATATATATATATATATATATATATATCCATCCATCCATCCATCCATCCATCCATCCATCATCGAATCCTACGTTGCCTCATGAGGAGCGTAGGAGCCCGGGGCTAGGCAGTTGGTCCTGGCATTTAAGATATATATATATATATATATATATATATATATATATATATATATATATATATATATATATATATATATTGCGTCTAAACGTTCTCTTCCATGCTGTTCATACCGTTTTGGTAGGGACATGGTTTACATCAACCGTCTATTCGCTCAGTGAAGTGCTGCCTTCAATTGACTCTGCACTGAGTGACAAGGCAAATGGTTGGTTTCCATTAACCCAGATAACCATTCACCACGCTGAGTAGTAGCCATATATATCTAAATGACGCCGGATGGTCTAGTGGGTTAAGGCAGTTCAGTCAGGTGGGCCCATAAGGGATTACATTCGAAGGTTGGTTAGAGTTTATTCTTCACTTAATACCACTCAGGGACGAGCGAGGCTGGTTACCCTCACCTAAGCCATGACAGAGCAGCCTAACCCCGGGTCCGTCTCTTCTTGATGCCCCACCCCCCCAAAGGATTGGTTGATGAATAGATAGATTGCTCACATCAGTACATACAAGAGGATATTAAGGACTAATCTGCAGAGTAAATCGGTAAGGAACAGGTGTTACGAAATGTCTCAAGGTACTTGTACTAAGACTCAGTAATGCAAGGCAACTACAGTTCGACGTCCGCATGAATGCACTGCACTCCACTCCCTCGTCCATCACCACCTTCGTCAAAAACAAAGTGTAAACCTCTCATTGTTACTGCCTAATGCGTATGGCCACTTGTCACGTCCAGGTAGCCCATTGTTCGACGCGTTATTGGTTCGCATATATCATGTCGTGGTTACCGATGCTTGGATTTCTTGTTTTTGCGGATTGTTTTATTTTTTGCCTCCCCCCCCTCCCCTGAGCTGCATGGCTGGCTGGTGTGGTATTGACGTGCTGGTAATGAGGGTGTGGACGTGGCAAGTACCGGGTGTTAGATTACGTGGTGATAAACCTGTTAGCTCCCCCTTTCCTCTGTTCACTTTTTTGTGTTTAGCGTTTTTATTTGTGCTGATGAAAGAGAGGTAAATTTTCTTTGCCAAAACACACACTTACACATGGACTCACGCAAGCACACATTCACTTGAACACACACCCACACAGGCATGTGTGCATGCACACATCCACACACACACGCACGCACATACACATACTCATGCATAGATACATACATGCATATATCGTATATTATTGGACGGCTATGATTCAGTACCCCTCTCACGCCATTCCTTGAACTCCTTGACCTTACCTTCTCATATCCTCTACCTTTTTATCTTTATGTCCTCTATAGCAGGCTCTCACCATCCATTCTCCCTATATGGCCATAGCAACGTCAGTACATCCTGGTCAGCCCTTTCTATCATACTCTGTTTGCCTCCACATCTCTCTCTTACTCTTTCCCTGTCATGGTATTTCATCCCACACGTTGTCCTTAGGCTTTTCAATCCGATTACATTTTTATTTCATTCTTGCAGTCTCAGGCAGTTTTATTCAATTTAGGAAAGACTTTTTATAGCAAAGGGGTTAATGGAGGCTAAATTAAACCCCTTCAGTTCGAAAAGCCTCCCATAAACGTAATAAAAATTACAGCAAAATTGAAATACTAGTGGCTTCCTCAGGCTGAAGAGGTCAAGCCTTTCATTTCCACCCTTTCTCGCTACATATTAATTAAGGTCCAAGTCTCACGTCCACATAGGCAGCTCAGACGGTACACCAATCCTTCGTGTCATACATAGCTAGCGTCGCCTGATACTGATCTCTCTCTACAATATGTTGCTCGATTATGATTTTGTCATTTCTTACCCTGTGACTTACTTTAGGTGCTGTGTTGACCCCCTAGATACCTTCAACATACCATTGTTTCTGTATTTGCCTTAACACTCACAGACTCCGATGACCTCTCTCTCTCTCTCTCTCTTTCTCTCTCTCTCTCTCTCTCTCTCTCTCTCTCTCTCTCTCTCTCTCTCAACTGAAAAAAAAGATCAAATAGCCTGAGTAGGAATGGAATACTAGAGTTATCCCGACTAAGAGAGGGTTAATAATGACCATCTACATACTCAAAGACTACTTAATAATGAGACAGAATACTTGAACCGTAAATTGCAAGGTAAAATGCAAACCCATAATTTTTGATGGTCATGTATGGAACGCCTGTGGTTACTGAGTTTGGTTAGCCTGCATCCCATGCCACAAAATGCAGACAGCAGCTGTACACAGGAAGGTCAAAATTCGTTGCATCATCGTCAAGTACTTCAAAAATCATTGTCAAATTTTGGGGGTGTATCCCACTTCTCGAATTGGGGTTTGATCATACAACCCTCAGTCTCAGCTGAACGAAATCGTCTGGTGATTTAAGGAATAGAATACAAGAGTTGTGCAAATCACGAGACGGTTAGTAGTAGTAGTAGTACCGGTTGTGGTAGTAGTAGTAGTAGTAGTTGTGGTAGTGGTAGTAGTAGTAGTAGTTGTGGTAGTGGTAATAGTAGTAGTAGTAGTGGTGGTTGTAGTGTTAGTAGAGCGTACTATTATATCCTGTAGTTCTCCGCTGTATCTCATCATTTTACCCTTTTCTCAGGTGCTGGAGAGGGACCCCTTCATGTGGTGGCACCGATATAACCAGGTATCTTAACTGCTCTGTTACGCAAACTTCCCTTAAATTCTTTGTCTTCCCAAAAGAGGATGGTGAACTGCAGAAGGACAGCCTGAGCCTCCATTCCACCGGGTTCACGTTTCACTGGGGCAACAATAAAACAACACTAACAACAACAACACAATGACATCAACAACCAACCACCACCAACAACATCAACGCCAGCCAGCAATAACAACTACCGACAGCAACAACAACAACCTTTTTTCTACATTTCACTCTCATCTTTTTTCTCTCACATACGCTTTCAAACACCAGCTACTGAACTTCGCCTTCTGAGCCGCAGACCAAAGCTGACATTTGCGAACAGCAACTAGTTTGCTTCTCACTCTCCCTGTATCCCTCTGTCCTTCCTTATATATAGACGTCTTTCATTTTCTTTTCTTTATTCTTTACTTTTGCTATCTCAGGAAAATTTATTCAGCTCAGAGGATAATTTTCCAAAGTGAAGGGGTACAGTACATTTAATAGATGCAACGAACTAGGAATTAAGTAATAGGCTTGCTTTCTTCCAAAGTACCCTTGCATCTTTCTGCATCACCTGCCCTTACATGAATAGACAGATCAGCCATAGAAATAATTAGTCTGAACAACCATGGAGACATCTTTAGACTGTGCAACCATAGAAGCATCTCACATCTTTGACACAGCCCCACCCCTACCTCAAACCAGTCACTCTCCTCTCTTCCTACTCGCACACTTCCCCTACTCGTCTGATAATATCTCACACATGCATGCAGTATTACTCGCTATTTACTCAACATCTTCCACTGTACAAAAATTAGAGTCACAAATGAAAGAGTATTTTTATGTGGGCATAATTCTTCTAATCGAAAGAAGAAAATTATGGCACAGGAAGTTGAAGTCTCATCTTGCACCGCACCTTTCCTCTCTCCATACCTTTCAGATTTTCACAGTTTGTTTCATTACTGTGTCATCTCATTACCCTCACCGTCATCACCAGCCTTGATTAACTTACAGTAGAGATTTACTGAGTGTAAAAGGATCCGTATTGCGCGCCACATTAAGCATTTTCCAACCCCTGCACTTCATGTAATTCTTTCCACTTACAAATACTTAACCAAGCACATCACATCTCACACCTGTTTTCCCATATATTTCACACACTTTCTGGATTCTGTCTCATTTTAATTAATGCCTTTTTGACAAGGGTTACCTGGATCTATACGGTGATCAGAACAACTATGAATAAATCTGGTACTCAATTATATATCATCTTACCTCCGTATCCATGACTTTACGTAGATTCTAAAAAAAATGGTTAGTAAAATTCACGTTGCGCATCTCAATTACCAGAATCACTCGGCTACATCATTAGATCTTTCAAAATTAGATGTGTGTTTTTCTTCCTGTATTATGCCAGTTACGACCCTTCATTCATAAAAGAAGAGCGAATTTCTATAACGTAAGATACCTTTCACTATTTATTTACGTAATCATAAATCTTGAAGCTTTTTAACCATACATGGCACTTTTGCTGCACGCTAACCTCTTCAGCCCGAGTACGTCATCCTTATTTTATTCTTGCTGTGTTCTGACGATGCTGACTGAGTTTAGGAGTGAATTTTCAGCTTCGGGGGATTACATCTAGTCTTCAGCAACACCTTCATGACAAGAGCTTCTTCCTAAACTGAATTAAATCGTATGGTGGCAACGAGAAATTAACAAAAGTGACGTGTTCTGGTTAAATTAGGTAACGGGAACACAGGGAAAGATTAATGCTGTGCTCTTTTTAATTTCGCCTTGGTCCGAACACAGTGACTTCCATCCACGTTGACTTAAGTTTATTTTGTGGTTCAAGTATTCACAGGTGGTATCCTGGCGCTGGAGAGGGACGCCTTCACATGGTGGCACTGATATGAATGGGCGGGGGAGTTGCCCGGTTATACAAATGTCTCTCAGTCTCCATTCTATCCCCCGAGAGGAAGATAATGGACTGTGTATAGGTAGACTGTGGACTGAAACAGAACGGAAACTTCAGCCTGCAGTCCACCGAGCTCACGTTTAATTGAGCCTGGACCTGCACCTACAACTCCTACTAATACCTGTTCTCCTCTCCTCCACATAACAACAGTAGGTAGGTATGTGTGTCTTGCTTCATGTGGGAGGTAGACTTGGAGTTGTCGTAATGGCAGAAATTATACGCTTTGAATGCAGTTTTGGAGGGACAGGGCGGACGGGTATTCTTCGGTAATTAAGATTCCGACCGCATCCACACCCACCTTCCCTCTCTTCTTGTATACACCGCCACACGTCCTCATATGTTATTTAAATTACACCGTGCCTGCAGGAAGGAACCGTGCAATAACTCAATAGAATTATGAACATTCTTGAACAATGTCTAATGAGTCCCCAGTGAGAGAGAGAGAGAGAGAGAGAGATCCGGCTCCGAATTCAATATCATCGATACTAGTTGGCGTGCTTTTGTCGCAAGCAATGGCCGCTCGCTCCGTTGATTATTCGTTATTGATGACCCCAAATTATACATCCTGCGGTTAGAACGAGGTGAATGAATAGCCTTATTAACACAGGTCATATGTTCTCCCGAGCCGACTGTTTTATGTCAAATAACGGGGGGGAAATTGCGGGCTATCAGAAGTCGATGGATGGCGATAGTTACGTCTCTCTGCAGGCAAGAAGGTGTGGACTAATTTCAAGTTAGATATGGGCGAAGTGCACGCGGGTCCTTTTTTGTTTTCTGTCTGTCTTAGCGCTGTCGTCGTGTAAGTCAGGCTACATTATGCTTTTTTCTCTAACAAGTGAATGATTTATATGGCTTCGTGCTTCGTTATCCCCTCAGTCTAACGGAATTACACGAAGGTCTTTTTTCGATCGTAGCATTACACAAAGCTCTTTTTTCTGACTTAGTGTTGTCGTCATGTACGTTGGGTTATAATATGCTTTTTTCTCTCTTAACTAAATACTTGATATAGCTTCATGCTCCACCATTCCGTCGGTCTTCCACAGGGGTTCAGATGGAATTACAAGAGTCTTTTTTCAGTATGTCTTTGAGCAGTCGTCATGTAAGTCAGGTTACAAACTTACAAAATACTTTTTTTCCCCCAAAGTAAGTGACTGGTATGGCCCGAAGCTCAACTCTGCCTCCAATTTCCTGCTGTGGTGCGTGCTGTGGCCTTATTAATATCGCGGGATAAAGATATAGAAACGTCCACAGCTCATCATTGTTCCCTTTAGCGGTGGTGCTAAGGGAGGGCGGAGTTTGGCTGGTGGGTAAAGGCCGCCTCGAGTGAATACGCCACATGACCACTGACTGATTTACGTCCCTGCGGTTTGTGTTTAAGTGTTCACTCGTGTTCTGTGCTCGAGTCTGGCCCAGCTCATCAGGAGACTTATGGACAGGGGGATAGTCCTATTTACTCGTAGCTCCAACTGAAAAAGGGGACCTGGATAGGTAAAACGACGGTTGCTTTTGTTGTATGTCACATGGATGTGTGGAACTGATACTGAGCTCTATGAAAGAGAGAGAGAGAGTGAGAGAGAGAGAGAGAGAGAGAGGAGGGGGGGTAAATAGACAGAGAGACAAAAAGAAGACTAACAGCGAGACAGACAGACCGATAGGAAGGCAGACAGGTAGGCAAGGAGTCAGGCAGAGGCGGGACAGATTAGACAGGGGACCAGGAACATGAACAGGGGCAGGGGCAGGGATGGAGTCGGGGTGGGAGCGGCGCCGAGTGATTATCCTACATGAGCACCTATTTATGGCTCTGCAGTTTGTGTCTGATGCGTCCGTCGTGTTCCGTATTGCTGATCTGTACCTGAATGGACGGAAGGTACTGATATTGATTGTGTGTGTGTGTGTGTGTGTGTGTGTGTGTGTGTGTGTGTGTGTGTGTGTGTGTGTGTGTGTGTGTGTATTTACCATTTACCCTCTTACAATATTCATCAATGAGCTTTTTATCCTTGCATCGATAACACCATCCATACATGTGGTGATGATCCCAGATTTCGCTTTTCCACCCGATTCTTCATGTTTCCGTCACAACAGGCACTACGAAACACGTGTGTAGAAGGAATGATATACCTGTCATAGGATATACCTTTATTTAGCACAGCGGGAGAAAGTAAATAAGTAGACAGTAGTTGTTGCCTCCAGTGTCTCAAAACTTTAACTACTTCATCTTTCTCCTCATCACTATCATAACCACAACTATCTTTGCCATCAACAAGACAAGTCCTTTTTTATTTCTTCTGTGTATTTTCCGTGCCTTATGGCGTCCTTACTACAAAGCCATATATTGTATTCAAATTTTACGGTTTCAAGACGATCTTGTTTTGCTTTGGAGATACTACAAACAAGGGCTGAATATCGCCTCCACTAAACCCTTCACCCCTAAGGTCAATAAATTATCTCGTGGTAGTAGGAACGAAATTATACGTAGGGAATTAGCCCGTCTGATCATCCTCGGAGAGATAACATTACTCCTTTTGCAATATCAGCTTCTCAGAGGTTGGGTGTGCTGAAACGATTCCGTGCCTTCTTCAGCTCTGCCATTACTGACTCTGTGCAAGAGTCTTTGTGTGTGTGTGTGTGTGTGTGTGGAGTCGCTGGCGATAAACAGTTCTTCTTAACAGAGTAGAATCAAAGGCTTGTCTCTGTAGACTCCTTCGTAGCTTTCTCGCAGCAATCGTTGTTTTCGTTGCCATGTTCCATTGTTCTCTTTTTACTGTTTCTCCTACAGTGGACACCGTGTTTCTTAATTATCTGATTGCAGTCGTCTTTTAGTGGTAAGCACTTAGTATTCTTCTGTCTTTACACTATTCAATACAAGAATTAATTTTTATTTACACTATTCATGTGCATTATTAATCAACAATAGAGCTCTCTTTTAGCATGTTCCCTGCATGCAGCCTCAAATCTCTTAACACATAGCTTCTGAAATAAACTACAACCGTGTGGCGATACCTGGAATAAAATATTAATTCTGCAGCATGAAATGGTTAATGACATCAGTATGAACTCTCAGACCTTTATGCCTTATTTCCGGCTGAATACGATAATCTGGTAATGGCTGGAATAAAGCACTAGAAGACGCAATTAAAAAAAAAAAAAAAAAAAAAAAGTTAAACGCGGTGTATAGGTACGGTGTAGACTTGCTGGAAAGGGACGCCTTCACGTGATGGCACTGACATACTCTGGCTGTGGGGCTGCCTGGTTATGCAAACATCCCTTAATCCCTTTATTATCCCCGAGGAGAGGATGGTGGGCTGCAGAAGACGGGCAGCTTAGTCCTGCAGACCACTGGGTTCACATTCAGATGAGCCTGGGGTTGCAACAATTACTACTACCTGTTTAATTTTTATTTTTATGAGACGGCAGTGCTTTTCTGGTTTACACAATAAGCTGGGAATTTCCGTAAAAGCTGAAACGGAGGAAGAAAAAACAACTTAAGTAAAAACAATCCCTGCACCAGATTACAGGCAACATTTCCGTCTTCCCAATCAAGATATTAAGCCCTCTGGTTCTCAAGAGGCCTGGTGAAGTATGGATTGCCTTGGTATTCATGTCGGATGAGTCGGGAGCCAGTTGGGAGTTGCTCGGAGGATCGGCAGTTTATTTATGTTCTTATTTACACATGCTGGCGTAGTCTTTGGATAGGAGGTAGCGGGAGTCAGAGTCAGAGGATAACATGTAAATCAATCCTCACATACTCAGGAATACGCTACACCCTTTTTATTTTAGCCTGCCCTAAAATTACCGTCTCTCCATCTTGTATGCTGAGCTGTAACAATAGACTGACACTTAAATATAATGCTAGTCACGAAGAGGCGCTACGGAAATGGTGTAGAGCCGTGACACTGCCTTATTCTGTCACTCGGCTACAAAAAATAAGATGGAAATGGACGAAAATCTGTGCAAGTTAAGGTGAAAAGAGTATAGTATTGTTTTCCAGCTGACGCCAGATAATTTTTTTTGAGGTGAGTATAGGAGTCAAAATGTTACTACTGTCCCCATTAACTCTCATGGTGGGGGCAACTCTACCAGTTCTGTTGTAGTTGGTGCTGAATTATTTTTATTTTTATTATTATTATTATTATTATTATTAACTGAGAGGAAGACGTAGGAGACAATGAGTGTAAAGTTCACATATTCTTTCTAGTACAAGATACTTCACTGTTTTATTTGTGTGTGTGTGTGTGTGTGTGTTACCGAAATAATGTAAACGTGTATTATTTTAGCACTTAATAGTCCCATAGCTGTGTAATCACCCCCTGAATCCTACGTATTTGTTTGTCTTGGTTCTCATACCTCCAGACGTCTGTATTGAACTTAGGAGAGCCGTCTGGCAATGAAGGGGTTAATGAAGGCTGTATCTGTCCCCTCCTGTTCGAAATGTCTCGCAAAAAAAAAAAAAAAAAAAAAAAAAAATCGTTCCGTGGTCGCGAATATAAGTTACGTTCTCGGGCTGAAGGGATTAACATGACGTAGAGGACCAGGTGCAACGAACGGTAAAGGGAAATATGCCACAAAACCTTAGTGAGTAATGGAGTACGAGTGCAGTGGAGAGAGGCTGTAATTATAGTCTTGTACAATAGCTCCTCAATCAAAGGGGATGGGGGGTAGCTTGGCCCCCTGGGAACGTATTGGCTTCTGTGGACTCGAACATGACTTTTTTTGTTGTTGTTGCTGTATTTATTTATTTATTTATTAACTCCAACTGCTTCATGCTTAAGTAACCAGCCTCTGTCTGGGCACGATTGTGAACTGGTTATTTCCACTGCACTTTTTAGGCATGAACAGTTACGTACAGTTATATATGATGTTGCCTGTAAAGGATAATAAACCACTATCTCTGACAATGAACAGATCTGATTGCGAGATTATCTTTTGCTGTAACCGGTTGTAAACTTAATTAACTGGTCTACAGCCTCCTTCCTTGGCTTGCGTGAGTGATAGGGATGTATAGATCAAATATTAGAAGCTTATATGGATCTTTGACAGGCATGTGGATAAAAGATTTTGGAGATTTTATGTATTTATAATATTTGAAGCACAGCTGATGATTACTGTAAAAAGTTCTTATAATGGTAGGAGTAGTAGTATTAACAGTATTAGTAGCCCTGTGTTCATCTGAAATATGAACCCAGTGGACAGCAGGCTTAAGTTATCCACCCCTTGCACCATCCTACTTTCGGGGGATAGGGAGGGAGTTTAGGGACGTTTGTATATCTGAGCAACTCCACAACGAAGTTACATCAGTGCCACTCATGAAGGCATCCCTCTTCAGCATTATAATGGTAGCGAAGCATATTTATTGGAGATGATGGAGGTGTGACTGAATGATTGCACAGTGAGACATAGGTAAGTGATGTCTAAGTGGCTGTTTAGTGTACTGTATGCTCATATGCGCTGGATTTTTGGAGGGGCCATAAGAAGACCAATTGAAACTGGATTAATGATGATTTCATATGGTTAATAATGTAATATTTCGAATTTGATGTGTTTACGGACGACTTTCTTTGGTTGGCAGGCTGGGATACAGACTTTACGGGGCCTCCCCAATACAGTTCATCTGTATTCTTGTGGGGTATTCTTTTTCTCCAGTTGTCCAGAGTTCATGCGCTCTAGGTTTTACGACTTTTTTCTTTATCTTTTCTTCAAATGTGCTGCTGTGCTGCTGGCTAACTGTGAAAGTGGCCTTGGCAGAGATGGTTTAGTTTTGCAGCTTGTTGTTATTGTTGATGTCAGAAACTAAATGTAAATAAATTATAAAAAAAAATAGTTTGATGTTTCTGGACACTGGAGAAAGACTCTAACTAACCTCTTAACTCGAAGACGTACTTCATACGTTTTCGCCTCGTCTTGACTTTTATTCCTCTCGGTAGTGACGTTTCGAGCTGGAGGGAGTAGCTGTAGCCTTTATTAACCCCATTCATTAATATAAGTCCTTTACAAAATTTAATAAACCTGTCACGGGGCAGGAAGGAAGGAAAAACTGAAATAAAAAATCCTCTGGCAAAAGTAGTTAAACGCAGTAAGCTGGTGTATAAATAAAGGCGAAAAGGAAGATGAAAGGTACCGTGTCCTGATACGAAACAGGAAGTTGAGTACAAAGGCTGCAGGAGTATGGAATGAGGGTGTTTTTGAGGGTACATTTACGTATTAGTGTGGAAACTAGCGTATCATAAAAATGGCGAGTGAAGAACGAAAGACTTAGAAATGGGAGAGTCAAGGAATGTATGTGGAGTGCGTGGATTGGATAGGATATAGATAGTGAGATCCGTCGAGAGGTGAGGAGTCAGCACATTTATAAAAGAGCAGAAAAGTGTGTGGGGGGGAGGGTGGGGGGGGTGCTTAGATGGTATGGTCACGTAAATGTCACTTAAATGCTGCTGCTGCTGATGATGATGATGACGATGAAGATGATATTGATGATGATCACTTATTTACTCAGTAATCAGTACTAATCATTAATAAATTGTGTTTGAAGCGCCAATGGCAAAATTCAGTGAGCAGTGTGAGTACTAGGGTTAAAATGAGGAGTATGTATTTCATGACTTTACTGTGCATTTTATAATTTCACTAAGGTTTTCCATTTTAATTTACGCACGTTGACTGAATTTGGCATTGGCGAACCAAGAGCCTTTTTATAAATTCTAATATTGTTCTTTATCACCTGAGAGAGAGAGAGAGAGAGAGAGAGAGAGAGAGAGAGAGAGAGTTACGGCCCCATGTAGGATATTCTGCCTAAATAGCAAAACGTCTGTTATCAGTGAAATTGAAAATTAGAACAGAATGGTAAAATAACTTCCTTTATTCCACTCGCCGCATCTCAGGAAATTAGCTGTACAAGAGAAAAACTATATGTATCTTGTTGCAGGACTGAAAAAAAAGAAATGTTGAAGGAAATTTAATGGAACGGAAGGAATTAGCACACAAAAGACGCTATTAATCATGAGAGAATAAAAGTAATACCACTACTCATCAATTTTTGCAGATATTATTCTTGTTAAAATGTATGATATAAAGTATGTGCATTTTCTCACTTTAGATATTGTGTCGGAAAAATAATTATATGGGTATCACCTTTTTTTTTCTTTTTTTCAGGTATTGGGCTCAAAGAACGAAACTACTCCTCACACTTTAAATACTTCAGAAGGAACTGACCCGTAAAGGTATGTACGCTAGAGCAGTTTAGCACCTTATTTATATACTCAAGCCACAGAGAAAGACTGAAGAATGCTTACTTGTACATTACTCATAATTAAGACTTTTGTTTAGGATATAATTGCTTGTGAGCGCTGAGCTTTTAAGAGAGGGTAATAACTGCCGGGAATTTGTTATCATTATAATCTAAATCCAGCAGTGTTTTTTATGTAATATCAATGTTTTCCTGGGTGTTGCTGGATGTTGCTGTATCATGTTCGTGAAAGCAATACGGGGGGTAGAAAGATCCCTGGGGCACTCCACTACTGACTATAGTCCAAAGGGATGTCTGTTTACGTAGGACCCCATACTGTTCCCTTGTTATTAAGCCAGTTCATATTCTGCCCTTTTTAACGTCTCCTGATATTTCTAAGCATTTCAAGCAGCAGCTCATGTGAAATTTTATCCGATGTCTTTTGAAATCTTACTTATTGATTAGATGGTCTCACATATATAGAGAGAGGGGAAGATTAAAAATACGTTCTAAAAAGAGAAGTCATGATTTTAGTACCGTAAGCCCGTAATGAGTGTTTCTAACTTATTGCTCTCTAGGTTGCTGACGGTCTTATCTCTAATACCTGATTCTAGAGTTTTGCAGTTGACTAAGATAAGATATGGGTTAAATGGTACAGTATTTTCCCGCACCTCTTGAAATGCCGGAGTTACAGTGGCTAGTTTCTCGTTACGTGACAGCCCTGTTTGAAGAAGCAGTTCATTTAACATACTGGTAATTTTAAGATGCATAACAACATTCGCTTTAGCAATTATAAGGTACACGTGAGTAAAAATGTTCTGGATCTGGACTTTCAATGATAATCGGACTTTTAATTGGACTTGGCTGTAAGATTAGATAAGGGTTAGTTGGAATTTAAAACAGCCTCAGTGTTTATAGTGTGTGTGTGTGTGTGTGTGTGTGTGTGTGTGTGTGTGTGTGTGTGTTCAGCCCGAGGAAGTCATATATTCATTCTTGCTCCGACCAGACGATTTTACTCAGCTACAGGATCTACATAGGTGACATAGTTAACGAAATCCCTATCTCATACCCTCAGTGCTAAAAATCTCCCAAGCTGAATATTATCGTCACAAAAATCGCTACAGAAAAATCAGAAATCACGCAGGTGGAATGACAGCGTTAGTTAATTCATTTCTTGTTTATTCGTATTTATATCCCTTACGAAAGAAATAGAGATGACTGATGAGAAAAACCGGGATATCCATGAAAGTGCTGTTGCTGGTGATTTAATTCGATGGTAATAGTGTAATGGGCATGAGGTAGGGGATGAGGTGGGATGGAAGGGTTAGATTGAGGGGTGGTGGAAGGGTTGAGTGAGGGGTTTGGAGACTGGAGAGGTTAGAGTGTGCGGATGAAAGGGCTAGAATGAAGGAGGAATAAAAGTTAGAGTGAGGTGGAGAGGGATGAAAGGGTTAGAGTTGGGGCAGATTCCACTCCCTTCCCATTAGAGGATCCACAAACTAGGATCAGCCTAACTTAAATTTGCTTATGCTGAAGATACCGTTGTCTCCTTTTCATATTCTTCCTGCAGAAAACAACCATAACCTCTTATTATTCTCTCGTATCTAAGATCTGGTTTGTAGGGGGAACGGAATACCTGGAAAGACTACATTTCCTTTTCCTCGTCTCTCCTGCAAAAGAAAATCTAAGTAAGTTTGTCAGTGAATCTATCTCAAGGGATGAAATTTATAAACAGACTTACCATCAGTTTCCTGCCTAAACTTGGAATTGTTTTAGCCGGAAAGACAAGGAAGAGATATTGCAAAAGTGGAATTATTTCATCCACTTACGCAAGTTACGAGTGTTAATGGAGAAGATAAAATGTTTTCCACTTGTTGGTGTAATTTTTCCATTTTGACAGTTCACAAGAATGTATTAAAATATTATATAATGTGCAATCCCCTAATCGTTCTTGTTCGTAAGGAAAAAACAAATCATACTTAAGATAACTTGCTTGTCGTAACTTAACACTTTCTTTTCACAGTATGGTCAGAGAAAGTAAAAACAGTATATCCCCGTTTATCTTGTTCCTCCTCCAGAACAAATCCTAGTTACGATAGAGGATTGATCGTAAGTGGCTAGTAATGAATCTGTCCGCTGAGGAGATGCGCAAGTAGTTATAATTTGCAGTACGAAGAAAAAAAATGTCTTGGTCATCTCTGTGGGCCCGTGTGTGTGTGTGTGTGTGTGTGTGTGTGTGTGTGTGTGTGTGTGTGTGTGTGAGTGTGTGTGTGTGTGTGTGTGTGTGTGGCGAAACAAGTAAATGCATAGGTATCGGGGAGTAATTGTGTGTGTGTGTGTGTGTGTGTGTGTGTCTATTCTAAGGACACAGGAGCGACCCAACCTCTCTTAATATGCATCTAGCGTGGATCAGAACCATCGCACGCTGCCTCATGGGACACTTAACAAGCCGTGTTTAATGATGTTTGTATCGTTTAAATCACGCCTGCATATTTTAAATCAAATGACTGCAATCTTCGGACGGGCGCAGAGAGAGAGCTATGGAGGCTGGAGGAGGGGAGGCGGATACCTTTATTACTAATGTCTTTATTACTGATTAGTGTGAAATAAATTAAACTCGTGTACTGAAGAGATAAAACTAGACGTATGATTTATCGTAAGGAAAAGACAGCCAGTAAGTCAGAAGCCGCTGTTTTGAGAGACGGGATTATAATTTGGTAACTATGGATACTCTAGTCCCTTTGGCTTAATTATGTCATTTCTATTTTATTCTTACCACGATCATACAATTTTATTCAGTTAGAAGAGAACCCTAGTAGTGAAGATGCAATAGGAATATCTAAACATTCCATCCCAAAATGTGTCTTCTTGAATAAAAATCGTCTGGAGATGGCAAGAACAAAACAATAAAACACTCCCTTCAGCTCCAGGGGTTAAGTACAGGTGGGGCATAGACACTAAAACGCATTGTATACCTTCCAGTTAGTGGCTGGTTCTGTACCCTGGTGGTATGTAAGTTTAGATTATCATTAACAGAAGAATTGTCTCATCCCCTACTCATTATGAAGCCTACTTTGTGTGTGTTTATGTGTGTGTGTGTGTGTTGAACCTCAGACCTGCGGTGTGGAGCAGAGAATTTCGAAGACTTTAGCAATGAGTGAACATATGTTTCATCCCTTTCATTGGACGTGATGGTAGTTTTACTATAATTCTGTTTCGTCCTGTATCCTTCCACCCTAGTTCAAGAATAGGCAGTAAGTCGGTAAGATGATGATGACGATGATGATGTATGTTCTATTATTCATCCCACCACATTACATTAGTGAGGAATAGAACTGATTATGGTGCCGCAACTCTTGATGATGATGATGATGATGATGATGATGATGGTGATGATGATGATGATAATTAGAAGAGATTAGAACCCCATAATAATCAAAATAAATGTTCATGCAGTTAAGAACCTCCCACCTGTGTTTACTTCCCATCCGTCACCCACAGAATCTCAAACGACATAAACAGAAAGCCCTTATCGATGAACTGAACCCAGCATTACGAGAAAAGGATTTCGCTCTGAACCACATACAGTTCAGGTCTCAGGTGTCCGGTGACTTGATGAGATAGTAACACATTCAGAGCTGGGGGACATGGGAACGTAAGCTGACTTTGGAACGCAGCGATGGGATGAATATTGGTAAGAGAGCAAGAGGATATGAGGGATGGAGAATGATAAGGAGGAGGGGAAGGTTACTGTCGATGAGAAGAACTGACAGAGGATAACGACTGAGCTAGAGACGAGGAATATTGAGAAGGGGAAGACGTTAGTGCCCACATTAACCCGTTCAGCACGATGACGTCTTTTTGTAGATTGGTTCTTCCTTTTACCGGACGATAATATTCACTTAATGTTCCCTCGTAGAAAAGGAGTGCATCAGTGCTAAATTTATTCCTTACGGTTGAAAAATCTAACCCAGGCTGTGTAAAAATAACCCCGTATTGAAGGGGCCAGAGTATGAGTGTGAGACGTACATATGGCATGGGCGTGAAATCTCAGGAGATCGGTGGAAGTGGGACTGTCTAGGAAATGTGCACAGGTTATATTGAGTAATTAGGATAAAACATACAAATTCATGAAGGATACGTAGTAAGAAAGTCTCTGTGAAAGAGTTGAAAACAATGTACTTATATAGTGCACAATGAGAATGGATTTGAGTGTGGTGGCGATGTGAGTATTTACGTGTGGATTTGGTGGCAGTAGGGGGAATGATGGGTAAGACGAAGATGGATGGAAGTGGCAAATGTGAGTGTGAGGAAGCGAGGTATAGAAGTTGATGAAGCTATGGAACTGACAGATGACAGAAGTGGGTGGATGAAGTATATATTGTACGTAGAAATACTGAACATGGCAGGGATTTCGCTCTCCTTTTTCAGCCTTGGTAACCGGTCAAATGACTCAATATGACGGGTGTAAGTGAGGTACATATATTACAAATTGTGTAGTTGGTAAATGCCTAAGGAGAAGCCAGGATTCCGACGTCATGAATGTTGTGTGAATGACTGATCTTTTTCACTGAGCAGGGTGTTGCTAGCTCCCCTACTTTATTTTTTCACTTTCTTTGTTTCTAGTTCTTTACTTTTTTGGTGGGGATGAGGGTTAGGATTATGATGACTAGGAGGTTAGGAAGGGTAGGGGGAAAAGGGAAGAAGTGACGGAGACTGAGTGGATGGCGATGACGTTCCTAAGACATAAGAAAAAATGAAAATGAAACAGAATTACAGGGCAAGATTTTGCTCTCATTTTACATTTCCATAACAGTTTACATTAAAAAAAATTATGATGATGATGATGATATACCGTACAGGATTACCATAGCACACTGTACTCGACTACATCACACCATACTACAGGACGCTCAATACCACCATGCCAACATCAGTTTACCAGTAACACTGTACATCACCACATCACACCATATACACTGCGCACTCTCATTATCATACCACAGTGTTCACCACCACACCACTTCGCACCACACCATACAACACTTTGTGCTATCACATCCTACCACACATACACTACACTGAACTTTGCCCTACCATATCGGATCACACTGTACACTGTCACACCACACCACACGACCCCACATCATCAACCACCACACCTTACCACACCGTCCCACACACACACACACTGTACATTACTTCATTACACCATCGCGCACCGTTTACTACCACACGACACCCACATTTCACAATACTCAACCACAAGACACCATAAAACAATGTACTCTAGAACTCCACCCTGTACCCCATCACTACCAAACCACATCATACCACCCTACAGTACCACACCACACCACCCTACTCTGTCACACCACACCACACCACACCATTTCACACACAACACCAAGTAATACTACACCTACTTTACCTTACTTCTCCACAATCCAACACTCTGTACATTACCACACTACGCCACACCACATTGTTCACCACACTGCCACACCACACCACAGTATTCACCACACTACCACACCACACCACATAATACCAGAGCATACTTTCCCACCACGCCGTACACCATATCACACAACACCATAACACCACATCCCCACACCTATCTGCCTCTCCACAATGAAATAACTATCATACAGAAATAAAGATAGAATTGCAAGACTTTCCCTCAGCTCACAACAGTGGAAAAAATTGATCATCCTAATATTATAAAAAATCCCAAGGCGAAAAAAAAAACTATATCGTCCATAGAAAAAAACACATTCTTTTCTCGGTTCACCAAATTGGATCCTTTTATTTAAACTGTCGTACAAAAATTAGCCAAAATTAATTAGCTCTTTCCCATTACACACACACACACACACACACACACACACACACACACACACACACACACACACACACACACACACACACACACACACACAACACACACACACACACACACACACACACACACACACACACACACACACACACACACACACACACACACACAACACACACACACACACACACACACACACACACACACACACACACACACACACACACACACACACACACACACACAAGCAGACTATTGTACGAAGAAGTTAATAAAGTTTTACAATTAATAAAAATAACAGAAAAACTGAAATTTTTTCCATACTCTCAGGTGGCCACAGTAAAAGGGATCGATTTGAACGTTTGCTGGTTTTAGGCCCGTATTTTTGACTGGTAAGGAGACTCCCTAACACCTCTTTCTTAGCAATTTATTTTTGGATGTGGCTGGTTAAGATGCTTTTGTACGTTACTTGTGCAGAGTATGACGATGTTAGAAGACTTTATATAGCATAGAATAGGGCGGTAAGGTAGGTATAAGCAAAATAAATCGCTTAGGAGGAGGTGTTAGTAGCCTCCCTAACCGTACCAGAAAACCATCCTTAGTATTCTCGTATGTTAAGGAAGTTCCCTAACACCCTTCCTAAGCGATTTACTTTGCCTACTACACCTACACATCCTCCTCTGTGTTACTTAAATTATTCTAATATCACCATACTCTAAATAAATGATGCACAAAACGATATTAGCCAACCGTATTCAAAAATAAATTGATTAGGAAAAAGCGTTAGGGAGAATAAGGAGAGTTCACTGTCACCTGTTTCATCTCGCACACCTGGTCAGATAGCATCACCTGGACACTCAAACCACAGCCGCTTTCTCTCGCGTCGTCCCTGTGGGTGGCAGTGTCGCAGCGCACATCAGGGTGTCTCTCTGGCGAGGAGAAAGGCTTGGGTAGTGTTGGGTTCGGAGAGACATTGAGGGCAGTATTTTAGGTGGCTTGGGTGACTTCGTAGCACTTCTTCCTTAGCGAATTATGTGGCATATTACGTCTTAATATTTTTCTTGTGAGTTGTTTATGTTGCTTTAATATTGAAGGTACACTGCATTAATAATATACTTGTAAATGAGGATATAGAGATGTACAAACTGAATTGCTAAAAAGATGTTACTGAATCTCCAAACTCACTTAGAATTACGACCCTGAGCCTCATTCTCTTTGACGTAAAAAGTAACTTAGCACTAGGAGTAAAAAATAAATCAATAAATAAATTCGTTGTTTCTCGCAATAAGCCTCGTGTGGTCGGTAGGTGTTAGTCAAAGCCTTTTCCTTTGACGAGAAGGTTTAGCCACTTTATATCGAGGACGCTATTGAACTACGTGCGGGTGTATTATTGTCACTCGTGTGTGTGTGTGTGTGTGTGTGTGTGTGTGTGTGTGTGTGTGTGTGTGTGTGTGTGTGTGTGTGTGTGCGTCATGAGGGGTTCTGTACAGTCTTCATTAACCCTTTCACTACCTGGGAACTCTGTTAAGTTGAATAAACTCGTATGACAAAAGCAAAAAATAAAGAGAGAGAGAAAAAAAACAGATTACCAAAGTGAAAGGTCCCAGACAGAGGCACAATACAGAATGAAAACCTAGGTACAGTACGTCTTTCATTCTGAGATTAGATTGTTTTTACTCTAACTTGGCCCAGATTTTTTTTTTTTAGCTCATTTCTCATAATTCAGTGGCAGAGAAAGAGAATATTACAGCTCTCCTTTCCACAGCACTCCTTCTAGATGAGCATCCTTTTCTGCTGACAATCTGTTGTCAAAACTAGGCATTCAAGATAGAGAGATGGCCAAGTTAGAATATAAAAGGCTTAGTTTCACTCAAGTTGTCATTGATGTGAGTCAGAGTGGAAAGTTTAGGTGAGTATGATTGAGACACCGGTGATTGAGGACCTTGCAGATCTTGTTGTTGTTGTTATTGTTGGCACTTCATGGCCGTGTCTTGCGTTAGATGGTTGAAGCTTGTTAGTCTGGAAAGTTGGTTGATGTCACAACTGTTGCTTTAAGTTGCCAGCCAGGTTCAGCTTTCAATCATATAGCTCATTTTGCTTCACTGATCAATTTTCCTTATCTTACTGACTCTTTCGACCTCTGTCTCTTCGCCGGAATGTTGCAACGCTTTCCCTTTACTCTCGCTATTTCAGTGGTCACTGCGCTTCTGAAGTGTCTGCTAGCATCCCTTCCGCATTACGTCGGGCGTGCAGTACCCGTCTACTACCGCACTCTCACTCCTTCTCTATCTCACTCTCTAATGCAGGGTTAATAAGTGCCTCAGTCCTTCATGTATGAAGCAGGTCAACTCTGGAACTCCAGTCTTCCATGGTCTGTATTTGCCTCTGCCTGTGATTTTTTGTACCACGCGTTCAGATATCTCTGAACGAAGAGATCATTATGCTTGGTCTACTTTGCTCAATTTTCTCATGAAACAGCAAGCTTGCTGGCTTTCAGTCTTTTATCCTTCATTTTTTGCATTTAAAAATACAGCACTCGCTGATGTGGCATCTTTAACTTTTCCTGGGGAAAGTCGTGTTGGAAAGGGACATCTTCATGCGGTGACACCAATATAATCTGGTAGATCAGTTATACAAACATCCCTCAACTTCCTCCCAATTCCCCGAAAGGAGAATGGTGGACGGCCCAAGAAGTGCATCTTCAGCCAGCAGTCCACCGGGTTCAAGTTTCAGATGAACCATTGACAACTGTTAGAGAAGTGCTTTCAAACTGTATTAAAAAAAAAAAAGGGTGGGGGGGCCGTCGAGTTGATGGGGCTAAAAGAAAAATGGCAGGGATATAAAGCTACATAGCCTACGGTCTCCTGTTCCGCGAGATAAATGATAAGGGAAGATTTGCAGTAGAAGGAAGAGTAGAGTAGAGAGTAGTGAAAGTTTAATAAGGGATAAAAGATAAAAGATTTGCAGAAGGGAGGGTAGATTAGAAAGTAGGTAAAGTATAATACGGGATAAAAAAAAAAAAAAAAAAGATTTGTTGTGGAAAGGACGGTAGCTTAAAAAAGGTAAATAAATAAGGGGTAAAGAAAGATTTGCAGTAGAAGGAAGGTAGATTAGAAAGTAAGTGAAGTATAAGAAGTAGACGCTCCGCAAAATTAGCACTCAACCCCTTCAGCCTGAGAACGTCATTTTGTTTTATTCATGGTATCTCCGGACGATTGTATTTTTTTTTTTTTTTTTTAGTTAATTTTTCTTATTTTATTGATTTATTTTTTGAGCAGGATGAGGGTAGAAATTAGCCTTCATTAGCCCATTCACAACGAGTTTTTTTTTTTTTAAGCTGAGTAAAATCGTCTGACAGTAGCAAGAATATTCCAGAAAATTACATCATTGTCTTGAAGTGTTTGTTACCTTTGTATTCATCAGTGTCCAGCCACTATCTCATAAAGCAGAAAGGTAGCATCGTCATCATCATCATCAGCAGCAGCAGCAGCATCCTAGAGTGGCTTTCTCTTTCATTTTCATCACTTCCTCAGTCAGCATCTCATGAAGCACAAAAATATCAACCTCTGTCATCATCATCATCATCATCATCATCATCATCATCATCATCATCATCACACCACCTTACAGTATCCCACTATCAGCGTTCTCTCCACACACCTTCATTACCATAATTATGATCATTATTACGAAACAATACGACTACCATCATTATAAGTCCAAATTATCGCCATCACCACCAGTACCACCATCACCACAATCATTTACTAATCCACATCATCATTCCCAGGGTCATCACCACCATCACCATCATTCTCACCTACACTACCACAACCACCACCACCATCATTACCAATCATCACCATCACCGCCTAATCATCACCAGTCACCCCGACCAATATCCTCATCATCATCATCACCAATCACCCCAACTATTAGATGCAGTTGGCCTTAATCTCCATATTAAACATAAAAGATTTAGCTTAATTCGTCTTTAACACGACCCTTAAGTAATCAGCATAAATTTTATTTCGTGAGGCGATTCTCCGCATCTTCATCCACCATGCGTGGTTGATTGAGAGAGCAGCAAATTAAAAAAAAAAAAAATCCATCCATCCATCATCCAATTCTACGTTGCCCCATGAGGAGCGTAGAAGCCCGGGGCTAGGCAGTTGGTCCTGACAGTTAAGATGAGAGTGACCAGCCTCACTCATCCCTGAGTGGCATTACATGAGCATTAAACCCCAGTCACTCCTTGGATATAAACCTTCACCGGTTCAATCCGACTGGAGCACAATAATTACCCACTAAACCACCAGGCGCCAAAATTTGGTTATATGGTTACCACCCAGCGTAGTAAATGGTTTCCTGGTGTACAGGAAACCATTTGGCTTGTCACTCAGTGTAGAGTCACCAACAGGCAGAAGGGAGAGGAAAGAATGAAGGAATGAAAGACAGAAGAGGGAGTGTAAAGTCACCCGTAGGCAGAAGGAAGAGAAAAGAATGAAGGAAAAAAAAGACATAAGAAGATGGAAGGAAAAAAAGAAAAAAAAAAGAAGGAAAAAGAAACAAGAAAGAGAAAGGAAAAGGGAAAAAAAAGTAAATGAAGACTGTCGAAGGCAAAGCTAAAGATATCTCACAAAACCAAGGAAATCAGAGTTAAAAGAAAACTCACCAAAGCGGAAAACCAGCAGATTTAAAGATAACAAGAGAAGTCATTTATACACAGAGCAAATATAAGGCAGAACTAACAAAATCATGCCAAGACTAACAATATCAAAGTCCAAAGAAAAGATAGTAAAAAAAAATACACAATCTGAGAACTCAAAGAAATCAAAGGAAAAGCAGTCAGATCCAAAGAAAAGTCCCACTAAGCAGAATAAAATTGTCTGTGGAAAGCAAGATTGAAATAATGAAGTCAGTAGATAAGTGGAGTTCATATTTATTTTATCTAGTGTGTTCGGATGAGGAGAATTTCCGAAGCTCAGTAAAATCGGGTGAAAGTAGTTTGAAGTAAATATAAAAGGATATTGTCGTAGTGAAGGAGCTGAAACGTGGTGAAATAGGTGGTGGGAAGTAGCGCATAATGGGTGATGTAAGAGAGTGTTATGTAAAGTATTGGTTTGCCGAAGCGGACCGTAAGAGAGAGAGAGAGAGAGATGGGGAGGGGGTGACAGGGAAAGGGGAGGTGTGGGTGTAGATGGGGGTGGAGGGGAAAGAGAAAAGATGCATACATATTATCAAAGCCATGATAAGCAGTACAACAAAAGCAAAAAAAACAAGAAACTCACACACACACACACACACACACACACACACACACACACACACACACACACACACACACACACACAAAAGTTCCCCCTCCCACACACACCTAACCTCCCAAACAAAACAAAACAAAAGGTGGGAGTGTCGCTGCTTGAAAATATAGGCATCTCAGCTGTCAACAAGGGAGAGTTAATGACACCGTTAGCGCAGACGTATCAATACCCCGCCTTGACGTAGTGCGATGTGACAAGGACGCAATTTACGGCCAAGTGCCATAATCAATAAGGGAAGGCAGGGGAGGCTGGGGGGCCCTGTGGTGGTGTGTTTCAGAAATGAGTCTTTTGTTGGTTACGTGGCTTATGGATTGTGTTGAGAGAGAGAGAGAGAGACTAAACCCCTTCAGTCCGAGATTTTTTTTTTGCTTCTCTTTCTGTTTCCAGGTAATTTTATTCAGCTTACTGTGGTTAATGAAGGCTGCATTGAAATCTTCCAGTTAAAAAAAAAAAAAGGTTCATAAGCACAGTATATCTGCCTGGTAGTAGCAAGAATCAAACTGAAAATCATCCTCGTGGTGAAGATGCCATGAAAGTACATTATAGTGTTTGAGTTAGTTTTTCAGGATTGTCAAGTTAGAGAGCTCTGTGTAAAATGAAAGTTAGGTGTAGCTGTGTGGCACTCAGGGACGATAACCCGCTGAGAGTTTAGTTATGGTACCCTGAAGCGACCGTCGATGGAGAAGGTGTTGTGTAGTTATAAGTTTACATTAGTTACGGTAGACGAGAGGGTTTTGCATAGAGAATAAGTCAGCACCAGGTAATGCTTAGAGGGGATACAGCTGAGAGACTTGTGTGCAAATTTTAGCAGTGGCATTAAGAGGAGATCGACAGCTGAGAAAAATCTGCTCTGTGTTCAGTCTTGGTTTATTTAAGGTCGATTCATTATATTTATACTGTAAAAGTAATGGCGTTTGTGAGTGGTGACTGATTGAGAAGGGTCTGCGGAGGGATTAAGTTAGGCTTGTTCGCAGAATTAGCAGATCATCAGCTAGGAGAGGTCACCGTTGCGTATCGGGTTTAGTTATAGCATTAAGGGAAGCAATTGTCTGAGAGAGGTTTATGTTATTTATACAAATAAGATTCATTTCTTACATTTAGGGGAGATTTCGACTGAGACTTGTTCTAAACAGAGATTAAGTTAGGTTCAGTTAAGGCTTTTAGGGAAGATGGTGTATGAAGGGAGGCTTGGCTAGTTATAAGACGTATTTTAGTTATGAATGATACCGTAGTAATGAAAGTCTGTCATCGGCTATGGGAGAATTGTGTTGCGTATAAATCAAGATCACTCGTAATTCAGATGTTCGTGTATTGCTAGTTAGTTTTTCAGGTGGTAGTCACGGAAGTTAATAGACAAAAGTCTGCGTTACAGGTTTAACTAAGTCTTTAAGAGAAGAGAGCCAAATGAGAGAGGCTGGTGTTAGTTTTAGGTATGTTATTCTGAGGTGACTGTCGACTGAGAGAGGCTTTATAAAGAAAATATGATATAGTTAATCCCTTCACCATGATGATACATTTGCATAGTTTATTATTGTCACCTCCTGGATTTTATCTTGTTTATTTACTTATTTTTTTATTTATCTTTTTATTCGAATTGGAAAAGATCTCCCATATTGAAGGGAACTATAAAGGCAATCTGTAACCCCCTCAGTTCAAAAAATCTCTCCTAAATACAGTACAAAATAAGTCTTGAGACAGCATGAAGGAATATAAATGACCTCCACGTATTTAAAGGATTAAAGCTTCTGAGAGAGAGAGAGAGAGAGAAGAGGCAATCGAGAAAAGCCTGTGTTTAACTAATTCAATCAGGAAGGGGGATCGTCAGCGGAGAGAGATACACGCATCGATCGCCCAGTAAACCCTGAGGAAGTTGGCTTAGACGTTGATTGGGCAGGAAAACCGGGACTTGGATGAGGGACAACCACGACCCCCGTGTTAATCTGAGAGGGTCACGAGGCGAGACTAGCGGCCGAGACAGATGGACGAGACAGCTGGTGTAGACAGCCGCATGAAAGCAACTTGACCCCTTCAGCGTAGTTCATAATTCATTCTTGCTGCCTCTAGGCGAATTTATTGAGGAGAGGAGAGTCACCCGGTTCTGAAGGGATTAATAGAAGCGGTATCTAACCCGTCGGGTAAGCTTATCCGAAGCAGTATAAGAGCGTCAGGAAATGGCTAGAAAAGATTGAAAAAGGCATGTTTTGGTTCATTGAGTTAAAAAGAAAATGCGTATATCTTCAGAGTAAAGACAGGTTCAGTGTGCTGGGCATCATTCTGTTTTCATGACATCCACGAGTTGAAATTGTTTATTTCTTCGAGGTAACAACAGTTCCATTTTTAAAAGAAAAAGCCAGATGCCGAGACCCTCCCCCTCCCAAAGAAAGAAAAAAAATCTGTAACCAGGAAAACCTGAGCAAAAGAGAGCCAAAATCAAGATCCATTCAGTCTGAGATGCCTGGACACATTACGTTTAAAAGACTTGTCACAGCCAGGGAGCTGGACAGAAAAGAGGTGAGAGCTCGTTGCTCGACGATTGCTGCACGCATGTCGTAATCGAGTAACAGATGGAAGCAAGTAATTCATAAGAGCAACGAACCCCTTTGCTCCAACCCTGTGCCGAGAACTGCACAGACAAGTTGATATCACCCAGAGAGCACATAACTCCCTCTCACCTATACCAGACATATCAGATCACCACCAAAATTTCTTAAATTCTTTCATGGCCCATGACCAACATATTCAGAAAATTATATTAAAATCCATCAATACTTTTTATTAGAGATGTTGTAGATAAACAAAAAACAGTCCTGAACCGGGACTCGAAATCAGGTCACCACCAAAATTTAATCTACTCTTCCTTGGCCTGTGACTAACATATCCTCAAAATTTCATTATACCCATGAACATTTTTTTTTTTTTTAAGATAACGTGGACAAACGAACACACAGACAAACAGGGATGAATACATAACCTCCTCCAGCTCCTTTAGCGAAGGTAATGGAAGAATAATCATGGCAAGATATTGAAAATGTCTATTTCGAATCCCATGTGTTAAATTTGGGCCGATTTCTTGTTTATTTCTTACTTATTTCTTCAGTCTTTAATCGAACAATTTACACCATTTTGCACTCAAGAAACGGTGCTTATGATTAGTTCTTGCTACCTCCAGACAATTTTTTTTTTTCCAGGTAAGGAGATTTAACCTCTTCAGTAACACAGGCCCCTCCTGTCTTGAATAAACTCACCTGTGGCAGTGCGATTAAAATGAAAAATTCGTCTTCAAGCTTCTTCTTCTTCGTCTTCGCCTACTTCTTCTTCTTCTTCTTCTTCCTCTTCTTCTTCTCCTCCTCCTCCTCCTCCTCCTCCTCCTCCTCCTCCTCCTCCTCCTCCTCCTCCTCCTCCTCCATCATCATCATCATCATAATTATCATCATCTTCTTCTTCTTCTTTTTCTTTTTCGTCATGATGATCATCATCATCTTTTTTTTTTCTTCTTTTTCTTCTTCGTCATGATCATCATCATCATCATCATCTTCTTTTTCTTCTTCCTCTTCTTCTCCTCCTCCTCCTCCTCCTCCTCCTCCTCCTTAAGCGATTGATCCTTACACATCAAAGTCCGACTTACCAATTTCAGTCTAACACCAGGCGACTTTACACGTCCCTGCCCAGCCTCCCAATTCCTGAGTGTTAAGAAAATCGAGAGAGCAAGAGGGGGAAGGGACAAGGTTAGAGCATTATTAAGCACAATAGTGAGCTCTGGTGCTGGGTCTGGCGCTCAGCAGGGCTTCACATATATCATTATGCGCACCACCAATGCGGATGTTGAGCTCGCCACATTAGCATTCCTCCCAGGCACACATGGGAAAAAAAAAAGTGGAAAAAAGAAAAAGATGCTGTACTCGACCCAGCTACGATTAGTGTGAAGGTAAAATGGCATGGATTGAAAAATAGTGGAGAGAGAGAGAGACGAGAAAAAGGGAAAAGAAGAGAGAGAAGGAAGTAGGGAAAAGAGGTGAAGAAGAAGAGCAGAGAGAGAAGGGGAAAAGAAGAGAGTGAAGGAAGGGAAAAGGAACGAGAGAGAGAGTATGCTGAACTCGACCCAGCTACGTTTAGTGTGAAGGTACAGTATAATAACAGACTGAAAAATAACTTAAAAGGAGAAAAAAGAAAAGATGCTCCACTGGAACCTGTTGAGATGAGTGTGAAGTTAAAATCACAAATTAAAAAAGCCTTAAGGAAAAAAACATTGCAGTCGAAGCAGCTACGATCAGTGTGAAGGGAAACATATACTGACTGAAGAGTAGCGTTGCGTTGCCCACATTAGCATTCTTCAGGAACTCACGCTTAACAGAAGTAAAAAGAAACATGCTACACTCGAACCAACAATGATCAGCACGAAAGTAAAGCACTGTACACTGGGAATAGCGTAAACTAAAAATAAATAATAGTATAACAAACAAAAAAATAGGAGAGAAAAAGTCTACATTGCAACCAGCTATGACAAGGGGAAGGCAAAGTAGCATAAACTAAATAACACAATGTTTACTAAAAAAGCAACGTTGGCTGAAAACTAGCGAGGTCTGGAAAAAAATATAGCATAGACTGTGTAAAATTGCGCAGCTGAGAATTTCTTTTACCTCTCAGGCGAAGGGGAGTTGGGGGGAGTGAGTGCGTGTTTAGCATCTAGATGAAGGTCGGTCAGTAGGAGAGATTTATCCCGCGATCTCAGGAATTTCACAAAGACCCCGAAGAAGCTTATCTAGCAGGATGACACGGCAGGATCTTACTGTCATCGTGTCTGCTGTGGGAGACGCCTGGGTAAAGGAGAAAAAGAGAAAAAGAAATTGTTAATGAAGCCATGTCCAGTCCGTTTGGTCGTGTTCTTATTTAAGGTATTGTTAGTCTGGCCACATCCCCCTTGAGATCTGCAATAAGAAGAGAGAGAGAGAGAGAGAGAGAGAGAGACTGAAACACACACACACACACACACACACACACACACACACACACAAACCATGAGAAAGGATCACTCTGATAATATGAATAAGAGTGCGAAGTGGCAGGGAAATATTTACAGCATAATTCTCATCTCCAACACAATTCTCATCTCCAGCATTCTTCTCATCTCCAACATATCCTCATCTCCAACATAATTCTCATCTCCAACATATTCTCATCTCCCACATAATTCTCATCTCCAACATATCCTCATCTCCAACATAATTCTCAACTCCAACATATTCTAATCTCCAACATATTCTCATCTCCAACATATCCTCATCTCCAACAAATTCTCATCTGCAACATATTCTCTTCTCCAGCAAATTCTCATCTCCAACATATTCTCATCTCCAACATATTCTTATCTCCCACAAACATTAATAATTCTTGCCATTTTAGCCTCGGTTTTCTCAGGACGTGGCCTAAAATTTGCTGCCCAAAGAGATAAATGAACATTATTTGTACATGAGAAAAAAAGGGGAAAAAGAGAAGAGATTTGAAGGAGGAGGTGGAGGTGGTTGTAGGAGGATGGGAGGAGGAAGGTGGAAGAGAAGGAGGAGAAGACGAAGATGAAGAAGATTGGGGAGGAGAGAAGGAGGAGGAGGTGGAGGTGGAGGAGGAAAAAGGGACGGTAAATGTGACGGTAGAAGAGGAGAGGGGGAGGAGGGAGAGGACGAGGAGGAGGAAGTTGAGGTGAAGGGGAGAGGGAGGAGAAGAAAAAAAGAGACTGTTGATCAGAAACTCTAATAATAAAATGAACTAACGAAAAGGAGCGGAGGAAAAATTCATTGCAGTATCCAAAACATAAGACTAGACGAAAGACTGTGGAATGAAGAACATATTAATGAAAATATTATAAAGCACAGTACAAAGATTTTTAGAAACAATTAAATAGTTAAGAACAAGAGAGGGATGAACTCACAATAATAATAATAATAATAATAATAATAATAATAATAATAACAATGATGATGATAAAACAAAACAGAATCTCGAGGAAAAATGGAAAGGAAGAGAAAGACATGAACATGGCAAAAAAGAATAAGCATGCCAAACAAGTGCCAAGGAAGAGAAAAACAAAAGTGAACGGGAAGCTGAAAAATATAAATACATTAATGCAAAGACAAGATGCAAGATCAGACATTCTACCAATCAAAAGGAGAGAGAGAGAGAGTGAGAGAGAGAGAGAGAGAGACTGTGTGTAGCGAGAACTAACCTCCTGCTCCTTCGATGGATCTGGGCTGAGAACTTGTTAGCTTACAGCCCCGCCCTGCCAAAGATACCACCTCACTCCTCTCACCTGCGGAAATTATCGACAGGGGGAGGCGGAGGGAAGAGGTAAGAAGGAGAGGTAGTAGTGAGAGGGACGGAGGGAAGGAGGAAAAACAAGGATGGAAGATAGAAGAAGGGAGGGGAATCGGACACATAAAAGAAAAAAATACAGGCATACTTTGTCACACTTTTCTTCAACCATCTCTGCTTTCTTGACATAAATTCTTCGTCCCTTAATAACTATCCTGTAAAAAATAATAATAACCGGAAGGATTGAGATTCACAGGAAAATGAGGTAGGATGGTGGGGAAGAAGGACTGGAATAGTTGGAGTTACGGAGGTGGATGGTATGAGAGGAGAGGAGAGGAGAAACTGAAGGTGAAGAGATGATCTGTGAAAGAATCAGGGAAGATGTAGAGAAGAGATGGAGAAGAAGGAGTGAGTGGAATGGAGAGAAGGACGGAGAGGATGAGAGTCGACGGGAGGAAAAAGAAGGCAGGGATGAGAGTAGGAGGGAAATGGATAGATGATGAGGGGAAGAATGAGTGGGAAGGTTGGAGAATTGGAGGAGAAATGAGTGAGAGACGAGGGGAGAGGGAGTGGAGGAAAGGACGAAGGTTCGAAAGGATGGAGGGAGTGAAAAGAGGAAGAAAAATGGAACAGGGGAGTAATTAGGGGAATAAATTTGGAGAGGCGAAAAGAGAAGGGATGGACGTGAAAAAATGATAGGAAGATTTGAGGGAGAGAGAGAGAGAGAGAGAGAGAGAGAGAACCACCACCCCACTCTCAAGATTCCACACCAAACGAGTGAAACATAACTGGTACACAGAAATTTAACATCTTACTTAGAGCGGATATTATGAAGCCAGGCAGCGGTAACTCCCTCAGGTTGGGTTAGTAGGTGAGCTTCGTGATGCGTGCTCGTTCCTTCCCTCTTACTGGCGGCTGCTGTCTGTGGAAATGATTTGCTTTAAGTTGGTCTTTATTTCTGTTCTTCTCTCTCTCTCTCTCTCTCTCTCTCTCTCTCTCTGTTAATTATAACACTTTACGACTAAATTATCTTTCACCTTTATCAGTTTTCATCTAATTTTTCTTCATAATCAGTCTTTCTCACAGTAAAAGTATTTTCAGAATCAACTTTATAACTGTTCATCAAAGTTCTTTTGTCTATCTATCTATCTATAGCCCGACGCCCTAATCCCGCAAAGGGTGGCCGCAGACAAAACGCCTCCAAGTCACTCTGTCACCCACCATTTGACTCCCCTCCCCCCAACTCACCCCCCCCTCCCTCATATACCTCTCAACTCCATCCCTCCACCTCATCCTCGGTCTACCCCTCCCTCTCCCTCCCTCCACCTCACCTACATACACCCTCTTAGTCAGTCTTTCATTCTCCATCCTCTCCACATGTCCAAACCACCTCAGTGTATTTCTCCTAATCTTTTCAACCACATCCACATCTACCCCACAACGTTCCTTCACTTCTTCATTCGTCAGCCTGTCCCTCCATGTCACTCCACATGCTCCTCTCAAGTAACTCATTTCCACTGCTCTCACTCTTGACTTGTTCCCCTCTTGCAAGGTCCACGCCTCGCTTCCATACGTCAGGGTAGGGATCACAATACCATCATGCAGTGACTTCTTAACTTCCATACTCACCTCCCTATTTCTCATCACTGCTTTCAGTGTGCCAACAACCTTCCTTCCCTGCTGTACCCTTTCACGTACTTCATCCCCCAAAGTTCCATCCTTACTCATCACACTACCCAAGTACTTGAATGCACTCACATTCTCCATATCCTCACCATCCAACCTCACTGCACACTCTGTGACTTGATTCCTCTCAAACACCATAACTTTACTTTTGTTTACATTAACTTTCAGCTTCCTCCTCCTACACACTGTCCCAAATTCATTCACCAAACCTTGCAACTCCCATTCATCTTCACTCAACAATACTGTATCATCAGCAAACAGCAACACCGGAAGCTTCCAAATCTCACCCTCATTCATTAGGGCCACCCCCACATCCACTGCCCTACCTTGTACCTCCTTTACGACCCCATCCATATATATATTAAACAGCCATGGAGACATTACACACCCCTGTTTCAGTCCCACATTGAGATCAAAGAACTCACTCAGCTCACCATCCACTCGCACCGTAGCCCTAGCTCCCTCGTACATACTCTTCACAGCACTCAACAATTTCCCCTCCACTCCATATATTCTTAATACCTTCCACATACCTTGCCTATCTGTTCTGTCATAAGCTTTCTCCAAGTCCATGAAGGCAGCGTACACTTTCCTTCCCTTCTCTAGATACTTCTCCACTAAACATCTTAGAATAAATATCTGATCTACACACCCTTTTCCCTTCCTAAATCCCCCTTGTTCTTCTCCAACTAGCTCCTCTGTCATATGCCTATATGTCTTTTGTGCAGTCACTTATTTTTATATCAAATAAATATGAACTTTAATATTGCTCGTGTAAATTCACTGCAGTCAACTTTAACATTGTAGCAGTACATTATTTTGTCCAGTTAACTTTATCATTGTATACCTGCAATAATTTTACTTCAAACCTTTTTACTACTAGAAATTCACCCTCTGCTAAAGTAACAGTAATAATAATAATGATAAATAATAATAATAATAATAATAATAATCTCGGAATGGCCAGAAGAAAATGAAACGCCAAGAACTTGGGTCCTTAGCTGTCAACGCAAAAGGCGCTTGGTATGCCTCACCAAGCCTTGCACACGGATTCGTCATTCACCCTCCATAACAGATTTCATTGTGGTTAAATGAGGCAAAAGATAAACTAAGTCGACCCCATATGACCATGACCTTTTGACCATGTTGACCTAATCAGTTCATCATCCCTTCATTCTGCCTTACTGACAAAAGTTTGGCCGAAATCCGTCAGTGGGTTTAGGATATATCGCACCCACACCCATAGGACCTTGACCTCTGCCCCCATGACCTTGCTGACCTATTCAGTTCATTGACCGTTCATATTGCATCACTGACAAAAGTTTAGTCGAAATCCGTGAGTGGGTTTAGGAGATATCGTGCCCACACTAATATGATCTTGACCTTGCTGGCCTAATCAGTTCATCTTCTCTTGATACTGTATCACTGACACAAGTTTGGTCGAAATCCGTCATGGGGTTCAGGAGCTATCGCGCCCACACCCATACGACCTTGACCTTTAACCCTTTGACCTTGCTGACCTAATCAGTCCATCGTCCCTTCATACTGTACCACAGTGTACCACCGACAAAAGTTTGGTCGAAATCTGTGGATAGGTTCAGAAGATATCACGCCCACAAGAGTGTTATGGACGCAAGGACCCAGGCACGCACCCACGCACGCGCGGAAAGACAGACCAATCACTTAATGTCTCCTCCACCATGGGTGGGCGAAGGCATAATTAAGAACCTAAGGTGTTGCGAAACATCTTAAGACAGTAACCAGACTGAACAGATACTTGGTCATTACATTAAAACATTGGCTGGCTAAGTCGAGGGTCTGGTCACGAATTCGGATTAGGTCAGAGAGTGACAGAATTAATGCCTTGAGTCCCATGACGTATATTCTTTTTTATCTTTTTTTAATTCTTGCTATCAACAGACTGTTATACTGTACTTAGAACAGTCTCTATCCTATGTTGTTTTTACTCTAACTTGGCCTAAAATTGACGTCTCTCCTCCTGGAATTCTGAAATGTTGCAATATATTAACAAGACAAGAATTTCATTATTGTCACGAAGAAGTGCTAAAGGAATGATGTAGATCCGTAGCATCATCCTTATTTGCCACTGAGCTACATGAAATAAGCTACAAAAGGACGAAAATCTGGGTCAGGTTAACGCGAAAAGAACTATAGTAAAGGGATAAATGAAGTCAAACCCCTCCAGTTCGAAACCTAAATTTAATTGTTTGGTGGTCGCCTCTATCTTTATCCTCATTAAGAAAGACGTTAATTTCTTACGGTGATAGAAATCTTATTATATTCTTACTATCTTCTGACGATTTTGGTCATCTTAGGAGTGGCCTCTCGTACACTAAGGGTTAATGTTTATTCACAGAGGTTTGAAGCACCTATTCCTTAACGATTAATTTGCATATTACACCTTGTTATGTTATGAATGTTGTGATTTTTTTTGTTTAATGCTGACACACATTCCATATACTTAAAAAATAATGATGATTGCGTGATTAACATAAAAGGGAAATCCATCATGCCCTATCCAGTTTTTGCCTTTAGATCTTGCACTTTAACTTGTCGGAGATTTTCCTCTTTTTTTTTTTTTTTTTTAATCACATTTCCCGTAGCGTAGGGGCAGAATAAGACGATAGTATGCCTCGACATCCTTTTCATGGCACTTTTTCGTGACTAGCACAAGATTCTAGTATTAATCTTTCAGTATTCAGTACAGAGAGTTGGCAATTTTAGGTCAAAGGAAAGTGGAAAGAGTAAGCAAAGAAGTGGTAAGGGTATATCCTAACCCACGAGATATGATCCTCAGTGTCCGAAGAAGTATGAGTCTTTAGTAACATAATCTTATGTACAGAATCCTTATCCTACATTTAGTGAGTAATTGATGGGCTTCAGTGTGTGTGTGTGTGTGTGTGTGTGTGTGTAGGTGTGTACTTCAATTTCAGTTATATCATCCGAGAGAGAGAGAGAGAGAGAGAGAGAGAGAGAGAGAGAGAGAGAGAGAGTATACGTTAAAGTGGCAAGGTCAGGTTTTCCAGCCAAGTATGCTTGTGTCTGTACAATATATGTGTATGTATGCATATGAACACGTACGCGTCTCTTTGTGTATGTGAGTGTACGTGTTTTTAAATGTGTGTGTGTGTGTGTGTGTGTGTGTGTGTGTGTGTGTGTGTGTGTGTGTGTGTGTGTGTGTGTGTGTGTGTGCGGGTCAGTGGGGCGTGGCAGGGAGGGTAAACAGGGCCAGTAAAGTGTGGGACTGATGAGCGACCTCCAGGGGACGCCTTGCTGGGGCAGGAGTTACGTGTGGTCGGCGGGGTGGGGCGGGGGTGGGATAGGGTGGGGTGGGAAACGGGTGGGGGATGGGATGGGGGTGGAGTAGGGTGGAGTGGAGAAGGGGTTGGGTTTGTGGTGGAAGGGAGGTGGGTCGGGGGTGGGAGTTGGGTGTAGGTGGAGGGGGACTGTCTTGTGATCAGTGATTCTAGTTATTCTTGAGAAGGAGGAGGTCCTTGTCGGGGGTGGGGAGGGGAGGTTGGAGGGTTGGGGGAGATGTCTGACAGGAGAAATATTTGTAAGCAGAGGGGGGGAGACTGTGGGAGACGTCTAGAGGGAATGTGAAGAGGAGGGAGGATAAGAGAGATACTGGAGGAGATGCCTGAGAAGTTTTGAGTGGGAGGGAAGAAAAAAGGATGGATCTTACCCCTCTGCATTTTTTCTGAGTTTTTCTAGTTATTCTCGTGGGGAGGAAGTTCATGTCTTGAGGGGAGGATAGGTGTCTCTGGGGCTGGGGATCGCGAGAGATGGCTGGTGGGAGATGTTCTGGGGGAGAAGACTGGGGGGCTGTGAACTCCAGTGTCTGCTCAGTGATTCTTTAGCTTTTGGGGGGTGAGTGGTGGGGTGTTGGAAGGGGGTGGGGGGATCTTGAGGGGAGAAGTCAGATGGAAAATGTCAGCGGAAAGGGGAATGAGGGATTAACTATTTGATCTTGAGTGGTTCTTGCGGGGGCCTTGCTTTGTCTGTGGGGTTGGGTAGGGGAGATGCTGATGGAGGAGGGGGGGGGGAGGAAGATTTCTAGGGATGAGAGGTTCTGGGGAGAAGGCTGAGGGACTGAGCGCTTCACCTTTTGCTGAGTGATTGTTGAGGGATCTTGCTACGAGGGTGGAAAATGAAGGAGTACAGTTGCCTACAGATGAAAGTACCACACGGGAGTACTAGTGTGAGACCAATAGGGCAAGTTGTCGGGCAGCGGAAATTTTTTAAAGACTCTATAAGTTTCCATGTCCGTAATTTTACAGACACCTTGCACATGACTCTTTAAAACTTTATTAGGATGTCATTTTATATGTTCTTCTTTCTACTACTAGACGTTTCTATTCAGCTCAGGAGGGATTTTTGTACTGAAGCTGTCAGATGTAGCTTTCGTTTACACTTTGAGTACAAGGTGCCTCTCCCTAGATTAATAGAATCGTCTGGAAGTGGCTAGAATAAATTTTTCATCACGTCATTGGAGTAAAAAAAAAAAATAAAAGAGTGGTCTTGTTGTTCCCTTTCATAACTAAGTGGGAGGAATCGTGGAGCTACACCTCTTCCCTCTTCCCCTCTTTTCTTGACCTTACCCCCTCCCTTCACCAAGGCAAGAGGGTAAATGCTGGTTGCTCTCTCTGTCTCCCCTGATTTATAACCTGGTATTAATCAAAGAACAACGCTATCATTATTCTATGGGTTATCAGAGTAATGATGATGATGATGATGCTGACAAGATTACCTGGGTGAAAAGGAAAGGAAGAGTGAAGGAAAGGAGTAGGGAAGAGGAGGGCGTGACCACAACAGCTTTGTATCCCTATGGCGAGAAGCGATGACTGTAGTGGCATTTCCTTTTGCCTTCTACTTGTATCCCGAAAATTGTCACGTATTTCTGGTATATAACGTGGTCCATATATTACGCAACCCGATTCTCATGTGTTGCGGGGGCGGCTCAGTTAGCATAATCCGTGTCTACCTAGCATAATTTTCTACTTGTCCAAAATTTTGCCCTGATATATATTGTCAGAATTAATATGTCCACTGATTGAATGGTTCATTACTAATTTCATCATGCAGCCAATATGTCTTCGCTCATCACAATGCCAGGTTGAGCCGGCTTTGCAACACACAAGACTGGAAAGTGCAACATACGGAACACCCTGTATCTCTCTGCAAATCATATTAAAACAGTGAAGTAAGGCTAGTAGAGTGAATATCAAATTATTTCGGTGAGAAGCAAGGCGAGAGAGAAGACCAGGGCAGGGAAAGGAAGGGGGTAACTGGAAATAGAGTAAGGGAGGTGGAAAGGAAGGGAAACTTAGAGAGGGAGTAGGGAGTGACAGTTGCCCTTACACACACACACACACACACACACACACACACACACACACACACACACACACACACACACACACACACACACACACACACACACACACACACACACACACACACACGAAAAAACTGAAAAAGATAAACTGGAAAAAAAAAAATAGAATGAAAGATGAGAAGAGATGAGGACAGCCACATAGAAGCAAATGATTAAAATAGCGGAGAGAGACAAGGAAGAATCAAAGAAAGAAAGTAGGGTGGAGGAAGATGGGAAAGAGAGACAGGAAAGAGAATTTAGAAGGAAGGAGAAGCATCCGGAAGCGTATACTTTAAGGAAGAGAAAGTAGGATTGAGGATGTGGAAGGAATGAACTGAGATACAGATTATTTGAAACTGCCATAAAATTAAAACTTGACACAGGCCAGTTTACCAAGATGTCGCATGCCTAACTGGACAAAATTGTTAGTGAAATTCTAACAAATCTAACAAATAGCTACTAGAACACTCAGTCCTTGAACGATGCTAACTAGATGATGTCACGCCTATAATATAAACAATATGCATTTAAATTCTATGCGGATACAATTGTTGAAATCTTGCTTTGACCTTAACATCTGACCGGCATCGAATAAGTGTTCACTTTTGCAATTCAAAGAGCTAGGTATAATTAAAGAATGATATCCAGTGTTAGTTTTTACAGCAGATGATGAAACGGCCGAAAATGAGGAGGCATGAAGGATTGGATAAGAGAAAGGAGTAATGGGGAAAAGGACTGGGGAGAGAGAGCTGCGAATAGGAGCTGGAATAGAGAAACTAGCAAGGGTAGAAGTACGGGGAGAGGCTGAGATAGGGTTGGAGGGTGTGGGGCGGCAGAGAGAAAGAGGAGGAAGGTGAGGAGCGGCAGGGAGAAAGGGGAGGAGGGTGAGGGGCGGCAGGGAGAAAGGGAAGGAGGGTGAGGGGCGGCAGGGAAAAGGAGGGATAGAGGAGGAGAGAAAGGAATGGAGAAGGGGCCAGGGGATGGGAGAAATAACTGAGGGAAGGAAGAAGCAAACCTGGGGGAAGAAAGGGAGTAAACTGGATTATGGAAGGAAAACTCTGGTGATGGAGAGAAAAAAAAAAAACTGAAAATGGAGGAAGAAAAACTGGCAGATGGAGAAAGAAAAACTGGTGAATGGAGAGAGAAAAACTGATGGATGGAGGGAGAAAAATTGGTGAATGAAAGGAAAGAAACTACGGGATGGCGAGATGAAGCGGTAGATAGTGCGAGGGAAAAACCAAAAAAAAAAGACTTTCGGGCAGTATTGAGATTGGAAGAAGATGCCTAAAATGAAAAGACTGAAAAAAAAGGAATAATTATGAGCTATAAGATATGAAAGAAAAAATGGAAATAAAGAAAATAAAGATGGTGGAGAAATGAAAAAGAGGAAGACAGGAACTGGAGCTGTGTAAAATGAAGCGAAATCCTGTGATACGAAAAAGAGCTGGAAGGCAATGAATGAAGAGAAGGATATAGGGCGAGAAGTAAGAAGAATGACAGAGAGGAATATTGATGGTGAGAGACAGAAGAATGACGGAGAGGAAAATTAAGGGCAGGAAGAAGAGAGAAGAATAACGGAGAGGAAGATTAAGGGTGAGACGGAGAGAGAAGAATGAGGGAGAGGAAGATTATGAGTATAATGTAGACAGCAGAGTGACGGAGTGGAAAATTAAGGGTAAAAGATAGAGAAGAACGACACAGAGGAAAGAAAGTGGGCAAGAAGGAGTGGGAGGAGCTTTGATGAGGGAAAGTGATGGGAAGAATGATAAGCAAGAGTGAGGAAGAGAATTAAGGAAATGCAAGATGAAGAATAAGGAAAAGAAACAGAGAAAAAAGACAGAGAGAAGAGACTAGTCCAATGAAGAATGAGAAAGATGAAAATGGAATGAGAAGAGCGACTGTCAGAAAGATGATAAATGAAGATGAAGATGAAGAAAAGAGGGAAAGTAAAGCACAGAGACGCATATGGTAAGAAAGAAACGCAAGGAGGGAAGTAAGGAAGGAGAGGATAATGGGGAGGAGTGAAGAAAGAGGAGGCTTTGTAGAGATGTAGGCAAGAAAAATGGCTGAGATAATTAAAGATCAAGATTGAGACAAATTTTTGAGGAAGGAAATAAGGATGAAAAAGGAGAAAGTGGGAGGAGGACCAAGAATAACAACCCTTTCAGCACGATGACGTCTTTCACCATATAATACACTTTTATATTACATTTTTCCAACCATCGGATAACATTAATCAGCCAGTGAGATATTTATTAAACATGTGGAGTTAGATATTAGCTTTCAATAACTCCATCCCTACTCAATGTCTCCGTTAAGCTCATGAGAATAATTTGGGGGTAACTGAAGCAAAGTGAAACGGAAGAAAATGTACCGAAGGAATTATAGCGAAGTTAGAGGAAGGAGGCTATCAAAACAACCACTTCAGTCCAGCAACTTATTTCATTAGTCTTGCTACCTCCAGACGATTTTATTCAGCTTAACAGAGCACCCTAGCAGCAGAGGAGATAGAGTTTGATATATATAACTCGTTAATTTCGATAACACGCGTCTGTACTGAATATAATCGCTTGGACGTTGCAGGTATAATAATAATAATAAATAGGTCATCGAACTGAAGGGCTTTATTGCCTTCCCTACACTGATGCCATTTGTACAGTGGTTTATTTTCCTGCCGGCACACCATTTACGTATTTCCTCTTTTTTATTTATTTATTTATTTTTTTTAATTTATTATATTTTTTTTTTTTGAGCTGAACGGGTTAAATGTATAGTCTACAATGAACCCCTTTCTTCATGACGGGTCTTTCCTGGGTTAAATAAAATCGTCTGGTGGTAGCAAGAACGAAATTACATGAAGTAAAATAAAAATGAAGATGGACGCGTCTTAAATCGAGTAACGCAACTTTCATTTTTCTTATTTTTCATGCTAATTTTTCGACTATTTTTTTTTTTCCAAAGAAAGTCCTGTCGTAGTGAATGGATTATTGAACAATGTATTTATTTTCTGCAGTTCAAGATATCCATCTTAAAAATTAATTAATGGAATGGAAATAGCCAAAATAAAAGCAGAAATTAAGTCACCTGATTGAAGGAGCTAAGGGAAAAAAGGAAAAGGTGAAAAAAAAAAAAAGTCAATATTGAGGCTTCTATGACTCACGCTCAGCTGAATAAAATCGTCTGGCCTTAGAGGGAATAGAATACTAGAGCCATTCCAACCGTGAGAGGGTTGAGGAGAACGACGAGGATGAGAAGGTTGGAAGAAAAATAATGAAGGAAAGAGATAGGCTGTAACATGCTTAGATAAGAGTTGGGAGGCAAAACATGGAAGAAGCTGAGCATAAAGATGGAGATAAGAATACAAAGGAGGAGGAAGAATCATGGCATGAAAAAAATGGAAAGAGAAGGGATGATTAATGAGAAAGCAGAGAGGAGAAGAAAGTCTTACAGAGACGAGAGAGAGAGGGGGAGAGAAAGTAAAAAAAAACTAGACTGGTGAATGCAGAATTTCGATAATAAAATAAGGAAGAAAGTTAGTGAAGAGAGAAAATAGGAAGCTGCAGTTTACGTGTTCGTCCAGGTAAGCCCGAAATCAGTAGCTCCACCTGGTTAACATTAAATAAATAAATAGTAAAGGCTGCCAGCAATAATCCAGCTCCTTCAGCTTTCATTTACCTCCGTTCCATGCTTCAATAATTTCGCTTCTTATCAGCACTGCCCCTTTTTGTATTCCCTTATAATTTGGTGAGGGTAAAAACACGTGCATATTAATTACAGTGCTATCAGGTGCGTGCCAATGCGCGTGCGTGTAAACAAGATTTGCCGTAGCATAGACAATGGTAGATTAACAAACTTCACAAGCACACGTACGGGCGGCCGAAGCATTCACACATACATACACACACAAACATATTCACACACACACACACACACACACACACACACACACACACACACACACACACACACACACACACACACACACACACACACACACACACACACACACACACACACACACAACAAACATGATGCTGAACAAGAGGAAGCTTTCAGCACTCATTAGATGAAAATAATTTACTAAGACATAATAATCGACCTCCAGCTGGATACTACTTAAACAGATCGACCTCTGACCCTACCACTTATAAATAGGCCTGAGACTCTTCGTGGCCGATATTTCATACAAGAAATTTAAGGACGGGAATGAATATACTTAAAATGTACTCTCCGCCCTTTCAAGCCACTTTTCTCACACCTAGCCTTTCTGTCAGTCTCGTCAGCGCAAGAGTTTTCTTTATATGTTTTTGCAGTTTACTCAGCTTGGGAGAGACCCCTTGGGATGAAGGTGGTAGACCAATCTCCATGAGCTGACCGACCTGACGTGCAAGTTTGAATTTCATCGTTTTCGTACCTATTACGGACTTAGGAAACTGGGAAATTGCCCTCTATATTATTGTACAGCTTACACATTTTCTTTTTCCAGAGTCACAATTAACTTGCTGGCTGGGAGGGCCGGACCAGTGTTGGAAAGCGGTATTATTTCTGCCAGTCAGAGACGTACCGGAAACCTATTTAACACGAAATGTATTTCCGTGTTTCAGAGTATCAGTCATATATATATAAACCTGGAGCTGTACGACATGGACCCTAAGTCTGCGTGCTATAATGAAGAGTTATATCTACTTCGAGCAGAGAGGGACTCCTAAACTTTTCCCATGTTCTGCCTATTCAATTCTTGACACAACCTAAGTAGTGAGTGGGTGATACCTTAATATATGCCATTAGTAACAGGTGACGAAGGTGGGTAGTGATGTGATAGCGAGCTGATACTATCCCTCGTGAATTGAACATCTCTGATTACTCTGTTTACTCTGATTACTCTTTTGGTGTTAATTCTTGTTACTGTATTTCTTTTACCTTAACTTGGCCCAGAGTTTCGTCCTTTTGCGACACTGTTTCGCGTATATCAGTGGCTGAATAAAACACTGCTACGACTTTACATCCTTTCCATAGCACTTCTTCATGACTAGAACCATATTTTAGTGTTGATTTAATGTCACAGTTCAGAATTCAAGATGAAGTTGTGATCAATCTTAATGTTATTAAAGCAAGAGAGAACACCAGACTTACTTCTTTATTACCTCCGCCAGGAGATTATGTTTTTGCCAGCGTTGGTTTGTGTGTCGGTTTGTTTGTCTGTCTGTCTGTTAGCAGGATTACTCAAACAGTTATGAACGGATTTTGATGAAATTTTGTGGAAGGGTGGGACAATGGCCAACGAAGAAATGATTAAATTTGGGGGCGGATCCTGATCCAGACCCATAGTATCCCGCACAATATCTCTAAAAGTTCTCAGTGATTTTCAGTGAAATTTTGTGGAAGGGTGAGCCATGGGCCACGAAAGAATTGGTCAAATTTTGGAGCGGGTCTGGATCATATATCCACAGATCCGGATCCGGATCCTTATTAACGGCATTGGCGGAGGTATCCGCTCTCTGAGCGCTTTCTGATCTATATATTTATTTATTTATTTATTTATGTATTTTGAGTCACCTAATAGTGAAGAAATTAATGAAGGCTATATTTAATCCGAATGTTTTAGTCTTGCTGTCTGACTAATCTCATCTGGATATAACAAAAAATAATAATAAAATCATCAGAGTGAAAAGGTAAAATACACGTCATCAGTAACAGGTGAGGATGGTGGCCGGTAATATGAAAACGAGCCGACAAATAATCCTCGTAAATTGAACGTCTCGTCTTTAGTATTCTATGTTCTGTACCTGTTGTCTTATCGCGCCCTCCAGTGGTAGAGATGGCTGTAGTGGAGGTGGTTTTACTGTTGGCTGATAAGGTGGTGTGGTTGTTAGATGAGGGAAAGTGGTTTCTATGACTTCTCCGTGTTTGGTGCATACTCATACGCACATATACACATAAACACACACACACACACACACACACACACACACACTCACTCACAATCAGTCATTCACGCACAGAAAACATTGGTTGTTAAAATCTAAAACACACACACACACACACACACACACACACACACACACACACACACACACAATCCAGGAAAATATATAGCAACAACAGCAGCCCAAGGAAGAGAAAAGTAAACGGAATAGTTTTTTTATCTGCATATAAGGATGAGCAGAGAACCAGGGACCGAGCTGTATGGATAGATAGATAAATAGATACTGTAGATAGATCGATAGATATAGACAGGTAGATAAATAGATAGGCAGGTAGATAGATGGATACAAGGATTATGTTGCTGATGTGTATATATTGAATTGCTTGATAACTCAGGACAAAAGTAGCTTGCATGAGGGGAAACGAGATAGCAAACAAATTTATCTCTTTGTATTTCATGCCTGTTTCCATTTGTTGTCCCTTCCAACCCCGTGTGGTGTCAGGTACGATGATAATGACGGGAAATATACAGGAGGCAGAAGAGGACCTGGAATGAAGAGTACAGTTGCCCAGGGAAAAGTAATATGAGTGTTAGATCTTGAAATTCCATGAGTATCCAAAGTCAAGAGGTGGGAGCCGTGTACGAGTATTCAAGATTGTTAAACACTATGTGAGTTTCATAGGTTGGAATGGATAAGACATGCAGAGATTCGTGAAAAAATATGGAGTAAGGAAGTCTTAAATTTTGGTAGTAGAGACTGGAGTTAAATGTTATGGATGTGAAAATCGTGATGAAAGTTATATATCCAGTCGTGTGAAAATGTAGTGATATTTTTTTTTACACGTCTCTGACTTCTAATGATGCCTCCTTGTAATGCCATAAACCATGCTACCTTGAGGAACCACAGTGAGTCTGGGGGCAAGAGAATACAAAGAAGGTCAAGAAGATAAGTGGATATTGTACGTGAATGAATAAAAAAGCAAGATACGATGGTGTACAAGACAAGCATTGTACATTATTTATCACGTTAGTTATTTTTGCGTGGTCGTCAACGCAAAAATCATCTTCACAAAAATGCAAAATACTGTTCGTGTGGATCGGCTGGCGCTTGAGGTGGGCAGAGACTGTCGATAAAATGTGTGATGAGTGAATGGATGTCATGCCTATGTCTCTGTACGCCGCAGTTGGGAGTTCTGCTTGTGTGTGTGTGTGTGTGTGTGTGTGTGTGTGTGTGTGTGTGTGTGTGTGTGTGTGTGTGTGTGTGTGTGTGTGTGTGTGTGAGCAGTAGCAACAGCATCCCTCTCCAGCCAGCCTCCCATCTCTCCCTCCCTCTCTCTCTCACTCATTACCTCCAATCACACGGTAATCATCTCTATTCTCAATTTTTTTTACGACTCCCTCAACGTCTGGTTCTCAAGGCCGCCTGATTTATGTCATTACAAGCAGGCATCATTACAAGTCAGGGATGTGCTAAAAAAAATATCACAACAATTTCCATAGGACTATTCTCTTTTTACTCTTACTTGGGCCAGATTTTCGTCTTTTCCCAGCCTGTTTGATATAACTCAGGGGCAGAATTAGACATTACTTTGGATTACATTCTTTTCACACCACTTCATCATGACTAGTATCCTAATCTAGTGGTAATCTATTCTTCCAAGAGAAGATTCAAGATAGAGAGGTGACAATTGTAGGCCAAGTTAGTGTAAAAGGGGTATAGTGGTGCGATTCGTGGAGCTGGAAATCAAAATTAGAGTTAGCGGTGGAAGTATCATGGGCAGATTGTAATTTTCTGTGACCTTAATCCATTCAGCCCGGGAACGTAATTTTTTGCATACCCATACTGTTATTCAGCGATGTAATATACGCTACTGGAGACGTCTTCGCTCTGCTAATAATAAGTTCATCCGTACTGAATGCTCTGAACTCTCCAACTTTAATTCTTCCCGTTCCTTCTGATACCTTGCCAGAAATCTTTCTAACAACTGTACCCCATCATCCTTCCCTACTCTTTTCCACTTTATGGTTCTGTAGCTGTTTCTTCTACTGATAAAGCAGAACTCTTTGCTCAGGATTTCTCCATACACGATTCCGGTGCTGTTCTTCCGTCACTTCCCTCCTCTAACTTCCTCCTGGCTGACATTAAAATTCCTTTAACTGATGTATTTTCTGCTATCACTGGCCTCAATACTAACAAGGCATATGGACCTGATGGGATCCCTCCTGTTGTTCTCAAGAGCTGTGCCTCTGTGCTTACACCCTGCCTGGGCAAACTCTTTCGCCTTTATCAACTTGTACCATTCCTTCTTGCTCGAAGTTTGCTCTTATTCAGCCTGTCCCAAAGAAGGGTGACCATTCCCAACTCTCAGACTATCGCCCAATTGCATTAACATCCTGTATTTCAAAAAAATTTGAATCAATTCCTAACAAAAAAAAAAAAAAATAAAGCACCTTTCCTATCACAACCTTCTCTCAGATCATCAGTATGGGTTCCGTCAGGGATGCTCCATTGGCGATCCTCTCACCTACTTTTCAGACTCCTGGTAATCCTCCCGAAAGTTTGCCATTGCGCTTGACATCTCAAAGGCTTTCGATCGAGTCTGGCATAAATTTTTAATTTCCAAACTGCCCTCTTACAGTTTTTATCTTTCTATATGTGCTTTCATTTCCAGCTTCCTTTCTGGTCGTTCTAGAGCCGCTGTTGTAGACGGTCACCGTCATCTCCTAGAACTGTCAATAGTGGTGTTCCTCAGGTTCTGTCCTATCACCAAATCCCTTCCTTCTGTTCTTCAGTGACCCTCTAAGCTGTACATCTAACCCTTTCCTCTCATATGCTGATGACTCCTCCCTTCACCTTTTCATTCACTTCCCGTAGCGTCCATTTCAGCAGTTGCTTCAACAAACAAGGGATGAGGCTATAGCAGACTTAATGTCCGACTTGGCTCTTATCTCTGATTGGGGTAAAAATAATCTTGTTTTAAATACGTCAAAAACTCAGTTCTTACATATATCAACTCATCAAGTTTCTGCAGGAGTATCCTTTAATTTTTAACAATATCCAACTCAGTCCTGCATCATCTTTAAATATACATGGGGTTTCATTCTCTTGGGTTTTATCTTGGAAAGATCATATTATTACTTCACTTGTAAATTCTGCTTCCAAGAGATTAGGTGTGCTAAGCCACGGCCGTGTTAAAGCCGACTCCGTGCCTTCTTTACCCCTGCACAGTTGTTGACCATACACGGGTATTATTCGCCTCTGTGTAGAGTACAACTCTCATGTGTGGGGAGGCTCAACACACACACAGCTCTTCTCAACAAGGTGGAGTCAAAGGCTTTTCGTCCCATTAACTCTCCTCCTCTTACTGGCTTCCTTCAGCCTTTCTCTCTTCGCCACACTGTTGCATCTTTATCTCTTTTCTGTTGCTACTTCAATGGTCACTGCTCCTCTGAACTGTCTGCTTGCAACTCTCCACCACTACGGCGGGCGCGTAGCACCCATCTAGCAACAAACTCTCATCCCTCTTCTGTCCAACTCTCTAATGCAAGCGTTTCTCTTTCTCCCAATCCTTCATGTATGCAACAGGTCAGCTCTGGAACTGTCTTCCTCAGTCTGTATTTCCTACTGTCTTTGACCTGCAGTCTTTCAAATGCAGTGTGTCCAGGCATCTCGAAATGAATGGATCTTGAATTTGGCTCTCTGTTATCTTGATCTTGACGGGAACACTCATACAGGCTTTTGGTGTTTGGTTCCTTCTCCCATGCATTAAAAAAAAAAAAAAAAAGGTGAGGATTATGCGATTGCAAACCTTAACATCAATCACTTCCTCACGGTAAATAAAAGGAGATTGAACATTAACTTTTGAAATCTAGTGATGCGCTCTTAGGAAGCCAGCACACTTTTTCGGATAACATATTAGGGTTTCATAACTGTTCGTCTTAAGAGTGGAGTGATGTTTCTTCCCGTATCTGTACATATTCAGATGGAAAAGTGTCCCTTAAGTCCAAGAAAATTACCTGGAAGTAGAAAAAGTAAAAAGTGGATAATACGTCACTGCGGAAAAGGAGTTAATGGTTAAAAAATAAACGTCAAAAAAAAAAAGGTAAATTATAGCACAGACTTGGCGACTTACTGGTATTCTCAGATGTTTTGGGGATTTCCTAACACCTCATTTTTAGCGACTCATTTTGCAGTTCACACATTCAAGTCCCTGGTATGTAAGTGTTATTATATTATTATGGACATAGTTTCCATTGATACACGAGGATATTGAGGTTTAATATCCAAACTAAATCGCCAAGGAAGAGGTACTGAGAGATCTCCAATGCCACTCAAAACACGACTCTTTCAGGACTTTATTCATTTATTTTTATTTTTTGTGTATATATATATATATATATATTTTTTTTTGGTGCCGTCATTGCATCGTAGGTAATTTTTAAGCCATATTTACCAGCGCTTCCTGACGCATGATTTGTTAGCGCCATTACCTTCAGTTCTTATTCGTGGTAATCAGAGGGCGGCAGGAAGATGGTAAATTCCCTGTCTAATCCCAAACTTGATGCATGTGCGTTTAGGATTGTATGTCGGGGAGAGGGGGAGACGGAGGCTGGAGAGGAAGAAGGTTCATGTGTGTGTGGGGAGATGATGCGTGTTGGGAAAGGGATTGTGTGTGTGTGTGTGTGTGTGTGTGTGTGTGTGTGTGTGTGTGTGTGTGTGTGTGTGTGTGTCGTCCTGGGCGTTTTAACTAAGCCCATTCTGTGGGGTACAAGCCAAGATTATGAACGGAATCATTCAGCCATCTCTCTTTCTCCTTCCATAATTGCTGTCATACCCTCAAGATCCTTCCCTCCTTCCTACAGTCTCTTTAATTCATCTTACCTTCTTCCATCCGCCATCTTTCATTGTTTAGCAATAATCGCTTCTTTCAGCAAAGCAAATTTAGAATAAGGATTTTTTTTATGTAACTCCGAACATAGATTGAACACTGTTTCTTGGGAAGTAACACACCTGTGCATAACAGGTAGAGCCATTCACCATAGCATGTCATCACTTGGACACACTCACCCATTACCAGTTCTGAATAAATACAAAGCTCATCCTATTCAGGGCTGCTATAATTGTACTTAGTGAGGATGTTTTTGTATATAAGTGGGAATTATTATATGACAACATTTCTTCAAAACTTATCATTCGAATAATTCTAAAAGCAGTGGGAAATTATTAAGCTTTGTGAACCAATATACTTTTTCTTCAGTTAAGTTACAAGTTGTGGAATAAACTGCATTGTGATATTGTAGGTAGTATCTATTTTAACTCTGTAAATCACGTATGGACTTTGCATAATTTCCTTGATATATAATTTGCTTTTCTTTTCTAGAGATCCCAATGGACAAAACTGCAGAAGACGATGCTGTACCACAATGCTGTAATATTTATGGCGCCTCACAAGGAAGGTAAGACGTATATTCTTTTTTACCTCACTTTTTTTTTTCTTAATGCATTGAATAAGATGACGTCTTCGATTAGCTTATTTTTGCTACTACCTGAAGACTTTATTTAACTATGAAAACATCTCTTGTGTACAGAAACTAATCAAGGCTGTACATAACTCTTACAGAACAGAAAATCTCACCTAACCAAAACTAAAGGAAGCGAGAAACGTGTGGATATAGCAGGAATAGTACATATAAAGGCGTCATCGGTCTGAAAGAGTAAAAACACATTTTCTCTCTCTCTCTCTCTCTCTCTCTCTCTCTCTCTCTCTCTCTCTCTCTCTCGGCCATCACATCTGTTTTTGATCACAATTTCCCGTCTTCCTCTCTCACACCCATTACATTCCTTTTTCTCATCTCAGCGCTCTTTTTCCAACATCTGTATTCTACGATGAATCATTACCTTATCATCACCCCTTCTCCACTCCTCTTCTCCCCCTCCCCTGCTACATGCCCCTCATCCCAGTATCATCACCCAACCATCATCTCTCCCCAGTCCAGCATAATCATTCCTCATCCAGCCATCACCTTCCCTTCCCCTACTTTGTCCCCACCTCCCCTACCCTACCCCCTCCTCCCCTAGTTTTCCGTCTTTCTCCCCTACCCTTTGCCATTTACCCCACCATCATCACTTCATCATCAACCTCTCTCGCTCATCAGTATTTCCCCTCACTCAGTCATCACATCACCATCTCATACCCCACCACTATCACCCTTTCTCCCTCTCCGCACCACCACCTCCCCATTCATTCCTCCTCACTCCATTCTCATCATCCCTCACCTCACCACTCCCCCCATCCTCCCCTATCCTTCCCATCCTCACCTCCCGACCCTTCTCCTCCCCATACTTCCATCACCTTTATTCCCAACCCTTCTCCCCACTTCCTCCCCACCAACATTCTCTTTTCCTATCAACCCTTCAAAATTCCCCTTCATCCTTCCTTCTAGCCACACCTTTCTTCCCCTACCCCTCCCACTTTCCCCCCTCACTACATGAACCTTCACAGTCTTCTGCCCTCCATCCCCACCTCTTCTTCCTTGCCAGTCCCCCATCCTTCTCCTCCCCTGCAGCATCCCCTCACACCTTTCCCTCCATCAACCACACCAGTGACACCATCCCCATCTCTCCCTCCCCAGCATGCCAGTACCTACTCCCCATGGACCCCCTCATGGAACCCATCCCACTTCCGCCCTCATCCAACTTTTCCTCCACCCCCAACAGACCCACTACCCTCAAGCCCACCACCCTCCTCCTACTCCTTCATCCCCGGCAGATCCCCTCATCACAAACACTCTTCCTCTCCGTCTTGCTTTTCTTCTCATTCCTTTTTTCCCTTCATTCCTCTTTCCCCTCCTCCTCATCCACTCTTTCCTCTGTCTCCTACTGACCCCCTCTCAACCCCCTTCCTCCAACAATCACCCTCCCTCCCACCCCCTCCCCTCGCCTCGCCTCGCCCAGTGCCGTCCGCTCGCCGCTGAATGAATATTAATGGCTTGAAATTAATCGACAAAACTGAACCCCCGTGTCCCAGCTGTTTTGCTCATTATGGGACCCGTTTTTGACACGCCTCACTTTACCCTCCCCCTTCCGTTCCCCGTTTCACCCCTTCCCCTCCCCTCCTTTACCTCCTTTTCAGTTACCCTTTCCCCTCTTTCCCTTGTTTCCTCCTCCCTCTTTCTCTCTTCCTTCTGTTTCTCCCTCCCTCCTCCCAGTGTTTTCCCCTCTCCCCGTCACCCCATTCCCATTCCCCACATCTCAATTCCTCCATCATCCTCGCTTTCGATTTCACCCCCCACTCCTGCCCTCTTCCCCCTCCCCTGCCTTTTTCCTCCTTCCCCCAACCTTCTTTCCCCTACACCTCTACCCAGTTTAACTCCTTAATTGGACACCCCACTTTCCCCTATCTCCAATTCACCCCTCTAGCTGTCTCCCCACTTCCCCCCGTTCTCCACTCATTCACCTCCCCCTCTCCTCTTTTCAATTCCTCTCTCACCCTTTCTCCCCCTCACCTCCCTCTTCCAGCCCCTCTCACTCCCCTCCCCATTCCCCTCAACTACCCTCATCTAACAACCCGGCTCTCGCTTGTTAATGGCACACTTAACAACCCTGGGACGCGGTGTTAATAGGCTCTCCCGGCCACTAAGCGAGACTCCTAACTCTTTCTAACTTAACACATGTCGACAGGTAGAAGAGTGTGATTGCATTGATACCGCACAAATTAGAGGCGTGGAAATCCCTTCGATGCTGGCTAGAAAAATACGCTGTGTTTTAATCCAGGCTAGAAAAATACGCTGTGTTTTAATCCATTTCGCCCAGCGTGGCTATTTTATTTTATCCTTGCCATGTCCTAAGCATTTTCCTCTACTTAGGACTTATTTCCATTAATTTTAAGGGTTAGATATGGCCTTAATACCTCTTCAACACGAGAGGCCTTAAATTGAGTAAAATCGCCTGGAGGGAGAAAGAATAAGCGGAATATGACGTCACCCGGAGTCTAGGGGTCTACACTGTCAGGATGTAAGATATCTTTACCCCATCAAAGCAAAGACGGATTTTATCTTCATTCCTATTATCTCCAGCAGTTATATTCAGCTTAGGATACTTTCTTTCAAACTGTACTGGGTAGATACATCCTTCACCTACCCCTTCACCACCAGAGGGGTTTTCTAAATTGAAAAAAATCTCCTGTGTCACCAAGTAAAGTTTAAATTACGTTCTAGGGCTAAATAGGTTGGCTGGTTTATTCTTGCTATTTTCAGACGATTTTACTCAGCTTCAGAGAGGCTTCCCATGCACACCAAATTGAAAACCGTCTTCAGTTACCATTTCCTGAGGCGAATATTCTAAACTTCCTAATTCTTGTTACAACCAGACGATTTTGCTCATCTAAAGTGGCTTCTCGTCCTCAGTGGGTTGGGTTATTTTTCTATTCATGTCTTTTACTTGCTGGATTAAAATTATGCGCTTACAAAGTTCAAAGTATTAATTCTCGTGCCCTTAGTGGTGAAGGGAATGTCTTTTACTTTCACAAACTTTTTTTTTTTTACCAACTCTTGTACCGAATAATTATTGATCATCGTAAAGTTTAATGATATCGTCTAGGAGGGTTGTATGCCACAGTATTCTTATCTTTAACCATTAGTTCAGAGTGATTTGATTCATTGGCTTATCATTTGTGAATATTTACTCGTGACTTTGCTCTTGTTGTCTCTTGATTTCTTTTTCTTTCGTTTATTGTCTTTATTTCTTTGCCTCTTTTTTTTTCTTCATTTTTTTCCCCTTTCTTCTTTCATCATTCTTTCTTCATTTCTTTGCCTCTTTTTCATTCTTACATTCTTTCTTTCTCTTTTACAGCACTTTCTTTCTGTCTCTCTCCTTCTTTATAGAACTGATTTTATTCACTCACATATGGCCTGCGAACGTCATGAATGGAGCTCCCGTTTCTTCCCCTCCCTACTCTGCCAAGCTACTTCCTTTAATTTTCTCTCCTTTTTACACCAACCTAAATTTCTGAAAGTATGGTGCAGTTGGCTCAGTTAATTCGCACATATTTGTAAGCATAGAACAGGGGATCTATACTACTTTCACCCTAACTTGGCTCAAATTTTTGTTCGTCTGCAGCTTCAGTCACATAGCTCTGAGGCAGTAAAATATTGTGCTACTGCTCTTCATCGTTTCCATAGCACTTCTTCGTAACTAGCATCATATTCTAGCGTTAATCTAGTTCTCCAGCCCAGTATTCAAGATGGAGAGACCACAGTTTTGGAGCAAGTTAGAGTAAAACGTCTATAATGCGGCGATGGTGTAATAGTCTTTCTTTCACATGTATAATACTATCTGAGTGGCTGATGGATTTATGGCGGTGTATTTTTTTTTTTTTTTTTTTTTTTTTTTTTTTTTTGGCGATATTTACAGTCAGACTTCCTTCCGTATACTTCAAATATTCGTAGAGAAACTAGGTCACCTGTATGAAGTCAGATTTGTAAACATTTCACTAATTCACATACCTGAACGGAGGACACCTGTAATCTGGTGTAAGGAATATTTTTTTAATTAATTTGTTTTTTTCTTCCTCTGACAAAAAAAAAAAAAAAAAAAAAAAGTGTCTCATCTAAATCTTACACTCTTCTCCTATGAAAACAAATTGGCTTCAGGAAGTTAACCCTAAAATTGTACTTGGTTTTGTCGTGTAAACCTGATAAATCCGCCTAATATCAAGTTACGTGAATCCCTTTTTATTTTGGATTTAATGTCATGATCTGTCTGACCATCTCTCAGTCTAAGAATTGAATATCTTTTAATGTGCTTGTAAATTTTGCTTATCGCCTGTGTATCTCATCTGTCACTTCATTGTCTGTTTTTCTTGGGTAATTTAACGTACAAATATTATAAATCAGTATCTCATCAGTTTGTCTCCGTAAGTTTGATGTATGTCTGCTGTTATAGCCAGGTAGATAGACAGACAGACAGATAGAGAGATAGATAGATAGATAGGTAGATAGATAGAGAGACAGACAGGGACATGAAGACAGAGAGGAGTGGGAGAAAAGGGAGTCGAGACAGAGTGAGGGAACAAGAGAAAGGGGGCGAAGAGGAAAGAGATGAGCGAGTTAGAATGACGTGGCTTAAGAGACAGAATAGGGGAAGGGGGAAGGGAGGAGGTATGAGGGGTAAGGGGGCGACGAGAAGGAGTGTGGGGAGAGGAGTATGGGGAAAGGGAGAGAGCAGGAGGGACGGGAGGAAGGGGAAAGGGGGAGAGGAGGAGTGACGGGAGAAGGGGGAGGGAGGGAGGGGGAGAGGAGGAGGAGTGACGAGAGAAGGGGGGAAAGGGGGAGTGAAGGGTTGGGGGAACGAGAGAGGTTAAAGGGGGAGCGGAGGAGGGACCGGAGAAGGGGGTAAGGGGGAGTGAAGGGGTAGGGGTAACGGGAGGGGGACAGCGAGAATGAAATGTCAGGGAATGAATACATCATCACCATAAACGCAACTTTTATCACTCGGTCGTGCTACCATCAATGTGCCTGCCACTAACGAGACACTGACCTGGTACAAAAAGATAACGTCCCTGGCATGCATATCTCGGTTTTTGATGTCCTTATCGCGTTTTAACCTATCACCTTATCGCCATCCAGCCCTCGTTAACTCTGAAATATACTGTGATTTATTGAAAGCGTTTTTGTCTTCCTTCTCCTCTTGACTCTCTTTCCCAAGTTCTGTTTTATTCATACACCCCTCTTCTTCCTTCTCTTCATATCCTTCTATAAGAGTCTGCCTCCTCCTCCTCCCTCTGTCATACTGTCTCCATTATTTCCTCCTTCCTTCCTGCCTTAGCACACAGGCTCACAGTGTCAACCTTCACACTCAGTGCCAAAATTCCGTTCATTCATTGACACCTTTCTCATTCCAGCCAACCTTTTCCTCATTCACTGCCACCCCGTCTTCAGCGATACTTATCTTCTCTACATTCACTGCCAGTCTTCATCTCTTTACTAACAATTAACCCTGTCTTCCGGCAGTGGCAACCTCCTCCTTATTCAGTGCCAACATCTTCATTCAGTGCCGTCCTCCCCCTCTTTATCCAGTGCCAACTTTGTCTTCATTCAGTGCCAACCTCCCCCTCATTAACTGCCATCCTCCTCCTCATTCTCTGACAACATCCTCATTTATTTCCATCTTCAGCTCCTTATTCACTGCCAACCTGGTCTTTATTCAGTGCCAACCTTCCCTTCATTCACTGCCGTCCTCCTTCTCATTCACTACCAACCTCCTAAAGGGCCAAGAGATTTTCAAGCGAATGAAGACCTTGTCTGCTGTTCAAAATGACGCGGTTTCGATCCCAGACTTTACTGATCTTCCATAGCCGACGTGTAAAAAAAAAAAAAAAATCGCCGTTAATACCATCACATCAGTCCTGAATGAGACAGTCCTAGCATGTACAGTATTCAATATGGACGGTAGGTATCAGCTCCAAAGTGGTGACTTGTAAAAAGTATGACACCTAGAAGTATTGCATGGCCTCAGGGAATGGGCTAGCACATATAAGTCCAGAGATAAACATATATATATATATATATATATATATATATATATATATATATATATATATATATATATATATATATATATATATATAAAAATCAGTGGCAAACTCTTTCCCATCCTCCGTTACCAGTATCTCCATCCATCTCCCTCACCTCCGCCATAGTACGTTTATTCTCACCTGACAAGGATGCATATCTCCTTTTCAGCTAGTTAATTGCCAAGAGTAGTCAGACTGGAGGATATATTTAACTAGTAACCAAAGAGACTCATTCCTACGTCAGAACCAAGACTCATCAGATTTCATGCCACCACGACGTAGCATTCATGTTTTAAGAGTGGCACAGTTCCGTCAGATTAAAACAAAGTGGTTAGTGCCTACTTGACACTTAGGTCATTGTACTGTAGATCCGTTCAGGCCACTTCAGGTTCAGATAGATCAGTTCAGGTTCATTTGTGTTGTTCAAGTGTTATTCTAGTTTGAACACAACGCACACCTATTTATAGCCAGTCACGTTAGCATTTATCTTTTCATATCGTCTCTTTTTCACATCTTTTCTTTTGCTCTGTCTGAAATCCAATAAGGTAGATTTAGATACAAAACGGAATATAATCAGGTCAGTTTATATCCAGTGAAGTCATTTTTCATACTCACTGCAAATCAGGATGACTTTGCTATTACTTTATTAATTTCAGGTTGGTTCGGATTCTTTTACGTAGCTTCAAGCCCATCGGATCCATTCTTAGCAACTGAAATTTATTAATGCTGAGTGTCTGAAACTAAATGCAGTAAGTAAATAAAGCAGTAAATAAATAAAGCACCGTAAATTGGAGTTGGTTTTAGAGGCATGATTATTTTTAGGGGTGAGAGATGGGGAAAAAGGAGTGATGGGTGAGACGGATTGGGATAATGTTGGGAAGTGGGGCATGATGAGGGCAGTACACCCTGTGAAGAGTGTTATTAGCTAGCCAGTAAGGTTAGATTCAAAGCTTTCTCCTTAAAATTCACGTGGACGTGAAGTATCATGAAACAGATTGGATGGCCAGAGAAGAGTGGGGAGGATGAGCAGGGAAAGTCGTGGATGGTGGGATAGGCCAGTAGGAGTAGGAATTGGTGTAAAGGTTTCCCCTCGTATATCAAAGAGAAGAGGGGAGAAATGGGTGATACGATTTTAGGGTAGATAATGAGATGGACTGTGGTGAAACTGGGTGGTAGGTCATGATAAGGGGAATATACCCTGTGAAGATGGGCTGCGTAGGTAGGTGCAAATAATTGTTTTCTCATAGATCCTCGATGAAGAGAGTCATGAAAAAGATGAGGTTAATTTTTACTGTCTGCTGATGATTTTAGTCAGCTTAGAACAGAATGAATTGAACTGAAAGGGTTTTTATCTCCGCAGTGACCTCCGTATTTACACAATGAAGTATTTTTATATTTTATCCTCCACGCATCCGAACAATTATATGTAACTCGAGGCAGATTTCGTAAAGGGCCAAGAAGAGCCAGCTAGTGAAAGCCTGCCTAAAATCCCCTTCCACCGTCACGTACTCAGAAGGTTATAAATTAGACTAAGGACCTCATGTGGGATTGTTCTCACGAGTTCTCTGTGGCCTTTGTTATTGTAATCTGTGGGTGTCGTGCTCATTACCATCTCTGTCACCTTCATCTTTATCACCATCATTATCACCGTCATTTTTATTTGTATAGCGTTTGGTGATCTTCGTGAGTTATTCGTATTTATATTTTCTTTATCATAAGCGAAGTCGTTACGTAATGTTCACTTGATCATCGTTATTCCTGTCATCTCTGTCATCATTATCAGTCATCATTATTTCCACTACCACCTTCATCATCGTCATTGCCTTCACCACCATCATCTGCACCACCGTCACCGCCATCATATCCAGTTTCACCAATCTCCATCACTGTCAGCATCACCACTGTTCCCTTCATCACCACCAAGAACAATACCAACTCACTTTCATTACCACTTTCATCACCATAGTTATCTTTCCTTCTCACCACTAAAGTTTTCACCACCTTCGTCACCAGCATCACCACCAGAGCTGTCACCACCATCATCTTTACCACCAGTGTTTTAACCACCCTTTTTACCACCATCACTACCACCAGCACCATTATAAGCTATCGACTTCATCATCAGCACTATCACCATCATCATCACTACCAGCACCTCACCACTATCACCACCATGGCCACCAGCACCACCATCATGTCCATCACCAGCATTCCCAGAGCCTCCTCATTATGGATATTATGCATGACAGTGGCTGCATATTCTCACCAGGGGGGCCTTTGCGTCCTGGCCTTCCCACGTATATATTGTCAGATTTGTTCTACCTACCGCTTGGGGTTAACCACTAGGAACTCCCCCAGCCAACCCCTCCCCTCCTCAAATCTCCCCTAACCCTACCTTCTCACAAAATCCATCCCCTACTCCCGACCCCACCTTCCCACAACCCCCCACCTCTCCTCGCCTCACCTCTTCGTTCTTTATGTCACCAGGGCGGTTTGTCACGTAGATTTGGGGAAGGGGGAAGGGATTTCGAAGAAGGAAAGGGAGGCTAGAGAATGAGGAAACCTAGATCGATGGAAGCAGATGTTGTGGTTACTGGTGATGGAAACCTGATTTAAGACTGACGGCCGTATTCTTGATCATGCAGTTTCTTCTTACTTTTGCTATTTCCAGGCGCATTACATAGTTTAGGACAGGTTATTCAAATTGGGGAGTTAAAAACAGTCTTCATTTATCTCTTCATTACTATGGAACTAGGAGTAACGAAGTGAGCTTGTTTGAATACTGACACATTATTGGGTGATGTGACGCTGTCAGTGACGTTAACTGCCAGTTTTAATGAAGCAACATAGCGGTGAGCCGCAACATTACCTTTCGTACAGAAATATCAACGACTCAGCGACAGAGGGGGAGACATCTTCGTCAGGAAAGAACAAGCTCCAGTGAGTACTTGATTAAATAAGGCGAATTGGATTTATATGTCAAACCTCTCAACCCATTACTGTCCTTCAACGTGTCCCATCGCTGTGAAACATCTACCGCTTCTAAATTCTGCATGACTACATGGATTATAATATTGCAGCCAGCGAAGATTTTTCTCCTTTTGCCGTCTATATTCGTAGCTCGTTGTGAAAATATGAAATCTCTTGTAACAGCTGAGCACTTTAACTTGACCTAAAATTGCCATCTCTCCCTCCTGAATGCTGACTTGTAGCCATTGGTTAACACTAGAATATGCTGCTAGTCACGAAGAAGTGTTACTGAAAAGACACAAACGTAACACTGTATAGTTCCGTCACTTAGCTCTGTGAAGCAGACCACGAAATACGAGGGTTCTGAAGGCAGTGTCTCGTTACTCGTGTGATCCTTAATGTGTACTGCGGCTTCTAGGTTTTACTCTGATCTCCTACTTTGCAAACGCTCTGTTCCACCTTTCAGTGGAAGGTGTGAAGGTGTAAGTTAATCCTAGTCAGCAGGCTCATCCACTGCCACACTCGACATCCACACTCGAACCCACATCCGCACTCAAACCCACCCACTATCTCACCCACACCCACACCTTCACTCACACCCTCACCCTCATCCTTACTCATAGCAACACCCTCACCTACACCCAAAGTCATACACCCACACCCACTCCTGCAACCACATTCACACCCACATCTTCTTTCTTTATTGTCCATATCTTCAGCTAATTAGATATCATGTTTTTCTTCTCTCTCTCTAGCAAACTACCTTGAAAATACCGTTAAATCTGTTTGCTGTTTGCCCTCCTTTTTACTCCTGCCTTAATCCACACCCACACCCTCGTCCATCGCTTTTCCACGCTATCTAATTTTCTCGTATCCAGTGGGTTGAATTAAAACTGTGAAAAAAACATAAATTACTGCATTTTGATCTCTCTTTCACTCTCATCTTAAATGTCAGGACCAACTTGCCTAGCCCAGGGCTCCTGCGCTTCTCATGGGGCAACACAGGATTAGTTGATGGATGGATGGATGATCTCCCCTTCCAGTGCTATAAATTTTATGCATTTACTCGTTAAATAGTTTTTCCTTTCTGGGGTTTACGTCATTCTGTTTTATTTATTACCCGTCCCCGCCCCGGAGGGGCTCGGGGACGGTTGTTGTTTTCACTCGGTTTGTCTGTTTGTTTGTCTGTCTGTCTGTCTGTCTGTCTGTCTGTTAACAACATTAAGCGAAAATTACTGCTGCGATTTTTACTAAAATTACAGGGATGATGGGCTATGACCTTCTGATCACCTGGTTAAATTTTGGGCCAAATTCGGCCAAGGCCTAGGCTATAGGCCCCCAAAAAAATGTAAAGAAAAAAGTAAGAAATCATTTTTTCGCCATAGCTCCTTTCAAATTCGCCATTTCGACATGAAACTAAAACCTTAATGTGCATCTTTCAAATCTGCATCCTATAACATGCCTCATTACATCAAGGGGATCACCCCCCAGTGAGCGGTAGTGGGGTCAGTGTCAGGTGGGTCGGGCCTAAAATTTCAAATGGGCATAAAATCGTCAATTTTCACCCGATTTACACTAAATTTCATAGTGATATCTTTGCCAAGATATCCTGTTGTGTTTATACGTCATCATTAAAATGACTGCCGGGGACGGGTTTGCTGTGTCTTCGAACCGCTTTTTTTTTTTTTTTGGGGGGGGGGGGGGCGGGGTCAATGTGATTTTGGAGTTGGACTGGGCGTATCCACCACTTTAACAAGGGCACACCGTCAGCTTGAGAGGGTTCTTTGAACACCTCAATCGTCAAAATCGGTCCATAACTGCGGCCTGTACAGCGCAAACGAACAAAAGCAATGACGGAAACCTCATTCTTCCTCAGCTGTCTAAATCCCTGGACTTTGCATCCGGGAATAATATTTGCCCCCGTTAGAACGAGATTTTTCTGTCCTCTGATGGTAAGAACAACGAGTTAATTTATCGGTTATTGTAGTGAAGGGACACAGTGAAAGTTATGTCCCTTATGTCATTTGTCTTGATTGAGCTTAGTATAATCGTCAGGAGATAGCCGCAGTAGATTATAATTGGCGTCATCGTACTGAAGAGGCTTAACAGTCTCATACTTTATGGCTTGGTCTGGGCATTCTTCATAAAACACCGATAATAACTAACGTAAAGCGTAAAAGACGACTCGCGTTAAAATCACCAACCTGTGATTTCTACTAATTGGAATCTGGGTCGAACTGGACACCTGTATGATCTGTGTCCCAATAAACAAACGTAACTGAGTGAAGTACGGGTCTCAGGGGATAATACTGAGATTTAGCACGCACGAGATGTGATGTGTGTTAATTAGACGAAAATTGACTGTGCTGTGCTGAACAACATCCTTCAGGAAAACACCAACTGCACGTGGATGATTAATGGCTCTGTAAGTCTCGCCTGATAGGGGAACTTCGCATGATGAATAGGTGGATGGAATTTCACCATCGTACATTTTTCAGCTAATGTATCTATCTATCTGTCAGTCCCATCATTTTTTTTTTCTTGTATCAGGAGTGTAGAGGTCTGAGGCGAGGCTAAAATGTCCCAATATTTTGGACGAGGGTGACGAGCCTCGTCCTTCCCTGACTGTAATTGTGGGAGCAATAAATCGCAGTCACCTCTCAAATATAGCCCTTATGGGCCTCATCCAGCTGGAGACCACCAGGCGTCATTTTGTTAATTGGAGTCCACCAAATGCAGTAAATGAATTCCTTTGTTTTAGGATGCCGTCTGGGTTGTCATGCAATGCAGTCACATGAAGGTAACACAACAGTGAATGAGAGGATGATGGTTGTCCCCACTTAACCCTGACGTTGTTCAGCCAATAATGTTGAAATTGTTATATATATATATATATATATATATATATATATATATATATATATATATATTTATTTATATATATATATATATATATATATATTATTGGGCAAGAACTGACTGCACCGACTGAACAATATATTTCAGGGAAGCATTACTTGCAAACGAAAGTTAAAGCTCTTCAAAAACTATCTTAAAAAAGGGTGGAGGAGCAGAATCCTACCCTTACAGAAAACTGTGTTAATGTCAGTATGAAACAGTTTCTACCGTCCGTTGGTTGAGTGAAATTTACTGAATCAGCAGTAATGAAAAATAAACAAAATCCGTCATTGTAGTAAGGCGTTGAAGCATGAATCACGAGAACTCACTATTATTTGCTCTCCCGAAGCCTTATCCACCTGCCAGTTTGGGGAAATGTTGGTAAGCAAAAGTTCCAACATCGCGCGCAGACAAATAAGGCTTCTCGCTGTAGGTATGATTCCTGAATAAATAAACACGTAAGCAGTGATGGTGGAGCCCCCGAGGTGACTGTATGAATAAGCAAGAAGCGCCAGTGTCAGCATCAACAGTTTCGGCCTGGCTTGGCGGACGGGGAAGAGAATTTAGGGATTTTGTTAATACTTGGGATGTGGAGAGTTTGAGGCTCGATACTGACTTTGTGATTTGAGATTTGTGATTTTGTGATTTGAGATTTGATTCTGTGATTTGAAATTTGTGATTTTGTGGCTTGAGATTAATTTTGTGATTTTGATGTTTGAAATCCGTATTTTGTGGTTTGATACTCCCATCTTTCCTGTCACTTCTTATTGCTTTTCTTTCCTTTACGGGTGGCTTTACATTGAGTGACAAGCCAAAAGGTTTCCTGTAAACCAAGAAACCATTTACAAAGCTGGGTGGTAACCATATAACCAAACCATACGTGCTCCCTACGTGTCAACAAGTGGGTTGGTAAAACAAATAACTCAAAGTCAAATGGCCATCCCTTACGGGATTATGGCGTCTGGCAGTAGATAGATAGATAGATAGATAGATAGATATTCGCTTTTTTGTTATTTTGAGATTTGAAATGTATAATATCTGAGACAAGCACTTCATTCATTTATGTGTACTATGGGTCACAAAAGTTTCAGTGCACAGGGGGTGTGACGCCTACCGAAAACATTCGATCAACTGCTGATGTTTACCAGCGTCTTACTGTGTTTGAGCAGTGTCCGTTTACATAAACATAACATCTGCTTATGTCTGCAGGAGGATATTGCTAGTAGGCAATATATGACACCTCCCGATATCAGGGCTACCAATGTGTGGTAGGTCGGACACTAATATTTTAGTGACCTTTGTTCGTTGGTCGCAAATGTTTCACGCATATTGTGCAGCGATACTTTCGTGACCCATAGTACATATTATACCCCAGTGTTGATAGGATATATCTATATATATATATATATATATATATATATTAATGTCAGCTTGAATACAATTGTTCTAAAAGTATTTTGATTTTCCGTAGGCAGTGATCAGTATAGTGTACATGATCAGTACGAGTATAATTATCCTATAAGGATTTTTTTTCCGTAGACTCCATTTAATATAGTTTACATGAAATTCATGCGAGACATCTTTTTTGTTTGGTAGGAATGCTGAAAGAAGCTGGGCATTAGCCAGGAGAATACTTTAATTTAGCAATATCGATTAAAGATTCAACGTAAATAGCAAAACATATTTTATAATTAAAGTGGCTGGCTTAGTTACAATAGCCTCCTGCCTGATTAATCAAAGATATAATCAGGTAAAGAAAAAGGAGTGTGTGTATATCAGAATGAGCTACATTGATGCCTTAGATGATATTCCGCAGTGTAATCTGCGTCTCTTCCTTTATCAGCTATCATCAGGTGCTCGCTATTGCCAAACGGATCTCACATATCGCTTCAAGGGGCGCAGCTGGAGCGTGGAAGACGTGGCGGGGGGTAAAGACGTTGTTTTTAGCCAGATATTAAACCAGATCGCAAGAAAGGTGGTGGCGGGAGGTTGAAGGGTGTGCTTGCAGGAGGGTAGAGTCTGTGAAGGAAGGATCTTGGCTGGATGAATATAGGCTGGAAGAATGTGTAGGAGGGTGTGGAATGGAATGAAAGCGGATGGAATGAACGACTGGATGAACCTCGTCTGCATATGAGTGGAGTGGAATGAAGGAAGGATCTCAGTTGGAGGTGTATAGGGTTGGAAGAGTATGTAGAAGGATGTGTGTTGGAATTCATCAAAACGAAGTGGAATAGTATCGTAAGATGAAGTGGGATAGAAGGAAGACATGTAGCTGTATTAGTAATGGAATTAGAATGAAAGGAATGGAGTGGGATGGAATGGATCGAACTTGGCTCTGGATAAGACTAGAGAGCACATGCAGGATGGTGGAATGGGGAGGAGTGAAGGACCGAAGCTGAATCTGGATAGGGTATAGGAACATATGTAGGATTAAGGAGTGGGACAGAGTGGAGGACGTAGGATAGGCAGTATAAGGCTGGGGAGTATGTGGTAAGTACATGGGATGGGGGAACGTTAGCAGTTGGCTCAGTATATATGTTGGGTGTATATTTAATGGAGTGGAATGGAATCAAAGACTGAAGCGATAGAGGGATGGGTGGTATATGAAGGAGGGGAGGGAGTGTGGAGGGTTAGGGAATGGGCGGACATTAGATTAGGATAAGGCAGAGTGAAACAGAGATCGAGACTGGAGAGCAACTGCAGAAGGGAAGTGTATTGAGAGCAGAGATAAAACTGGGAACTACAAGCAGCAGGAGAGATAAAGGGCCCCAGGTAGATAAAGACAAGGCTACAACGCTTTTGAAGAAGAGGCGAACTGATTGATGTAAAGGTTCACAGACTGTTCAGGACAAAGCTGTCGAGTGTATGGTATAGGGGAGTCGCATGAATTAGAATATTGCAAATGGTGTCTGTGTGTGTGTGTGTGTGTGTGTGTGTGTGTGTGTGTGTGTGTGCGGAGAGGGGGAGGAGGACGATTACTGTTCGGTCTGGATAAAACTGAGAAGCCTTTTTGTCGTGGCCATCTAGAACATGATATTAGGAGGAGGCGTTAGTAAATATATAGAGAGATAGACACACTAATAGATAGACAGGGAGATATTAAGTAGCCGAGGGTGGTGGCCTGTGATGTATGTTACAGGTTCACATCCTCCTCCGCCCGCTTACAGGCAAGAAAAAGGAAATCACATAAATATCACAGATTATTAGATTGCCGACAAATTTGCGAGACAAGGGGAACACGATCCTCCCTCAGAAGTATGCCACCGTGGAACCCAAGCCAGGCAGCATGAACGTGGAAGTCTCTGGGCCTGAAGTGCATGCTAGGCGATCATTAGCCACTGAAATATCTCCAGGGGTTTGTCATAATTTCATAACCTAATGCGGGGTACTGGCCTGGCCTCTAGGGAGCTGACGCTGTGCATTGTTATGTGGTTGGAGCCGATCAGCGTGACCTGGAGCCAGTTCCCATGCACTATCCTCGGACGTAAATGCTTCTCCTTGTAATCTGCACCTCGTCTCGTATTATCTCATGAAAGTTAATAGGGCAATTAGCATGTCTACTCTTTCCTGTCTCCATTGTTTTCCAAATAAAGAGCAGTTACTAGCCCCGGGGATCATGCCTCGTTCTGAATCCCCCTCCTCTCCCTTCCTTCATCTTCCCCTCCCTCCCTCCTTCTATCCCCTTCCTTCCTTCTCTCCCTTTCTCACCCATAATTTCCCTTTCCGTACTCCACTCCTCCTCCTCCTCTTTGCTTTTCCACCAGTTTCTAATCTCGAGCCTCTATATTTCCTTTTATGTATCTCTCTTTCCATCCCTCTAACCCTTGTATCCCATCTCTTCCTTTTCCTCACCCACGGCTCTCTTATCCCTTTCCACCGCATCATATCCCCACCTCCCATCCACCTCCACATCCTTGCTGCTCATGCCTATTTTTTCCCTTCCATCCCTCTCTCCCTTGCATCCAATTTCTTCCATTTCCCTGACCCACTTCTCCCGTCTCCCTTTCAGCTGCATCTTCATCCCACCTCCTATCCCTCTTCCTTTACTCTTCGTTCCCTCAGTCTCTACCTTTTCCTCTTCTCTTCTGTATATTACCTGGGCCGTGAGAACCCAGGGATATAGCTTTTGTTGGTGAAGGTGATGTTGGGGAAAGTTTAAAACACGAGTATATCATTGCCACGGTCAAACTAGTCAACCTTTCACTGTTCATATTCACAGGGCGTCTTGCTCCCGCCCCACGCCCATCACCCACCTAAGTCGACTACAAGGACGTGAAGTGACCAGGTGGATGTGAACGACCTGACGACCTAATTCGACCTAAAATGACCCTGAATCTAAACTGACCTGAGCCGGAGTGAATGTAAACTACTGAAATGGGCTTAAAGTGAGCTGACTGATTCTCGATGGTTGCGAATGATTTTAATGGAGCTAAATGGACCTGGTTGGACCTAATTGGATCCCAGTTGACCTAAATGGCCCTATGCAGACCTAAGCTGACCTGACAGAGCCTGAATGGATGGGCGTGACCTTTATATACGCTTAGCTGTTATTAATGACCTAAGGTGGACCTGAATGGGGCTACCTGGACTTGACCTGACCTAATGGACTCTGAAGGAATCGTACGCCCTGTCGAGTACATTTCATCTGACTGTTTCGCTGCCTGAAGTTTATGACGGCTGATGGTTTTGCGCGACGTAGGTAAGCGGTCAGCGAACTACCTTGTTTCTTCTTTACACCTTTCTCTTTGTTCCCTAGCGTCTAATCTCTTCTTTCCCCTCATCCAGGCCTCCCCTTTCTTTCTGTCAAAAATGCTTCTTCTCTCTCTCTCTCTCTCTCTCTCTCTCTCTCTCTCTCTCTCTCTCTCTCTCTCTCTCTCACACACACACACACACACACACACACACACACACACACACACACACACACACACACACACACACACACACACACACACACACACACACACACACACACACACACACCTACCCTGCCTCATTACCATCACCCCTACTTGAATTCTCCCTTTTGCCACCTGCTCACATCACCTCTAGCAGCATCCCCGAGTTCCCCCTCCCTTTCCCTCTCCCTCTCATCCCATCCCCTCTCCACAACCCTCTCTCTCCCACATCCCTACCACTTGTTACCCTCTCCTTCTCTACACCCATCAGCTCCCCATTTCCTCTCCATCTCACCTTCTTGACATCTATTTCTATACTGTCTGTCTACCCACTTTGTCCTCACTCACACATCCTTTTACCACCCTCCTTCACACACCCCTCTCCCTACATTCATAGCCTCCCTTCCGCATTCCTCCCACTCCTTTGCCTTTCACCCACACATCCTCTCATATCCTTTTTTTCCCGTCCCTCCCACACGTGTTCTCCCCCTCCTATCCCAGAAACCGTCAGCTTCCTCTCTCACTCATCACCAATCCATTCACACCTCTTCCTCTCCCTAACCTCCTTCAGCAACCCTTAGTTACCTATCCCTACCTCATCATCCTCCATGATCTTCGCCTCTCGTAGCCTCCTCTTTCGCTCTCATCCACACCTCCTCTCATCTCCAGTCTTTCATCTTACACATCTTCTTACCTCTCATCACCTCTCCCACTCTCACATTTTCCACCCACCCCCACTCTTCTTATCTCTCTTTTCCACTTACACACTTCCTTTTCCCTGACAGTTCATCTTACTTCACATTTACACTCTTCTCCACTCTTCTCACATCCTCTAACATCTCCATAGCCACTTTTCTCACCTCCCCCACATCTCTTCCCATTTCTGTTCTGTATTCATGTCATACCTTTCTTTCCCACACACTTCTACTCTTCTTACATCTTTCCCTCACTCCCACATCCTCCCACATCATCTTTCCAACTTTCCCTGGTCTCCCCCACACCCACATCTTTCCTCCTCCCTCCTCCTCTCCTCATACACATCCTCTCACCTTCCTTCTCCTTTCCTTCCTTCCCCATCCGTCTGACACCACACATGAGGCACTTAAGAATACACTAAGATATTCCACCACCACTCAGAATTTCAAATATACGCTAGACTGTTGTTGCTGTCATTCGAGGAGCCTTGGGAATGAATTAAACTCCTCTTGTCCTGTTTATTGCCGCGAATCATAATTACTCACTAGAATCTCTGTCCTAAGTCATACCAGCGGGAGTTAGGAATGTTCAGCTGACCTCTCCCTCTTTCTAAGGCAAGATTTTTTATGTTGCTGAGTGGATTCGTCAGGGTTATAGCAGCCCACTTGTGCCTGCTCACACGAATCTGCCCATGATATCCAAACAGATTCTCCCATTAGGTTATCAGAACATTCATTTCATCAACATGACAGACGATACTTATCCCACATCGAAGTCACACACATAATCTCTTCTAACATTCATTGCTGATTTCCTTCACAACCAGGACTTCCCTTTCCTATAATCTTGCTGTCTCCACATGATATACTTAGTTCAGTAGAGACTTTCCAAATTAGAGGATTTGGATATAGCTTTATAAACCCCTGAAAAGGAAATGTAACTGAATAAAACCGTCTGGAGGGAACAAAGATACTGTGAAATGTAGGGTCAGTCTTTTGAGATGGTCCAGTTAACATCATTGCATCTGGCAGCACTGTATGGAAATGCTCTAATCACTGGTAAGAAGATACAAGAAAATCGCCATCGCAGTGACGAAGGTAATGGAGGTTGTTTTTTAATCACCTCAGAGAGATGTCCTTTTCTGGCTGGATAAAAGCTTTAGGTTGTAGGGAAAACCAAAAACAGAAATGTGTCGTCGTGGTAAAGGGTTAATATCATTATTACTAATATCCGTGGAATGATCCACAAGTATTACACGGCTTCCTAAAACACACACACACACACACACACACACAATAGATAGAAGATAAATAGACCATAGTAAAGGTCTAGGAGTGAGAAATAAAGAAATGGAAATATAAAGCAAAAAGCAGTAATTGTCCATCATTTATGCCGCAGTAGTTAAGAAAACAGGTTAATTTCCAAATAATTTCATATCCTAACGAGGACTTTTTACAGTATTAGTAAACATTTCCTTGTACCATGACCATGCGAGAATTATATTGAGTCAGAATTCTTTTGGTGAGCAAAATGAATTCCATAAATCGCATTAAGGGCCAAATAATTAAATAAATGCAGCCGAAGAGTCCTTTAAGTTACAAATATGACCAGGTTATCTATTTGACGGTAATATTTACAGATTAAAAAACATAGATACACATTTCAACTGGTATGCGCAATAAAATGAAGTACTTTAATTGACTGGCAACATTACTCATAGGGCGTAGATGGAAACACAAGTCATACAGTTTTGGCTTTTTAGCAAATTAGTAAAAAGTTTCAAATGCCTGTCTAAATTAGTTACATTATGATAGAGAGATTAGTGTGTCAGAGATTATAGTTTCAGCCTGAGGACCTAACTTCATTATTTTTGCTTCTACCAGATGGTTTTATTAGTTTAAGAGGCCACTTTGTTGGTGAAAGGATTAAGGAAGGTAATATTCAGTACAGAAAGTCCCATTTAGGCTACTTGAATCTGTCTTTACGTAGCAGTGAATTGAAAAAGTATGTCTTCGTAGAGAACGAGTTAGGGCGGTACATGAGATTGGGTTGATTAGGAGGAGAATTAGGCCAAGGATGAGGAAGAAGGACAAGATGGGAGAAATAAAAGGAAGGATGCAGTTGGTGTCGGAGGATGGGTCTCAACCAAGGACATAGATGCTTTTAAATTATTGTGTCGATGTAAAGACAGACAGACATAACGTAGAAATTTTGAGGGGTATATTGACAGACAGATGGCAGAGAAACAGAGACACATAGATGAACAGATAAACAGAGACAAACAAACATAAAGGCAGACAGACACATAGATAAACAGATAGACAGGTAGGTAACAGACAGACAGATAGGTTCATATAAACAAGCAGATTGAGAGGCCAGGCATACAAATACAAACCGCTAAAACAAGTCCAAAGTGAGAGAATTTTAATCATCTGGCATAACATCAAGCCGGGCTACGAATTTGTGATCTGTCGTCGATTTGGGCACATCCTCTAATCTTAGAAGGTCTAGGTTAGGTTAGAATTAGTCTGGTTTGTTAGAGTTAGGTTAGATTTGGCTTGGTTATGTCAATCTGGTCTCATAAATACATGTTAAGTTAGTTTCCCGTGTTCAAGTTAGGTAGTAAGATTGGTTTGGTCTAGTTTGTTAGTGCTAGGCTACCTTAAGTTAGGTTAACTAGTCTGGTCAGTTAGAGCAGGGTTAGGAGAGGATTAGATTAGATTAGTTTGCTAGGAAGTGGTTGGTCTGTTATTGTTGAGTCAGGTTGGATTAGGTTAGGGGTCACTGGTACATAAAATAAAATCAATCACACTGGGAAAGGATATCATTGAGCGCCGTGCTGAGTAGACTTGCAGTACGGAAATGTGAGTCTGGGTATTGGTGCTTGGATGAGAGAGAGAGAGATTAAAGTAATACGACCCCACTGAAACCATGTAGTGTTTATTTTGATAATATAAGATTGGTGATAATGAGGCTTTAGTATTCATATTGTCTTAAACACACACACACACACACACACACACACACACACACACACATACACGCCTCTCTCTCTCTCTCTCTCTCTCTCTCTCTCTCTCTCTCTCTCTCTCTCTTAGCTCAGCACCATTTTTAAACAACGTACGTAAGAGCGCCAAAAAGTTAAAAAAAAAAAAAAAAATCAAAGAGGTATCATTCCCATTTACTCCAATTCCACCCATACAGCGAACTAGAAATGAATAGATGAACAATAGACGCATATACGAATTCCCGAAAGCCTTTTGCGTATTGGTTAGCAAGTCCAGCCCGCAACTAAAAGGACCCAGGTTCGATTCTCCTGCCGGTCAAACTGTTGGGCATAGTTTGTTTACCCCCTTGTCCCTATTCACCCAGCAGTGTATTTGGGGACCTGGAGTGGGATTCTCGTTGGCTCAGGTTAATTTAACAGGATGGTCAACAACTTTAGAATCTTATCCATGTCAGCTTTTCTTTCGTCACAAATAATTCTTGGTTACGGGAGGAAAATTGTCGTAGGTGTTTGTTTTGGATGGAAGGACAAGGAGAGAAAAGGGTAGAAAATTTCCTTATCTCCAGTTCTTCCTACAAAAATAAATCACAGTTACCATTGGGACTTAACTGAATATTTGTTCGAATGTCTTACCCCTGGATGCAACACCAATTTCTATAGATTACTTTCTTGGGATTATGGAGATTTATTTGTCATCATTTCTTTACTTCCTGTAGTAGATATGCATTTATTCTAGGTCTTCTTCTTCTTTTTTTTCTTCTTCTTTTCTTCTTCCTCTTCCTCTTCTTCTTCTTCTTCCTCTTCTTTTTCTTCTTCTTCTTCTTCTTCTTGGAGGACTTCGGTAACTGCACATGGGTCAGAGTCACCAACGAACTCATGATGATCTTTCTGCCTTAACTAAAATTTGTTTATTGCAGGAGGAACAGTAGACATAGGAAAAATCTGTTCTCTCCCTTCATCCTGCTTCCTGCGAAAAGAAATATGAGTTACGTCAGGGAAATTATCGTAAGTCTGCATGTGAATATGGGAACAGGCATATTTCTGAGTCTGTACAGTAGTTTCGATCCCGTCTGATGCAAGAAAACAGCTCTGTATTTAAATTCAATATCAGTGTTCACTACTCTTCCTTGTCGTCTCCATCAGCACGTCGTAAAACACAACCAGTAACACCGTAACACACCATCCCCATGTGATAACTCTGGCGTATTAACCCGATGAATTAGGTGACGCCCGCTCTAGTTTATATTGTTCCTACCAGGTAATTCTTTCAACCAAGGCCTCACGCATAGGTGTATGCCGAAGCTACGTGTAACCCCTACATTTCACAAAATATACATCCGAGCTTATTAAAACTGTCTGAAATATACAAGAATAACATAATGGGTTAATGCCAATATGCCATGTGACGCGTGAAGGCTGCAGGGGATCAGTTTTCTGGTGTGTCGTCTATGGATTACTGGCACTCGGAAGCGGCCCATGTCAGTAGCCACATACTTAGAAAGAAAATCGTAAATATCCTACACCTGCTTCGTCCTATCTAAAACCCCTGCGTAGCCACCACGTCACCAGACCCTTTTTCCTTCTCCCTGCATCTCTCTTCGTGTTCTCTCCATTTACCAAGACTTAGAGGACGGCCTGTGTTCGTTTACATGCTGAGTGCCGGTAATTACTTGCGTCCGCAGGTTAACTCACTGCCCGCCGCGTCCTGTCTCGTACGTTCCCCAGCTTAATATGTTAGACAGAATAATGCAGAATTGGATTAAAATAATTCAACTTTTAAGATGCATGAATTCTGTATATTCCCTGCCTAGTCGCATGTTCTGGCCAGGAGGAGAAGAACAAAAACAAGTATCTATTTTACACGTAATTTCCTGGAGTCATGCTTGTGTGGTTTTCATATCTTAAGAACAAAAACAGGTATATATATATTGCATTAATTTTCTAGAATCCTGTTTGCATTGTTATACAGCACAGTTAATTATATATAAGAGTTGCTTGTGCATGCTTTCATGTTTTTGTTCTTCCAGGTATTTAACATGGAAAAAAAGTGATTGAATTAAGCTACTTTGCCCATATATTCAAATCTACAACGCCGCTTTTCACAGGATGCAGTAGCCTCAGCCTACCCCACCATCCACTACCATCCAAGCCTGTCCTGCACTCGCTCCAACCATTATCTACTCTCCTCCCTCCTGCACTGAACTTTAAAGAGAAATTAGTCAACGACCCCCCTCATACCGCGTCTATTCTCACAGGGTGTGCTCGTCCTGTCATGCCCCACCATCCACCAGCTCTCCATCCTGCCTCTCTCTTCACCCACTCCACTCTTTTCTACCCATCTCACATAGAACTCTTACCATAAGTGTTGCTCGTCATACAATTCTCATCAGCGTAAAGTGCAGTCGATCCACCCTTGTCCACCGCTATCCACCCTCCTAATCCGTCCTACAAGCTCCCTTTCGCCCGTCCCACCCATTTTTACTCAGCCATCTTTAACATGCACTTTACCAGTCTACCACAGAATACCCATCTTCAAGATATTTACTTCTTCCTGTATAACCCATTACCCACTACCCTCCCAGCCAATCCTACGTACTCCTGTTCACCCACCTCACACATATATGCTCTGTTTGAGTAAATAACATAACTGTGACTGCCTTGACTCTCAGCAAACATACAACACCCATTTTCACATAGTATAATTCCCCCATCCGTTCCCCTAACCTACCACCAGCCCAACCCAGCCCAATCACTTGTCTCCCCTCACCCTAAGCAGCCCTGAAAGACCTGAATTAACACTTACAAAATCATAAAAAAAAAAGTTATAGGGATGATATCAGGCACAAACCTCCATACATGTGAAATGAAACGATTACTATTCATCTGTGTCAGTCTGATGAACCTAAATGGACTTAAAGGCACCTAGAGATATGATTAATGGCACCTAGGGAATATGAAAGTCCTAAACTCTTTTATCTCAGAATATATTGAACGCTAATAGGGCTGTTCTAGACTTGATTAACATGATCAACTTGAAATGACCCGAAAACGCTAAGAATGAACTAAGATAGATGTGTAGTGATATGTTTCGATCTAAATGTACCTGAAATACGTTTAAAAGGCTAGAATGGATCAAAACTACCCTCAGTGAATGGAAATGGACCTGGCGTAACTTGATGGGTACGACTGAATGTGATGGATCTGAATGGACCTAACTGAATGGACCCAACTGAATGGACCTAACTGAATGAACCTAACTGAATGGACCCAACTGAATGGACCTAACTGAATGGACCTAACTGAATGAACCTAACTGAATGAACCTAACTGAATGGACCCAACTGAATCGTTATGACCCTGAACTGACCTTGACTCACCTGACTTAGCCTTGATGGATGTGATGGACGTGGATGGATGAAAATGGAAGTGCTAAGATTAACAATAGTATTCTTATGGGCTCGGGTATTTCGTTACCTCTCTTTCTCACTAAGTTACTTTACATTATAGCGCGTTGATGTGTTTTAATACGTTACTGATGCTTGCTGTGGTGACACGTGAAAGTGCTTGGCATGTAGTGAAGACTCCTTGACCTGAAGAACCTAGCTGTCTATTTGTGTACCCAGAATCACACACACACACACACACATAAACACACACACACACACACAGAGGCCCCAGTGTTACCCATAAGTGGCTCAGTGATTGGTAAGGCCAGGGAATACACGAATAACGAGCTGCCTTAAACGATCCTGATTGAAAAGCGGGGTACGTAGCGACAAGGGGGGTGAGTGGGAGGAGGGAGGGGGGAGGGAGCAGAAGGATGGAGGGATACGGAGAGACAAGGGGGGTTGTGGAAGGAGGAGGGGGGGGGAGGAAAATTGTACAGTACGTAAAGACATGTGGGGCTGGGGAAGGGGAAAGAGGGATGGGGGGGGAGTACGTAGGGACAAGGGGAGACAGGGGGAATGGGAGAGGAGGGTGGATAAGGGGTACGTAGAGACATGGGAGGTTTGGGGACGGGGGAGAGGGGGGGGGAATTTTTACATAGGGACATGAGGGGTTGGGAAGGGGAAAGGGGATGGGGGGAGCACGCTGAGGGACGGGGAGATTGGGGGAAGAAGGAGGGTGGATGTGGGGTACATAGAGATAAGGGGGTTGGGAGTGGGGAGGGTGGAGGTGGGGCTGATGTGGTGTTGGGGGTAATATCAACAAGGAGGGAGATGGAGGCACCAGATTACTACTACACCATTTCCTAACGATGACACATGTTTATATTTCATTTTTTGTTGTTATTATGCTGCCATATTCAGAAGAACCCACTAGTAGGGAATGTTTAAATGAAGGGTATATATGCTATAATGAATTTTTGGCACAATGACACCTTTTGTTTATTTTGTTCTTGATGTTAAGGAGTTTCATTCTGCTTAAAGGATCACTGTCTCGGTAGTAATGAGGTCAATGAAGGTTATATCTGACACTTGCAGCTCGAAAATTCGCGGACGCTGAATAAAATGCTCTGACAATATTAATGATAAAGTATGCAACACTTCATCGTACTGAAACCATGAAACCTAAAATGTCCCACACGTTCAGAAATAACTCGAAAAAATAAATGTCGGGAGTACAGTTTGAGTAAAAATTGGCAGTTGAATTTCATGACGATGACAGACTACTGTATACAGTGCCTATTAAATGTTTGAACATTAGGAAGTCCATTTACATTTTATTCTTGCCATTGTCGGACGATTTTATTCAGCTGAGGAGAAGCGATTGGGAGTAGAGGGATTAGAAGCGATCTCCACAAGTGATTAGGCGTCCAAGTAATGCGTACCAGGATCGCAACAACTTAGGAAAACATGGCCAGTTTGAGTGAGGAAGATTAATGGGTCTGGGATACAAGGCGAAGTCTAATCACATGTTTGTTTTAAAGCAGTGTCGGGGAGCTTGGTCAATCTGTGTGTCTGAGAGTGTTAATATTATGTCTGTTGCGAAATGATTATACAGCGTGTTTATTTCATGTTATTTGTAGAGTTGGGGACAATAATAACAATTCATATTTTAGTCGAACAGATATGAAACTCTTACATAATGTTCTAAGGAGTTGATTTGCCCCCCCAAGTCTTACTACTTTTTTCGAAAGTCACTGTTCACTGTCTTTCTACTTATCGTAATGAAGGGAATCATTATTTATATCAGCAAGTGTACACATTCAGACGTTAAGCTTAAATCATAATATTGTTAGTACGCGTTCTTCTTTCGGTGTGGAGTAATCTAAATGAAGCCTACTGTATCCTGGCTTACTGATGTGCTGTTTCTATTTTGAGGTAGCTTAACGGGCACAGTGGCATTGGAGAGCGCCTGATTTTAGCGTGGTGGGGTCATTCATCTCTGTCTCGCTGATAGGGAGTGAGGTAAATTTGGGTGTTATATTGTTAGTCAAAATATTATGAGGGTCAGGAGTGTTTTGCTTATTTTTGTCCCAGACGCTGTGACCTTTTGCGGGTATACCCCTTTGATACAGGGACGATTACTTATTGTTGCCACTTACCTGGCTTATGAGGGTGTTCTAATAGCGAAGGGTATAATGAAAGTTGTATCGAACCCCTCCAGTTCAGAAAATTCTTGTAGAATAAAAAAAAAAAAAAAATCGTCGGGAATAGCAAGAACAAGCGGGGAAAAAAAAAAAAAAAAAAAAAAAAAAAAAGAAAAAAAGAAAGGGGTGGGCAGAATTTGCCGGATTCAAGAGATGTAGGGGGAGCCATGCATGGTTCTGTACAAGCAAGTTTACAGTTTTTCGTCGTAAATGATTTTTTTTTTCTTTTTTGAGGAAAAAAAGTGGCCCCATAATTTTGTTGGATTAACAGGAATGCCAACACCTGTTAGGGAAATCACCACATGCAGCGAAATGGTGCAGTACCAATAAAAGACTTTTCATCGATAGATGTTTCCTAACAACTCAGAATTTGTCCGTATCTTCTGCTCTACGTGTATATACCCTTTTTTTTTTTTTACTTATGACCAGGAATATTGATCGTAAGTCTGTGAATTTTACACCCAAATTGGAGCAAGATTTATTTTTTCTTATGTTTCCGAGTTTGGGCACAGAATAGACAGTCCATTCCATAAAGTCCAGCAGTCTTCCTACGTATCATGCACCTTGATATGATACCACTACGGAGCTAATACCCACCGTCTATACTGAACATTCATTACAAGATAGGCCAGTTTCCTTTAATCCAGAAAATCATTTGCTGCGCTGGGTGGTTAGCACGAAGTGGCGGATAGGTACCTGGCGGCTAAGTGTGCAAAGGTACTCGAACCAGGTGTACCCCATAAAAGGAGTTAAATCCAAGAGGAGGTTGAAGTATACCTGATTTAGGCAGTACACCAGAGGAGGGAGCGCTTCTTTCTGGGTTTAACTCCTTCGCTTCAGCCTGCAGTCCAGCGGGTTCATATTCAGATGAGCCTGTAACCACAACAACAAGACCAACCCCCTTCACTACCATATCTTGTTTGAATTTACTCTGTTTGATTCCAGACGATTTTATTCAGCTTGGAAGAAACTTTTCGAACTGGAAGGGTTAGGGAGTAGCTTGAGTACGATTATTTTTCATTGAATTTTTGCTGTCCCGAGTTCAGTTTTCAGGACGGTAAGACTCGTGGACAAGTTCTTAAATCCCCTCAACCTTTTTGCTCCTCCTCACCCATCGGAACAGCTGGGAACCTACTGTAGATGCAGTGTGCCTATTGTTGGTTGCCCTTTTAAGAGAGACCATAGAAGAACTGGTTATTTGCCTTGTTGACCCTCGTGCAGTAGATATTTTCGTGACACAAACATTATCATCAAAATGTGGGCGGTCATAAGTCCATCATTTGCAGATTCCAGCCTTCCTCCTCCTCCTCCTCCTCCTCCTCCTCTTCATCATCATCATCAGTTACGAATGATGTTGATATATATAGGGTGGTCTGTGTATTTCGGTCTCCTCTCTTTTGTGTTGCGGGAACGGCTTATTCAACTTTTGTGGGGTACTTAAAACATTTGGCTATTTCATATTGTAAAAGAGACACGCAATCAGTGGGTGGAAAAAGCAGAGACTGTAAACCATGAAAACGGAATATGGGAAGTAGAAAATCATGCAGGGTAAATAGTGGGAAACCTTACTGAGCCGTACCCGCAACACACGAGAATTGAGATGTGCAACGTATGGACCACCCAGTATTTATTCACCTCATTCTGCAGTCTCTACAGGGCAACTTATAACCCTAACAGAACATCATGGATACACAAAGCGGCACAAGCAGTTACAAATGGCGCCGATATATTATTAGATACAGAGATAAGGACGATGCCATTCATTATAAACTACTGTGTGTGTGTGTGTGTGTGTGTGTGTGTGTGTGTGTGTGTGTGATGGTAATAAATAGCTGTTGTGGTGTGTGAAGCTTCCTTTTAAACACTGGACCCCCGTTGCGCCATTATTTGTAGCGAAGTAGCATTCTGAACTGTAGGTTCTAACTGGCCTAAGTTATCGATGTTACGCCATAAGATATATGTAACTGTGTGTCTTAAAACAGCACTCTTTGTTGCAGTTACCCTTATGTGTTGAAGATTATTAGATCTTAAATGGAGATCGTGTGTAACCTTGAAACGACGAGAGGTTGTTCTTAAGCTGCTGGTAGCAACGAGTAAGATAGTTATATTTTCCAGTGGGTTAAGTAGTTTACTGAGAACCACTCCTGTGTTAAGTAAATTCATTTGGTAGTTACAAAAGCAAGTACTTAAGATTTCTCACAGGATAATAGGGATATATTAAGGTTATATTATGAACAGTAACAGCTCTAAGACGTTGGATGAAGATTCCTTGGCACAGATTTCAGAAGCAAAGAAGTGGCTTTCGTCAGCAGTATTACTTAATTGATTCATGCCTCCTGAGACACTGTATGATCCTGGGTGTTTTTTTCTTAACGCGGGACCTTTTTAAACTATAAACACTGGCATCCTTTCTTGAGAATAAGGAATGATTCTCAGTTTAGCTGAGCTGCTGACTTTGTGGTTACTAAACGGTATTCTTGCGTTAAGCCTCCCATATTCGAGCTTGGTATCATGCATTTTAAATAATGCAACCTCGAGTTCATCCTAACCCAAGAATTGTTGTTTCTAAGCATTTTTAGTAACTGAATCACACTGCATCTCTAAACCGCCATGTTGAATATTCCAGGACTCTTATTTCTGCCTTAGTCTCATAAACCGATATCGAGAAGAGGAAGACAAGCCACACGTTGTTAATGGGTACTCTTGAAACACGTGATGAAGGAAACTTGGGTCTGACCTCCCTACCTCGTTGCAGAAGGTGCCATGTATAGAGGCAGGCAGGCAGACCACATCCTTTAATTATCGCTTCATACCCTCTGAATCAGTTACCATATTTTCGTGGGTTATGCATGCTACCTCCAGGCGATTTTCTTCATCTTAGAGGTGACCTGTTGTAGTGAAGGGGTCAGTGCAAGCTCTAACTATAGCCTCAGTATACTCTGTTCACCTTACCTTGGCCTCAAATTGCCGTCTCTCCTCATGAATTCTTAGATATAACAGTAAATTAGTACTAGAATATGATGCTAGTCACGAAGAATTTCTGTTAAAAAAATGTATAGCAGTAGTATTGTCTTATTCTGCCACTGAGCTACGAGAAATAATATGCATAAGGACGAAAACTATTGGCAAGTCAGAGTGAACTAATTTACATTGTCTTTAGAGAGCAAGAGTAGATTAAAAGAGAGGCCATCTTTTGAAAGGGTTAATGATCTTTATACTCTGAGAGGAATGATTAGGGCTTGTATTATTGTAGGATAAGGAGGCTCCCTAGCACCTCTTCCGTAGCAATTTATTTTTGGAATTGGCTGGTTAATATTCTTTTGTATGTTATTTCCTCCGGGTGAAAAACAGGCCTAGATCTTTACCCTCTGGCCTTTAAGGTTGGAATTCTCGCTGGTTAAGGAATCCCCCTAGCACCTTTTCCTTGGCGATTTATTTTCCATGCTGCTTTGTAATATTATTATTTTTTTTTTTTAATTTATTTTAACACTGACATAGTTTGTTAATAGAACATGCAAGAGAACTCTATTGCGCCATGTCCAGAAATAAGTTGGTAAGGAAGAGGTGTTATGGAGCATCAGGTGTGCGACGGGAATACAGGCCAAAGATTTCAACCATTTGTCCAGTTCGTATACACACATCTCAGCCCGACCAGTGGCAAATTTCAAGACTGTTGACGATCTGAACATTTTTTTTAATACGAAGGTCTAGGCTGGATACTACTAGGCTAGGTTATGTCGTGAAATTTAGGCTAAGTTAGGTTAAGCTAGTTGGCATTAAGTTCATTTAGGTTAAGTTTATTTAGGTTAGTTTGGTAGGTGTGGCTAGGTTAGGATAGAAAAAGATAGTGTAGGTTAGG